>NC_052169.1:4301416-4666758 GCF_902713615.1 Scyliorhinus canicula | reverse complement strand
CCTCCCCCATGCTGCTCCCCTCCCCCACTCTGCCCTCTCCCCCACTCTTCCCCCTCCCCCACTCTGCCCTCTCCCCTCCCCCACTCTGCTCCCCTCCCCCACTCTGCTCCCCTCCCCTCCCCCACTCTGCTCCCCTCCCCCACTCTGCCCTCCCCTCCCCCACTCTGCTCCCCTCCCCCACTCTGCTCCCCTCCCCCACTCTGTTTGCTCCCACCTTCCCGATCTGCTCACTCCTCTCTCCCCCCCCCCCCCATCCCCCGGCAGCCTTGCTCGCTCAGTCTCCTCCTGTCCCTCCCTCTTCACTCCCCACTCTCCACGTTCTGCAATCTTTTCCCAGGTTAACCCTTTGCCCTGTCGCCCTTCCCAACAGTCTTTTTAAAAATCTCCACCAGTTGTGTCCGAGCTGTGATTCTCAGTGAGATATTTAACCATTAACGGGGCCTGGGCTGCCTTGTGTGTTTATTTTACTTCATTTTTAAAAATAAATTTAAAGTATATATTTATTTTTTTTCCAATTAAGGGGCAATTTAACGTGGCCAACCCACCTACCCTGCACATCTTTGGGTTGTGGGGGTGAGACCCACGCAACACGGGGAGAATGCGATAACTCCACACGGACAGTGACCCAGGGCCGGGATCGAACCTGGGACCTCGGCGCCGTGAGGCAGCAGGGGCGTGTTTAAATCTGAGGCCTCTGGCGCCCGGTACAGCTGACTACCCCTTGTTGGAACCTGATCAGTGTGTGTCGGCAGGCTCTTTCACCTTGGGTAGGCCTGTCCCCCACTGATGGACTCCCTTCCCACTCGGGAATAGTATTCAGCGGGAATCCTCGAGAAATTGTTCCCCTCTTCCCTCGCCCAAACCCCATGGATATGAACTCCGTTAACTCCATGGTGCCTGAGAATGAGCCTGTGATCAGAACCCTGGGCTACCAGCTCCCCCGTGGCAGCGGCCCCATTATTTAACATTCTTAACCATCCATTGGTGTTCAGCCTGATTCGTTTGGTGCTTGCCGGTGTCCTGTGGCATTGATCTTCTGGTATTTAAAAATGGAGATGGGCATAACTTGAAGATTGGAACCTATTGCCCTCGAGAAGGTGATGGTGAGGTATCTCCTTGAACCGCTGCAGTCCCTGAGGTGTAGGCGCGCCTACCATGCTGTTAGGGAGGGAGTTCCAGGATTTTGCCCCAGCGACAGTGAAGGAACGGCCGATATATTTCCAAGTCAGAATGGTGAGTGGTTTGGAGGGGAACCCCAGGTGGTGGGGTTCCCAGGTATCTGCTGCTCTTGTCCTTCTAGATGGTTAGAAGGTGCTGCCGAAGGAGCCCTGGCGAGTTGCTATTCAGCTGTTCCTGACGTTTTTTTATTCAGGTCACTGCCTGTGTGGCAATGATCTAGAAAGGTAACAAGGTAAATTAAGGAGTAATCGCTGTGAGAAGCATCCCTAGATTATTGCTGCTTCTCGCCTGTGTCAGTATCTCAGTCAGGAGCCCTTCCCCCTGTACACCAGAGGTTCAAATGAAAATCTGAGCACAGATTTTTGGATTTCCCTCTCTGATCCTCTCTGAGTGAGGGTTGAGAAATTAAACTGAGGCCTCTCAGCCCTGTCCCTTCCATCATAGCACAGTGGGCTAATCAGCTGGCTTGTAATGCAGAACAATGCCAGCAGCATGGGTTCAATTCCCGTAGCGGCTACCTGAACAGGCGCCGGAATGTGGCGACTAGGGGCTTTTCATTGAAGCCTTCTTGTGACAACAAGCGATTATTATATCATTATTATAAGGTCAGAAATGGGGATGTTTGCAGATGACTGCACAATGTTCGCCATTCGCCACTCCTCAGATACTGAAGCAGTCCATGTCCAAATGCAGCAAGACCTGGACAATATCCAGGCTTGGGGCTGACAAGGGGCAAGTTACACTCGCAAGTGCCAGGCAATGACCATCTCCAACAAGAGAGGATCTAACCACCGCCCCTTGACATTCAATGGCAACACCATCACTGAATTCCCCACAATCAATGTCCTGGGGGTTACCATGGATCAGAAACTGAACTGGACCCAGCCACATTAATACTGTGGCTACCAGGGCAGGTCAGAGGCTGGGAATCCTACAGCGAGTAATTCACCTCCTGACTCCCCAAAGCCTGTCCACCATCTACAAGGCACAAGCCAGGAGTGAGATGGAATACTCTCCACTTCCCGTAACAGCCTCCCCGAACAGGCGCCGGAATGTGGCGACTAGGGGCTTTTCACAGTAACTTCATTGAAGCCTACTCGTGACAATAAGCGATTTTCATTTCATTTCATTTTTTTTCATGAGCGCAGCTCCAACAACACTCAAGAAGCTCAAGTGGCGGCACGTGGCGCAGTGGTTAGCACTGAGGACCCGGGTTCGAAACCCGACCCTGGGTCAATGTCCATGTGGAGTTTGCACATTCTCCCCGTGCCTGCGTGGGTTACACTCCTTCAGCCCAAAGATATGCAGGCTAGGTGGATTGGCCACGCTAAATTGCCCCTTAATTGGAAAAAAAAAACAACTGGGTACTCTAAATTTATATTAAAAACATAGAAGTTCGACACCATCCAGGACAAAGCAGCCCCGCTTGATTGCTCCTCCTTCCACCCTCCGCCACCGACACACAATGGCTTCTTTGTGTATCATCTACAAGTTGCACTGCAGTAACTCACCAAGGTTCCTTAAACAGCACCTTCCAAACCCACGATCACGATCATCTAGAAGGACAAGAGCAGCAGATACCTGGGAACCCCACCACCTGGAGGTTCCCCTCCGAGTCACTCCCCACCCTGACTTGGAAATGTATCGGCTGTTCCTTCACTGTCGCTGGGGCAACATCCCGGAACTCCCTCCCTAACAGCACAGTGGGTGTACCTACACTACAAGGACTGCAGCGGCTCAAGAAGGCAGCTCACCACCACCTTCTGAAGGGCAACTAGAGATGGGCAATAAATGCTGGGCTAACCAACCACGCCCACATCCCGTAACTGAATTAAAGAAAAGAATCAATCTTGGGCACTAGAGCAGGTGGGTAGTTCTCCCCAGTGTCCTGTCCCATTCTCATCACCCAACCAACATTACACAAACAGATGCTCGGCTCGTGATCACATTGCTCTCAGTGGGAGCTTGCTGTGCGGCCACACTACAACATGGACAACATTTCAGAAGTACTTCAGTTGCTGTAAAGTGCCTTGGGACCTCCTGCAACCATGAAAGGCGCCATATAAATGCAAGTCTTTCTGGTTGGCTCAAGCCCCAACTCCAGCTTACATGAAAGCCAAAAGCGACTTCAAAGGAATTAACTTTATTATTTTTGCAAACACATTTGAAGATTTGTCACTTCTGCTGTGACACCTGTTGTTTCACACGTTGCCAATGCTGAGTGTTATATATGGAGAGACATTTGCTGGATTCCATTGGATAGACTCAGCCACACTTTATTTATAAATCTCCTTCCCAACACTATCAAAAACGCGGAGACACTTTTGTATTACAATTAAAGTATATGTATTTTATTGATAACACCATCTCTATACTGTACCAGGGCTTTTTCTTCTACACTAACCAAATTATATGATTTCAAGTTGTCATCACTGTGAACGAGTTACAATACAGTGTAAATCTCCCTCTATACTCAGTTACGATGCAGAATAAATCTCCCTCTACACTCAGTTACAGTACAGAGTAAAGCTCCCTCTACACTCAGTAATGATGCAGAGTAAAGCTCCCTCTACACTCAGTAATGATGCAGAGTAAAGCTCCCTCTACACTCAGTTACGATGCAGAGTAAAGTTCACACTGCACTCAGTAATGATGCAGAGTAAAGCTCCCTCTACACTCAGTTACGATGCAGAGTAAAGTTCACACTGCACTCAGTAATGATGCAGAGTAAAGCTCCCTCTACACTCAGTTACAATACAGAGTAAAGTTCACACTGCACTCAGTAACGATGCAGAGTAAAGCTCCCTCTACACTCAGTTACGATGCAGAGTAAAGTTCACACTGCACTCAGTAATGATGCAGAGTAAAGCTCCCTCTACACTCAGTTACGATGCAGTGTAAAGCTCCCTCTACACTCAGTTACAATAAAGAGTAAAGCTCTATCTACACTCAGTTACAATACAGAGTAAAGCTCCCTCTACACTCAGTCACAATACAGAGTAAAGCTCTATCTACACTCAGTTACAATACAGAGTAAAGCTCCCTCTACACTCAGTTACGATGCAGTTTAAAGCTCCCTCTACACTCATTTACAATGCAGACTAAAGCTCGCTCAACACTCAGTTACAATACAGAGTAAAGATCTCTCTACACTCAGTTACAATACAGAGTAAAGATCTCTCTACACTCAGTTACAATACAGAGTAAAGCTCCCTCTACACTCAGTTACAATACAGAGTAAAGCTCAAAGTACACTCAGTAATGATGCAGAGTAAAGCTCCCTCAACACTCAGTTACAATACAGAGTAAAGATCTCTCTACACTCAGTTACAATACAGAGTAAAGCTCCCTCTCCACTCAGTTACAATACAGAGTAAAGCTCAAAGTACACTCAGTTACGATACAGTGTAAAGCTCCCTCTCCACTCAGTAACGATGCAGTGTAAAGCTCCCTGTACACTCAGTAATGATGCAGAGTAAAGCTCCCTCTACACTCAGTTACAATGCAGTGTAAAGCTCCCTGTACACTCAGTAATGATGCAGAGTAAAGCTCCATCTACACATCCCTCTCATTATGTGTCTTTGGCACAACCCTAGTCAGACTCTCCAAATTTAAGTGTGGGATTATGAATGCAGCTTTATAAATGGATGGATGGTTTTAGCCACAGTAGTAACAGTACAGCTGTCAATCCACTGCCCTGTCAATCCCCTGCCTGTCAATCCCCTGCCCTGTCAATCCACTGCCCTGTCAATCCCCTGCCTGTCCATCCCCTGCCCTGTCAATCCCCTGCCCTGTCAATCCACTGCCTGTCAATCCACTGCCCTGTCAATCCTCTGCCCTGTCAATCCACTGCCCTGTCAATCCCCTGCCCTGTCAATCCCCTGCCTGTCAATCCCCTGCCTGTCAATCCCCTGCCAGTCAATCCCCTGCCTGTCAATCCACTGCCCTGTCAATCCTCTGCCCTGTCAATCCACTGCCCTGTCAATCCTCTGCCCTGTCAATCCCCTGCCTGTCAATCCACTGCCCTGTCAATCCACTGCCTGTCAATCCACTGCCCTGTCAATCCTCTGCCTGTCAATCCACTGCCCTGTCAATCCCCTGCCTGTCAATCCACTGCCCTGTCAATCCCCTGCCTGTCAATCCACTGCCTGTCAATCCCCTGCCTGTCAATCCCCTGCCCTATTAATCCACTGCCTGTCAATCCCCTGCCTGTCAATCCCCTGCCTGTCAATCCCCTGCCCTATTAATCCACTGCCTGTCAATCCCCTGCCTGTCAATCCACTGCCCTGTCAATCCTCTGCCTGTCAATCCACTGCCCTGTCAATCCCCTGCCTGTCAATCCACTGCCCTGTCAATCCCCTGCCTGTCAATCCACTGCCCTGTCAATCCACTGCCTGTCAATCCACTGCCTGTCAATCCCCTGCCTGTCAATCCCCTGCCTGTCAATCCCCTGCCTGTCAATCCACTGCCTGTCAATCCACTGCCTGTCAATCCACTGCCCTGTCAATCCACTGCCCTGTCAATCCACTGCCTGTCAATCCACTGCCTGTCAATCCCCTGCCTGTCAATCCACTGCCCTGTCAATCCTCTGCCCTGTCAATCCCCTGCCTGTCAATCCACTGCCTGTCAATCCACTGCCTGTCAATCCACTGCCTGTCAATCCCCTGCCTGTCAATCCCCTGCCTGTCAATCCTCTGCCTGTCAATCCACTGCCCTGTCAATCCACTGCCTGTCAATCCACTGCCTGTCAATCCCCTGCCTGTCAATCCCCTGCCTGTCAATCCCCTGCCTGTCAATCCACTGCCTGTCAATCCACTGCCTGTCAATCCACTGCCCTGTCAATCCACTGCCCTGTCAATCCACTGCCTGTCAATCCACTGCCTGTCAATCCCCTGCCTGTCAATCCACTGCCCTGTCAATCCTCTGCCCTGTCAATCCCCTGCCTGTCAATCCACTGCCTGTCAATCCCCTGCCTGTCAATCCACTGCCCTGTCAATCCCCTGCCTGTCAATCTACTGCCCTGTCAATCCACTGCCTGTCCATCCCCTGCCCTGTCAATCCCCTGCCTGTCAATCCCCTGCCCTGTCAATCCCCTGCCCTGTCAATCCCCTGCCCTGTCAATCCCCTGCCTGTCAATCCCCTGCCCTATTAATCCACTGCCTGTCAATCCCCTGCCTGTCAATCCCCTGCCCTATTAATCCACTGCCTGTCAATCCCCTGCCTGTCAATCCACTGCCCTATTAATCCACTGCCTGTCAATCCCCTGCCTGTCAATCCCCTGCCCTATTAATCCACTGCCTGTCAATCCCCTGCCTGTCAATCCCCTGCCCTGTCAATCCACTGCCTGTCAATCCCCTGCCTGTCAATCCTCTGCCTGTCAATCCCCTGCCCTATTAATCCACTGCCTGTCAATCCTCTACCCTGTCAATCCCCTGCCTGTCAATCCCCTGCCTGCCAATCCCCTGCCTGTCAATCCTCTGCCCTGTCAATCCCCTGCCTGTCAATCCCCTGCCTGTCAATCCCCTGCCTGTCAATCCACTGCCCTGTCAATCCCCTGCCTGTCAATCCTCTGCCCTGTCAATCCCCTGCCTGTCAATCCCCTGCCTGTCAATCCCCTGCCTGTCAATCCCCTGCCTGTCAATCCCCTGCCTGTCAATCCCCTGCCTGTCAATCCCCTGCCTGTCAATCCCCTGCCTGTCAATCCCCTGCCCTGTCAATCCTCTGCCTGTCAATCCCCTGCCTGTCAATCCCCTGCCTGTCAATCCACTGCCCTATTAATCCACTGCCTGTAAATCCCCTGCCTGTCAATCCCCTGCCTGTCAATCCACTGCCCTATTAATCCACTGCCTGTCAATCCCCTGCCCTGTCAATCCTCTGCCCTGTCAATCCTCTGCCTGTCAATCCTCTGCCTGTCAATCCACTGCCCTATTAATCCACTGCCTGTCAATCCCCTGCCTGTCAATCCTCTACCCTGTCAATCCCCTGCCTGTCAATCCCCTGCCTGTCAATCCTCTGCCCTGTCAATCCACTGCCTGTCAATCCCCTGCCTGTCAATCCCCTGCCTGTCAATCCCCTGCCTGTCAATCCCCTGCCTGTCAATCCCCTGCCTGTTAATCTACAGCCGACCCGAGTGAATACCGTGATTCCTTTTGCAGTGCCTCAATTTGAATTTCACATCATGGCGTTCAAATCCCTCCATGGGCCTTACCTCCTCCCTATCTCTGAATCATCCTCCAGCCCTCCCCACTATCTGTAACCCCCCTCCAACCCTCCCTATCTCTGTAACCCCCTCCAACCCTCCCTGTCTCTGTAACCCCCTGCAACCCTCCCTATCTCTGTAACCCCCCTCCAACCCTCCCTATCTCTGTAACCCACCTCCAACCCTCCCCATCTCTGTAACCCCCTCCAACCCTCCCTATCTCTGTAACCCCCCTCCAACCCTCCCTATCTCTGTAACCCCCTCCAATCCTCCGTCTCTGTAACCCCTCTCCAACCCTCCCTATCTCTGTAACCCCCTCCAACCCTCCCTATCGCTGTAATCCCCCCTCCAACCCTCCCTGTCTCTGTAACCCCCCTCCAACCCTCCCTATCTCTGTAACCCCCTCCAACCCTCCCTATCTCTGTAACCCCCTCCAACCCTCCTGTCTCTGTAAACCCCCTCCAACCCTCCCTATCTCTGTAATCCCCCTCCAACCCTCCCTATCTCTGTAATCCCCCTCCAACCCTCCCTATCTCTGTAACCCACCTCCAACCCTCCCTATCTCTGTAACCCCCTCCAACCCTCCCTGTCTCTGTAACCCCCCTCCAACCCTCCGTCTCTGTAAACTCCCTCCAACCCTCCCTATCTCTGTAACCCCCTCCAACCCTCCCTATCTCTGTAACTCCCCTCCAACCCTCTGTCTTTGTAACCCCCCTCCAACCCTCCGTCTCTGTAACCCCCCTCCAACCCTTCCTATCTCTGTAACCCCCTCCAACCCTCCCTATCTCTGTAACCCCCTCCAACCCTCCCTATCTCTGTAACTCCCCTCCAACCCTCTGTCTTTGTAACCCCCCTCCAACCCTCCGTCTCTGTAATCCCCCTCCAACCCTCCCTATCTCTGTAACTCCCCTCCAACCCTTCCTATCTCTGTAACCCCCTCCAACTCTCTCTATCTCTGTAACCCCCCTCCAACTCTCTCTATCTCTGTAACCCCCCTCCAACCCTCCCTATCTCTGTAACCCCCCTCCAACCCTCCCTATCTCTGTAACCCCCCTCCAACTCTCTCTATCTCTGTAACCCCCCTCCAACCCTCCCTATCTCTGTAAACCCCCTCCAACCCTCCCTATCTTGCAACCCCCCTCCAACCCTCCCTATCTCTGTAACCCCCCTCCAACCCTCCATCTCTGTAACCCCCCTCCAACCCTCCCTGTCTCTGTAACCCCCTCCAACCCTCCCTAACCCCCCTCCAACCCTCCCTATCTCTGTAACCCCCCTCCAACCCTCCCTATCTCTGTAAACCTCCTCCAACCCTCCCTATCTCTGTAACCCCCTCCAACCCTCCCTAACCCCCCTCCAACCCTCCCTATCTCTGTAACCCCCTCCAACCCTCCGTCTCTGTAACCCCCCCTCCAACCCTCTGTCTCTGTAACCCCCTCCAACCCTCCCTATCTCTGTAACCTCCCTCCAAACCTCCCTGTCTCTGTAACCTCCTTCCAACCCTCCCTATCTCTGTAAACCCCCTCCAACCCTCCCTATCTCTGTAACTCCCCTCCAACCCTCCCTATCTCTGTAACCTCCCTCCAACTCTCCCTATCTCTGTAACCTCCCCTCTGTCTCTGTAACCCCCTCCAACCCTCCCTATCTCTGTAACCCCCCCCCTCTGTCTCTGTAACCCCCTCCAACCCTCCCTATCTCTGTAACCCCCCCTCTGTCTCTGTAACCCCCTCCAACCCTCCCTGTCTCTGTAACCCCCCTCCAACCCTCCCTATCTCTGTAACCCCCCTCCAACCCTCCCTATCTCTGTAAACCCCCTCCAACCCTTCCTGTCTCTGTAATCCCCCTCCAACTCTCCCTATCTCTGTAACCCCCCTCCAACCCTCCCTATCTCTGTAAACCCCCTCCAACCCTCCCTATCTTGCAACCCCCCTCCAACCCTCCCTATCTCTGTAACCCCCCTCCAACCCTCCATCTCTGTAACCCCCTCCAACCCTCCCTGTCTCTGTAACCCCCCTCCAACCCTCCCTATCTCTGTAATCCCCCTCCAACCCTCCATCTCTGTAACCCCCTCCAACCCTCCATATCTCTGTAACCCCCCTCCAACCCTCCCTATCTCTGTAAACCCCCTCCAACCCTCCCTATCTCTGTAACCCCCTCCAACCCTCCCTAACCCCCCTCCAACCCTCCCTATCTCTGTAACCCCCCTCCAACCCTCCCTATCTCTGTAAACCCCCTCCAACCCTCCCTATCTCTGTAACCCCCTCCCACCCTCCCTAACCCCCCTCCAACCCTCCCTATCTCTGTAACCCCCCTCCAACCCTCCCTATCTCTGTAACCCCCTCCAACCCTCCGTCTCTGTAACCTCCCTCCAACCCTCCCTATCTCTGTAATCCCCCTCCAACCCTCCATCTCTGTAACCCCCTCCAACCCTCCCTATCTCTGTAACCCCCCTCCAACCCTCCCTATCTCTGTAAACCCCCTCCAACCCTCCCTATCTCTGTAACCCCCTCCAACCCTCCCTAACCCCCCTCCAACCCTCCCTATCTCTGTAACCCCCTCCAACCCTCCGTCTCTGTAACCCCCCCTCCAACCCTCCGTCTCTGTAACCCCCTCCAACCCTCCCTATCTCTGTAACCTCCCTCCAACCCTCCCTGTCTCTGTAACCTCCTTCCAACCCTCCCTATCTCTGTAAACCCCCTCCAACCCTCCCTATCTCTGTAACTCCCTTCCAACCCTCCCTATCTCTGTAACCTCCCTCCAACCCTCCCTATCTCTGTAACCCCCCCTCTGTCTCTGTAACCCCCTCCAGCCCTCCCTATCTCTGTAACCCCCCTCCAATCCACCCTATCTCTGTAACCTCTTCCCACCCCCACACCCCCCTGAGATCTCAGACCTTCTGGTCTCTCACACGTCCCCCCGAATCCCATCGCTCCCCCATTGGCAGCCGTGCCTTCAGCTGCCAAGGGTCCTGAGCTCTGGAATCCTTTCCTAAACCTCTCCGCCTCTCGTTGCTCCTTAAAACTGGCCTGTCCCTCCCTATCTCTGTAAACCCCCTCCAACCCTCCCTATCTCTGTAACCCCCCTCCAACCCTCCATCTCTGTAACCCCCTCCAACCCTCCCTGTCTCTGTAACCCCCCTCCAACCCTCCCTATCTCTGTAATCCCCCCTCCAACCCTCCATCTCTGTAACCCCCTCCAACCCTCCATATCTCTGTAACCCCCTCCAACCCTCCCTATCTCTGTAAACCCCCTCCAACCCTCCCTATCTCTGTAACCCCCTCCAACCCTCCCTAACCCCCCTCCAACCCTCCCTATCTCTGTAACCCCCCTCCAACCCTCCCTATCTCTGTAAACCCCCTCCAACCCTCCCTATCTCTGTAACCCCCTCCCACCCTCCCTAACCCCCCTCCAACCCTCCCTATCTCTGTAACCCCCCTCCAACCCTCCCTATCTCTGTAACCCCCTCCAACCCTCCGTCTCTGTAACCTCCCTCCAACCCTCCCTATCTCTGTAATCCCCCTCCAACCCTCCATCTCTGTAACCCCCTCCAACCCTCCCTATCTCTGTAACCCCCCTCCAACCCTCCCTATCTCTGTAAACCCCCTCCAACCCTCCCTATCTCTGTAACCCCCTCCAACCCTCCCTAACCCCCCTCCAACCCTCCCTATCTCTGTAACCCCCTCCAACCCTCCGTCTCTGTAACCCCCCCTCCAACCCTCCGTCTCTGTAACCCCCTCCAACCCTCCCTATCTCTGTAACCTCCCTCCAACCCTCCCTGTCTCTGTAACCTCCTTCCAACCCTCCCTATCTCTGTAAACCCCCTCCAACCCTCCCTATCTCTGTAACTCCCTTCCAACCCTCCCTATCTCTGTAACCTCCCTCCAACCCTCCCTATCTCTGTAACCCCCCCTCTGTCTCTGTAACCCCCTCCAGCCCTCCCTATCTCTGTAACCCCCCTCCAATCCACCCTATCTCTGTAACCTCTTCCCACCCCCACACCCCCCTGAGATCTCAGACCTTCTGGTCTCTCACACGTCCCCCCGAATCCCATCGCTCCCCCATTGGCAGCCGTGCCTTCAGCTGCCAAGGGTCCTGAGCTCTGGAATCCTTTCCTAAACCTCTCCGCCTCTCGTTGCTCCTTAAAACTGGCCTGTCCCTTCATATCTCCTCCTGTCTTTGGCTAATTCCGTTTGACAACGCCCTTGCGCATGCACTTGGGAATGTTTCACTGTGTTGAAAAGTGCCGTGTAAATTAAAATTGCTGTTAAAGGCTGACCCACCGTCCTAATGTTCAACATTGAAAAGCTCCATTATTTCTGCCAGTGCTTCCTCTGGTTGCCCTGGTATCGAGGGTTCCTGTTGGCAAGGGGAGGAGCAGACATTGGCTACTGAAGAGGTTTTTAACGAGGGTGGGATGTCTGGATATAACTGATGTAGCAGGACCCTCCTGATGTGGGAGGACCCATTCCCTTTTCCAGGAAATGGGAGTCTGACGGTGTGACCTGATGATACAGAGCTGGGACAGTTTGCAATGCAGGGTTAAGAGGTGGGGGGGGGGGGGGGGGGGGGGGAATTTGATTGATGTCTGGACACTCTATTAAGGGTATTTCAGAATGGGCGATAAACCCTGGCCTTGTAGCAGGCATCCATAGGACATGAATATTTTAAAGAGGTTAGTACAAATCACGTCGGCTTGGCTTTCTCCTGCACAATGTGCTTTCCTTGTGCCGTGTGTCGCTTTGTTTCTCCTTATTTGTTAAGGATAAATCGAGACGTGACAAAGCTGAGGCCTCCCTAACGTAACCCCTGACCACAAATGGGGTCAACACCATGAATATTTTTCCATTTGTGGAATCGGCCCTCTTGTTCTGTTTGGTGACAAACTATCTGAGCTATGTGACTTCTGAGCTGGCAATAGCATCGCCTGAATTCCTGCTGGAGGGTGGGCGGGATTTTGGGGGGTGGGGGAGGGGGGGGGGGAGAGGAATTATTTCGAGTGCTTGAGTCAGCTGTCGGCATTACTGAGTTGCTGTGTGTTTATAAACAATTATAGACATAAACGTGAAGCTTCCCACTGCCTGGCACTCGATGGATTGAATATCGAAAGCAGGCTTTGCAAGGATTACATGAATGTTCAGGAATATTGCAATCTGAGTTAGCAGTTAAAGACCTCGGATAGAATCTCTGCAGTGCAGAAGGAGGCCATTTGGCCCATCGAGTCTGCACCGACCCTGCGAAAGAGCACCCCACCTCGGTCCACTCCCCCTATCCTATTCCCATAACCCCGTGCATTGATCATGGTTCAATCCATGTCGCGTCTGTCGGTTTGCGTTCTCCCCGTGTCTGCGTGGGTTTCCTCCAGGTGCTCCGGTTTCCTCCCACAGTCCAAAGATGTGCAGGTTAGGTGGATTGGCCGTGATAAATTGCCAATTAGAGTTCAAAAGGTTAGGTGGGGTTACTGGGTTACATGGATCGGGTGGAGGTGTGGGTTTAGGTAGGGTGTTCTTTCAGGGGCCAGTGTAGACTCGATGGGCCAAATGGCCTCCTTCTGCACTGTAAATGCGATGAGATCTCACCCAGCCATACATGTGGATTTAGAATTTAGAACAGTACAGCACAGAACAGGCCCTTCGGCCCTCGATGTTGTGCCGAGCAATGATCACCCTACTCAAACTCACGTATCCACCCTATACCCGTAACCCAACAACTCCCCCTTAACCTTACTTTTTAGAACACTGCGGGCAATTTAGCGTGGCCAATCCACCTAACCCGCACATCTTTGGACTGTGGGAGGAAACCGGAGCACCTGGAGGAAACCCACGCACACACAGGGAGGACGTGCAGACTCCACACAGACAGTGACCCAGCCGTGAACCGAACCTGGGACCCTGGAACTGTGAAGCATTGATGCTAACCACTATGCTACCGTGCTGCCACCCAAGCTACAGACAACCAATCATCTCTTTCTAATGGAGAGTGATACCCGGCTCCTTTTTGGACTATGGGTGGGATTTAGCGTGGCCAATCCACCTACCCTCCACACCTTTGGGTTGTGGGGGCGAAACCCACACACACACGGGGAGAATGTGCAAACTCCACACGGACAGTGACCCAGAGCCGGGATCGAACCTGGGACCTCGGCGCCGTGAGGCAGCAGTGCTAACCACTGCGCCAGCCTGCCGCCCTGGTTCTAATATTTTTAATGTACTAAACCATTAGACAGCAATGATTACCGAACACAGATTTCCAATAAGGAGATATCCAGGTAGCTGGCTGAAAACCTCCTCAAAGAGGTCGGACTCCAGCCGCAGGAAGAAGCCATTCAGCCCCTTGAACCTGATTTTCCATTCTTCAGTTTGATCATGGTTTGTTTGTACCTTGACCCCAATTAACTGTCTCCCTCGATCTCTCGATCCCTTATCCAATAAAATCTGTCTGTCTCGCCCTTGAAAGTTAATACGTGACAGCCGACGTGGGCTTAAACGGAATGATAGAAACAGCTTGCATTTATCTACCGCCTTTCACTTTGGCCTTTGGCCATCTCAAAGTGGTTCAAAGCCAACAGCCCAACGAGCCCCGGCGCGCCCTAACACGTGAATATAGTGCCCTCAGCAGAAAAGAATGCCCCTTGTTTGTCGGGCCTGGGAATCTCGGGGCACCCAATAACTCATTGGTAACCATGGTGAGGGAACAAGGTGGTTGCTGTGGTGCGGTTTCTAACTAGAAGAGAGAGACAAAGTAATCTGAGGAATTTAGGGGGCGGATGTAGTAAATTCTTGACAGTAAGAGAACATTTTCAGCAGCGTTGTGTCAGGCCATCATGCATGCTTGTTGCTGTGGTGATGTGCCTAAGGAGCGAGTGGGGGGGGGGGGGGGGGGGGGCTGGATTATTGAGTAATCTGATGATAACTGGAAATAAAACATCAAAGGCTCACGGGTTGATTTGCCAGCAAGGAGTGTGAAAATGGACAAGGGCCTCACATGCTGCCTGATTGCTCACTCGGCCCAGGTATCAGGCTGTGTGGGAAATCACCACCCTCATCCCAGCAGAAGACACCCAGGTCAACCCTAACCAGGATCAAAAGGCAGGCAGCGGCCTACTCTGGGTCGGACAGATTCTCACTCCCGACTGATGTTTAATTAGTTGTGAAATGTGGTCTGAATTCTGCATCAGTGCTTGTGATCAATCATCAAACACCTGACACGTGTGCACATGTGTTTACATAGAACTCTGGTGCATGTTTGATTCCCTGTGCAAGCAGAGCTCTGTACATGTATGATTCCATGTGTGCATAGAGCTTTGCGTGTTCATTTAATAAAAATAAATTGAGAGTGCCCAATTCATTTTTTTTCCAATTAAGGGGTAATTTAGCCTGGCCAATCCACCTACCCTGCACATTTTTGTGCTGTGGGGGTGAGACCCACGGGGAGAATATGCAAACTGCACGTGGACAGTGACCCGGGGCCAGGATCGAACCCGGGTCCTCGGCGCCGTGAGCCAGCAGTGCTAACTACTGCGCCACCGTGCCACCCTGCTTTGTGCGTGCCAGGATTCTACGAATACATGGAGATCTGTGCGAGTGTGATTCTACACGTGCACAAATCCGTGTGCGTATTTGATTCAGTTTGTGTACAAAGCTCTGCATTTGTCACTCACCGTGTACATGGAACTTTGTGTGTGATTCCCCTGCACACTGAGCTCAGTGAACACAAGTATTGTGTCCTGTCTGTCTTCGAATTCTTCCTACATCCAACTTGAAAACTCAGTGGAGGGAATGATGCTCCTTGAGGCGTTGAGCTGAAGTAAATTGGGATGGGTTCTGAATGGCGTCTCGTCCTTCTGTAAATCCCAGAGTTATACGGTCACTACACGTCTTGCTGCACACCGAAGGTAACGCCATTCTGCCAAAGAGCCATGGAGTTTGATTGGGACCCACTCCATGCTTCAGGGAAATACTCCTCTTTCTGTTTCTGGGAAATATTATGAGGAAATTGTTTGAATTAATGACCCATGATGCAAACCTGAGGGGGTTAGGTATGTATAAGGAGGGGGTGCTGAGGGGGGGGTTAACTCTGTATAAGGAGGGGGTAGTGGTATTGTCACTGGACTAGTAATCCTGAGACCCAGGGCAATGGGTGATCTGGGTTCGAATCCCACCACAGCAGGTAGTGAAATGTAAATGCAATAAAAATCTCGAATTAGAAAGTCTAATGAATATCATGGAGCCACTGTCGAATTTCGTGAAAACCCATCCGATTCCCGAATCCCCTTTCAGGAAGCTAATGCAGGTTGTTTTCTCTATTCATGATGGAACATTTTTGGTGAGTTGCTGAGGGAATGTGGTTCTGGTCAAGTGGGGCTGCTTTGTCCTGGATGGTGTTGAGCTGCTTGAGCGGTGTTGGAGCTGCGCTCATCCAGGCAAGTAGAGAATATTCCACTGCACTTGTAGATGGTGGACAGGCTTTGCGGAGTGAGGGGGTCAGTTACTCACCATGGGGCTCTGGTCTCTGACCTACTCTTGCAGCGTCAGTATTTATATGACTTCGTAGAAGACTGCAGATTGGACAGTTTGTTCTAAGTATACATCATTACAGCACAGAAAGTGACTGTTCCTGTTCCAGCTCTTTGACAAGAGTTATCCAATTCATCCCACTCCTCTCTGGTCTTTCCATGCACCCCTGCATTTTTGTTTTTGCTTTTTAACCAATATCCGATGGAAATTTATTATTGAATCCGCTTCCACTCCCCTTTCAGATTCCAGATCCCCCCCCAGCCAGAATACAGTCAGGATGGATATTTCATGAATTCATGATGTAGAGGGGGGGGGGTTTATAATTGGGGAGGGGAGGATTTGTTGTGAATGATTCCGCGCACTGCGTGTGTTGGGTTAACTCTGTTCATGAACAAATTCTGGCACTTGGTGTTTTCAATGTTGGCATTGGTAGCTTAACCAGTTGTGAATAATGGAGTTAATAACTGTTGTTAGCATTGCGGACCCAGCAATTATTCTTGGGATTGACTAACTAGTAGTGGCCATATTGTCCAATGTGATTGCGAGTCTGGCACGCTCCATTCACTGTACAGATGGCAGGCGTCACCTGGGTTCTATCTGAAGTTATCAGGACTAATCCAACACAAATCCCACTCCAGTACAGCACTGAGGGAATGCTACACTGCCTGCGGTTCCTTCTCTCACCTTCGATATTAACCCAGGCCTCGGCTTCCCTCTGCAGACAATTCCAGGGCACTATTTGTAGAAGAGCAAGAGGGTTCTTCCCAATGTTCTTGGGCCGATATAGGAACACAGGAACAGGCCAGTCAGCCCATTGAGCCTGCTCTACCATTCAATATGATCACGACTAATCAGACATTTCAATGCCATTTACGCCCACTATCCCCATCATCCTTTACATTATTGTGAATCAGAAATCTATAAATCTCTGCTTTAAACATACTCAATGTCTGAGCTCCCACAGCCTCTGGGTAGAGAATTCCAAAGATTCACAACCCTCTGAGCAAAACAATTTCTCCTCATCTCGGCTCCCCCCTTATTGTGAAATTGTGCCCCCTGGTTCTAGACTCCCCGACCAAGGGAAACATCACATCAGCATCTACCCTGTCTGTTCCTATAAGTATTTTGTAGGTTTCCATGATGATCACCTCTCATTCTTCGGAACTATAGAGAACGCAGGCCCCGTTTCTCCAATCTCTCTTCATAACAGTCCCGCCATCCCCGGAACAAATCTGGTGAACCTTCGATACGCTCCTTCTGTGGCAATAACATCCTTTCTGAAGGAACCAAATCTGCACATAGTGCTCCAGGTACGGTCTAGCCGAGCTCCTATACAATTGAAGCAAAACCTCACTGCTCCTGGACTGAATCCTCTTGTGATCAATGCGAACGTTCCATTAGCCTTGTGAAGAGCTTGCTTCACCTGCATGCGAGCCTTCAGCGACTTACGGACAAGGACATCCAGTTTGAAAATGAAAATCGCTTATTGTCACAAGTAGGCTTCAATGAAGTTACTGTGAAAAGCCCCTAGTCGCCACATTCCGGCGCCTGTCCGGGGAGGCTGGTACGGGAATCGAACCGCGCTGCTGGCTTATTAAACCAGTTTAATAAGGACATGGGAAGTTCACACCATTCCCATCCCGTAGGGCCCCTGCTGGATATGACACCCACGTGCCCATCTACACTTTCTAATCCTGTACCACTTATCCTTCCGTCAACTTCGCTAAAACTTCCCAGAGGATCTGGTCATTATCCCATTTTTGTTTTTGGGAGCTTGCTGTGCAGAAACTCGCTGCTGCGTCTCCTCCATCACAGCAGTGGCCACACTTCCAAAAGTAATGCATTGGACGTAAAGAGCTCGAGGACGTCCTGAGGCCCAGAGTGGCAGAGTCAGCTTTCGGGCCGTTGTACTGGTCAGTGTGTAGTCTTGGTTTTGACATTCCACAGTTTACCTCAATAATAATAATAATCGCTTATTGTCACGAGTAGGCTTCACTGACGTTACTGTGAAAAGCCCCTAGTCGCCACATTCCGGCACCTGTTTGGGGAGGCTGGTACGGGAATTGAACCCGCACTGCTGGCCTTTTTCTGCATTACAAGCCAGCTGTTTAGCCCACTGTGCTAAACCAACACCAAGAGGCCAGAAGCAGCTAAAAATGAACAAATCAGCCTGTTTCCAACAAGTGATTCCACCGCAACAAAGCAACTGATAAGTCTTTGTATAACAGCTAGGCCCAGTTATCATAGAATCCCTACAGTGCAGAGGGAGGCCGTTCGGCCCATCGACTCTGCACTGAGCCTTTGAAAGACCACTAGGCCCAATACCCCGCCCCATCACTGCAACCCCACCCCTAAGGGGCAATTTAGCATTTTACCAATCCAACTAAACTGCACATCTTGTGGGAGGAAACCGGAGCACCTGGAGGAAACCCAGGCAGACACGGGGAGAACGTGCAGACTCCGCACAGTCACCCGAGGTCGGAATCAAACCCGGTTCCCTGGTGCTGTGAGGCAGCAGTGCTAACCGCTGTGCCACTGCGCCGCCCCAGTTACATGGAGACGTGGTTCCTGATTGACTGCGTTATAGACGCACCTCCCTTGGCCATCAAATACAGGGGTGGGACTTGAACCCGGAGCTTTGGGCACAGAAGCAGAGACGTTACCCACTGGTCGCCCCAAGACGGCAGGAGGCAGAGGTTGTTGGTCGAAGGTTGTTTTTGGGACTGGAAGCCTGTGTCCAGTGGTGTTCCGCAGGGATCGGTGTTAGGTCCCGTGCTGTTTCTACATTAGTGATCTAGATGGGAATGTGGGGGGGGGTATGATCAGTAAGTTTTGAAGGTGACACAAAGATTGGTGGTGTGGCAGATAGTGAGGAGGAAAAGCCTCTGATTACAGGATGGGCTGGTGAGATGGTCAGAACACTGGCAAATGGAATTTCACCCTGGAAAGTGTGAGGCATTGCATTTTGGGAGGTCTAGCAAGGCGAGGGAATACACAATGATAGGACGCTCGGAATTATAGAGGACCAGAGGGACCTTGGGGTGCAAGTCAATAGATCCCTGAAGACAGCAGAACAGGTAGGTGAGGTGATAAAAAAGCATACAGGATACTTTATTAGTCAAGGCAGAGAATATAAGAGCAGGGAGGTTACGATGGAGCTGTCTAAATCGTGGTTAGGTCACAGTTAGAGTACTGTGTGCAATCCTGGTGGCCACACTATAGGAAGGATGTGATTGCACTGGAGGGGGTGCAGAGGAGATTCACCAGCATGTTGCCTGGGCTGGAGCGTTTCAGCAAGAGGAGAGACTATATAGGCAGCGGTTGTTTTCTGTAGAGCAGACAAGGCCGAGGGGGACCTCATCGATGTGGGTGTACAAAATTGAGGGATATCGAAAGGAAGAAATCAACTTAGTAGAGGAGTCAATAAGGATGTTCTTGCTATGGAGGGAGCGCAGCGAAGGTTTACCAGGCAGATTCCTGGGATACCGGGACTGTCATATGAGGAGAGACTAAATCGGTTAGGATTATATTGATTGGAGTTCAGAAGAGTGAGAGGGGATCTCATAGAAACGTACAAAATCCTAACAGGATTAGAGAGGGTAGATTCAGAAAGAATGTTCCCGATGGTGGGGTAAGTCCAGAACTAAGGGTCGTAGTTTGAGGAAAAGGGGTAAATCTTTTAGGACTGAGGTGAGGAGAAATTTCTTCACCCAGAGAGTGGGGAATCTGTGGAATTCACTCCCACAGAAAGTTGAGGCCAAAACATGGTGCGATTTTAAGAAGGAATAAGATTTAGCTCTGGGAGCTAAAGGGATCCAGGGATATGGTGGGAAGGCGGGATCAGGGTTGATGATCAGCCATGATCATAATGAATGGCAGAGCAGGCTCGAAGGGCCGAATGGCCTCCTCCTGCTTCTATTTTCAATGTATGTTTCTATGCATCACCACAGATTTAAGGTAAGGGTCAGGAGATTTCGAGGGGATGTGAAGAAAAACCTTTTTCACCGAAGGGTGGTGGGAATCTGGAACTCGCTGCCTGAAAGAATTTTGGGGAAAATTGATGTACAGAGAGATCTGGGAGTAAGAGTAGGGCCAGTCAAGGATAGTGGTGGGAAGTTGTGTGTGGAGGCTGAGGAGATAAGCGAGATACTAAATGAATACTTTTCGTCAGTATTCACTCAAGAAAAAGATAATATTGTGGAGGAGAATGCTGAGACCCAGGCTATTAGAATAGATGGCATTGAGGTGCGTAGGGAAGAAGTGTTGGCAATTCTGGACAAGGTGAAAATAGATAAGTCCCCGGGGCCGGATGAGATTTATCCTAGGATTCTCTGGGAAGCCAGGGAAGAGATTGCTGAGCCTTTGGCTTTGATTTTTAGGTCATCATTGGCTACAGGAATAGTGCCAGAGGACTGGAGGATAGCAAATGTGGTCCCTTTGTTCAAGAAGGGGAGTAGAGATAACCCCGGTAACTATAGGCCGGTGAGCCTAACATCTGTGGTGGGTAAAGTCTTGGAGAGGATTATAAAAGATACGATTTATAATCATCTAGATAGGAATAATATGATTAGGGACAGTCAGCATGGTTTTGTGAAGGGTAGGTCATGCCTCACAAACCTTATCGAGTTCTTTGAGAAGGTGACTGAACAGGTAGACGAGGGTAGAGCAGTTGATGTGGTGTATATGGATTTCAGTAAAGCGTTTGATAAGGTTCCCCACGGTCGGCTATTGCAGAAAATACGGAGGCTGGGGATTGAGGGTGATTTAGAGATGTGGATCAGAAATTGGCTAGTTGAAAGAAGACAGAGAGTGGTAGTTGATGGGAAATGTTCAGAATGGAGTTCAGTTACGAGTGGCGTACCACAAGGATCTGTTCTGGGGCCGTTGCTGTTTGTCATTTTTATAAATGACCTAGAGGAGGGCGCAGAAGGATGGGTGAGTAAATTTGCAGACGACACTAAAGTCGGTGGAGTTGTAGACAGTGCGGAAGGATGTTGCAGGTTACAGAGGGACATAGATAAGCTGCAGAGCTGGGCTGAGAGGTGGCAAATGGAGTTTAATGTGGAGAAGTGTGAGGTGATTCACTTTGGAAAGAATAACAGAAATGCGGAATATTTGGCTAATGGTAAAATTCTTGGTAGTGTGGATGAGCAGAGGGATCTCGGTGTCCATGTACATAGATCCCTGAAAGTTGCCACCCAGGTTGATAGGGTTGTGAAGAAGGCCTATGGTGTGTTGGCCTTTATTGGTAGAGGGATTGAGTTCCGGAGCCATGAGGTCATGTTGCAGTTGTACAAAACTCTAGTACGGCCGCATTTGGAGTATTGCGTACAGTTCTGGTCGCCTCATTATAGGAAGGACGTGGAAGCTTTGGAACGGGTGCAGAGGAGATTTACCAGGATGTTGCCTGGTATGGAGGGAAAATCTTATGAGGAAAGGCTGATGGACTTGAGGTTGTTTTCGTTAGAGAGAAGAAGGTTAAGAGGTGACTTAATAGAGGCATACAAAATGATCAGAGGGTTAGATAGGGTGGACAGCGAGAGCCTTCTCCCGCGGATGGAGGTGGCTAGCACGAGGGGACATAGCCTTAAATTGAGGGGTAATAGATATAGGACAGAGGTCAGAGGTGGGTTTTTTACGCAAAGAGTGGTGAGGCCGTGGAATGCCCTACCTGCAACAGTAGTGAACATGCCAACATTGAGGGCATTTAAAAATTTATTGGATAAGCATATGGATGATAAGGGCATAGTGTAGGTTAGATGGCCTTTAGATTTTTTCCATGTCGGTGCAACATCGAGGGCCGAAGGGCCTGTACTGCGCTGTATCGTTCTATGTTCTATGTTCTATGTTCAGGTCCATTGTACCCTGAAGGTGGCAACGCAGGTCGATAGAGTGGTCAAGAAGGCATACAGCATGCTTGCCTTCATCGGACGGGGTATTGAGTACAAGAGTCGGCAGGTCATGTTACAGTTGTGTGGGACTTTGGTTCATCCACATTTGGAATACTGCGTGCAGTTCTGGTCACCACATTACCAGAAGGATGTGGATGCTTTGGAGAGGGTGCAGAGGAGGTTCACAAGGGTGTTGCCTGGTATGGAGGGTGCTAGCTATGAAGAAAGGTTGAGTAGATTAGGATTGTTTTCGTTGGAAAGACGGAGGTTGAGGGGGGACCTGATTGAGGTCTACAAAATTATGAGAGGTATGGACAGGGTGGACAGCAACAAGCTTTCTCCAAGAGTGGGGGTGTCAGTTACAAGGGGTCACGATTTCAAGGTGAGAGGGGGAAAGTTTAAGGGAGATGTGCATGGAAGGTTTTTTACACAGAGGGTGGTGGGTGCCTGGAACGCTTTGCCAGCGGAGGTGGTAGAGGCGGGCACGATAGCATCATTTAAGATGCATCTGGACAGATATATGAACGGGCGGGGAACAGAGAGAAGTAGATCCTTGGAAAATAGGAGACGGGTTTAGATAAAGGATCTGGATCGGCGCAGGCTGGGAGGGCCGAAGGGCCTGTTCCTGTGCTGTAATTTTCTTTGTTCTTTGTTTGTTCTTTGTTGAAAGGGTGGTCGAGGTGGGAACCCTCACAACTTTGAAGAATGAGCACTAGGAACACAAGACTATGGACCAAGTACTGGAAAAATGGGATTAGAATAGATAGGTGATGGGCCGTAGGGCCTTACTCTGTGCTGTAAATCCACATGATGCTTTGACCTCCCCCATAAATATATTTAATTGGCTTGAAAGCGTTTGAGATGATGGCGCAAGATAAATGCCAGTCTTTGTTTCTTTATAAGCAAATTCATGGTGGAATCAGAGTTTCTTTTCCAACAGAATAAAGACAAACTAAAAAGTCACGTTGCTGTCTTCAATTTACAACCTCATGCTGAATGTTGGCCACCATCAAGTCTTTGGCAGTGGAGATTTTTGAAAATAAGAGCAGAGTTGAGACCGGGGGGGGGGGGGGGGGGGGGGGGGGGGGGGGGCATGTCTCTCAGTTTTCAGAGACTTGGGAAGGAATTAATGAGAGTTTGAGGCAATGGGCGGAATGGTGCATGTTGACTTGAAAACGGGTGGAAAGTGTCGGGACAAGAGAGGGTCATTCAAAGGATTAGCAAATGAGCGTGGCCAGTTCAGAGTTGAAACATTTGCCGGACCAGATGCAAACCTGGAGAAATCTGGAATAAAAGCGGCTCTCCCTTTCTTGGAGATGCGGACAAAAGGACGTCGGCTGTAACTGGCACGGTGACTTTGATTGAATCGACGGTGGAAGTACCCCTGAGATTCACGGCACAGCTCATCCGCGAATGGGACAGACATTCGGCTGTGGAGGGGGTGGGGGGCAGGCGGCCGAGGGAGTCTGCTATTTGTAAGGAGCCGGACGCTTTCCCTCGCCCTCTGTAAATGAGACCCAGGCACAATGGGCAAGCCAACCATTGTGCGCATTCAGCTGCTGCGGGCTGACTGAATACAGTTTTATGTCAGCAGAGATGACTAATTGGGGCGGACTAACAGAACCCATCTTTGTATTCGAACAAGCCGTTGAAGTTCTTTCAAAGGTGCTGTCGGCACGTCTTCAGGTTTTTAACTGAAATAGGAAAATTAATCCCGGTATATTTTAATTGACGGCGGAGGGGAGTTTGTGCGATGTGAAGATGAACAATGTTAGGCAGCGAGAGTTGATGATCTGGAGCTCGCTTCCCACAAGGGCGGTGGAAGTAGAGATAATCGGTCATTTCAAAATAAACTTGAGGATAATTAGCTTACGGGGATACAGAGACAGAGCAGGGAGTGTTGTACGGAGAGATGACCGGGACTCAAGTGGCATTCCTCTACTCTTTCATGGGATGTGGGCGTCGCTGGCTGGGAAAAGATAGCATTTGTTGCCCATCCCCAATTGCCCTTGAGCCGAGTGTCTCGCTGGGCCGTTTGAGAGAGGGGCAGTTAAGAGTCCACGTGTAGGCCAGACCGGGTAAGGACGGCAGATTTCCTTCCTTGTAAGGACATTAGTGAACCTGATGGGTTTTTACGATCAGTGTTTCATGGTCACCATGGCTGAAACTAACTTTATATTCCAGATTTCTGGATTGAATTTAAATTCCACCAGTTGCCTTGATGGGATTTGAACCCTTGTCTGCAGAGGACCATCCCAGGTCTCTAGGTGTTGGGGGGGGGGGGGGGGGAGGGGGGGGGCCTACTGCTCGACTTTGGGATCAGGGCACCCGTTCCTAATGGTGGCCCGAGCTACAGAGCGATGGGCATCCGACGCACTTGCCCCTTTGCGTGCCAAAAGACTGTGACTTCTACCTGGGCGCTGTTCCTAGCGGCAGCGAGGAGCAGTCCCGATTCCCCGCTGGCCGGCAACTAGACTCCGGAACGGAATACCCCGGCCTATAGTTCCCCAAAGCAACATCTCTGCCAATCAAAGTTGACTTGCCAACCAATCCGCACCCTCTCCCCCCGCAGTATAAATTGCTGCGATTGTTTGAAATTTGCCGAGCTTATTCAGGAAGCAGAACAGAAATTCATGCCAAGGAGGAGGAAACATGCTCAGAGGTGGACGAACACCCATGGCTGACGAGAGAAGCCAAGGATAGCATAAAAGCAAAGGAAAAAGCTTACAATGTGGCGAGGATTAGTGGGAAGCCAGAGGATTGGGAAGCCTCTAAATGCAAGCAGAGGACAATTAAAAAAGCAATAAAGGAGGGAGAAGATGAAATCTGAGTGTAAGCCAGCTAGTAATATAAAGGAAGATAGGAAGAGTATTTTTCAATATATAAAAGGTAAGAGAGAGACAAGAATAGACATTGGACCACTGGAAAATAAGGCTGGAGAAGTGATAATAGGAAACAAAGAAATGGCAGAGGAACTGAATAGTTACTTTGCATCAGTCTTCACGGTGGGAGATACCGGAGGGATACCAGAACCTCAGGAGAATCAGGGGGAAGAGGATGTTTCCACTTGTAGGAGAGACTAGAACCAGAGGGCACAGCCTCAGACTGAAGGGACGATCCTTTAAAACTGAGATGTGGAGAAATTTCTTCAGCCAGAGGCTGGTGAATCTGTGGAACTCTTTGCCGCAGAAGGCTGTGGAGGCCAAATCGCCGAGTGTCTTTAAGATTAACAAGGGGATCAGGGGTTATAGGGAGAAGGCAGGAGAATTGGGAAAATAAACATATCAGCCGCGATCGAACGGTGGAGCAGACTTGATGGGCCGAGTGGCCTAATTCTGCTCCTACATCTTCTGGTTTGTTTGAGGTTGAATATTCATCCCTTGACCAACATAAATAAGCAGATTATCTGGTCAATATCTCATTGTTGGGATCTTGCTGTGCCCAACTTGGTTGCCATGTTTCCTACCTGGCAACCGTGACTACGCCTCAAAAACAAAGCATTTTATTGGCCGGGAAGCTCTCAGAGACACCATGGGGTTGACTTGGAAAGACACTGAATAGCAATTATTTTCTCTGTCTCGCTGTAGTCTCCACCTGCTCTCGGGTGCTCTGTGCAGTATGTGATGATGCATGCACTGCCTGTCAGGTTGTAGTGTGGAGATTTCAGAGATCGTTTTGGACGTATCAGGCCGCGGTTGACTGCTGCAGCCCGATTGGTGGCGGCGATGGGGTCCGCCCTCTTGACTACAGGGGAGTCCTGGAGAGTTGGCAACCCAACATTCCGCCGCCGGGCGGTCAGTCTGGAGGTTCTGTCATCAAAATCTATTCTCTTCTGTTTTTCTGCAGGCCAGAAGACACTTCACCACAGGAGTGAAATCCTAGAGACTGTGGTCCTCGTTAATCCTGCTGAAGACACAGTCGCCTCTGAGGTAATGCTGAACAGTCCTTCGGAGTTACAGCGCTGAATTTACCGTCCCTCGTAGCTACGTTTCCCCATTGCAGTGAGTGGTAATGGGTTGCAATCACCTTGTCTTATTCACAAACTGGGGGAGGAGAGTGAAGCCGTGTGTTTACATTGAGGAGATTAAATGATAGGTCAAGACTCACAAGAACGATGGTGAGGTAAAGTGCTCGGCATGGAGCACAGGGAAGGGGGTGAAGAAATTTAGAGGCTGCTATGTTGTCCAGACGAATGTAAATGTGAGAAGTTGTGGGAGATTTGTAAGATACGGATATAAATGTGTGAAAGGTTATGTGTGCAGTGCAAAGTTATTCTGTAACTGTCTCACTTGCCACAACACCTGTTCTTGGTCGGGCAGAACACAATTTGACTTTACTTCACAGAATCCCAACAGTGCAGAAGGAGGCCATTCAGCCCATCGAGTCGGCACCACCCTCTGAAAGAGCGCCCTACCCAGGCCCACTCCCCCACCCTATTCCCGCAACCCAGTAACTCCTCCTAACATTTTGGACACTGAGGGGCAATTTAGCATGGCCGATCCACCTACCCTGCACATCTTTGGACTGTCGGAGGATCCGGAGGAAACGCACGCAGACACGGGGAGAATGTGCAGACTCCGCACAGGCAGTGACCCAAGCCGGGAATCGAACCCGGGTCCCTGGAGCTGTGAGGCAGCAGTGCTAGCCACTGTGCCTCCGTACCACCCGAAGACACAGTAGATTCAGTCACAGTAAATCAGTTTTTATTCAGTGTTTAGTACAATACACCTTCTTGCCGTGAGTTAGTGTCTGTATCGAATCTTCATGCTCAACGCCCAATGGAAAACCTGCTGGTTTCTAATGATATGTTTGCAAGACGTTTAGATTGGGTCACAGAGTTCTCGGTGGCTGCCTTTGGCACTGCTTACGGACTGACTGTCTGTAGTTCCTTGTGTTGATGTTGCCAATGCTGTGACAGCCGAATGCAGGCTGCAACATAGACGGGAAACGCTGGGCAATCGCAGCAGGTCTGACAGCGTCTGTGGAGATAGAAGGGAGCTAACGTCTCGAGTCTGGATGACTGGTAAAGTTGGAGAGAACTGGAAATAGGGTCAGATTTATACTGTAGTGGAGAAGGAGGGGGGGGGGGGCGTGGAGCGGAGGGGCTGGATAGAGAGGCCAGCGATAGGTAGAGATTGACAAAGATACCATGGACAATAAAGGGATTGTGATCGTGTACATGCTCCACGTTGGGATTAAGAGCAGCTGACTGGGAAGAGATTAGGACAGAGATGTGAGAATCCTTGTTGTGATGGGGAGGGGGAGCTGTGTGGAAGGGAATGGTCGCTGGCACTCACGCTATACAGGGTTTTTGTAAATAAACCGGTGTTGAAGACAGACTGGCTCCAACTTCTTTCCTTGTCAGATGGATGTTAATCGAATTAACACCTTGGTTTGACCATTTAGAGGTTTCCAGTGTGTGGCAATGTTTGGCTCATTGACTTGGCAGCGTCTCCTGAACTGGCTCAGTAGCAGCAACAGAGACGTGACGGGATAGATGGTGAGATGTTTTCACTAGCGGGAGAGTCTCGAACGAGGGGGCAGAGCTTCAAGTTAAAGGGCTGGTCATTTAAAACTGAGGTGCGTAAAGATCTCTTCTCACAGAGGGTAGTGAATCCCTGGAATTCTCTGTCCTGGAGGGTGGTGGAGGCGGGATCACTAGAAGTATTTAAAGTGGAGGTGGATGAATAAATTGAGGAATGGAGGGATCTGCAGAAATGGCACAGAAAAG
This sequence comes from Scyliorhinus canicula, assembly GCF_902713615.1. Classification (NCBI taxonomy): domain Eukaryota; kingdom Metazoa; phylum Chordata; class Chondrichthyes; order Carcharhiniformes; family Scyliorhinidae; genus Scyliorhinus; species Scyliorhinus canicula. Next base: position 4,639,248 of record NC_052169.1, on the reverse strand, counting down.
GAGTTGAGGCCAGCGTAGATCAACCATGGTGGTATTGAATGGTGGGGCAGGCTTGAAGGCCCTGGGGCAGGTCTGAAGGCCCTGGGGTAGGTCTGAAGGCCCTGGGGTAGGTCGGAAGGCCTGGTGGCAGATCTGAAGGCCCTGGGGCAGGTCTGAAGGTCCTGGGGCAGATCTGAAGGCCCTGGGGCAGGTCTGAAGGCCCTGGGGCAAGTCGGAAGGTTCTGGTGGCAGGTAGGCCCTGGGACAGGTCTGAAGGTCCTGGGGCAGGTTTGAAGGCCCTGTGGCAGGTCTGAAGGTCCTGGGGCAGGTCTGAAGGTCCTGGGGCAGGTCGGACGGCCCTGTGGCAGGTCTCAAGGTCCTGGGGCAGGTCTGACGGCCCTGTGGCAGGTTTGAAGGCCCTGGGACAGGCTTGAAGGGCCTGGTGGCTTCCTCCTGCCTCTAATTCCTGCGTGAGACTGAAGTCAGGATGTAGGATTCAGATGGAGCTGGGTGGCTGATTCCAACCGCGTTATTTCTTGTGTCTTGTTCCAGGTTCACACACTCGTGACAGACTCATCCCGCCAGAAACTCTTAGTTCTCTGTGGACAGACTTCCGACCAAGGCGGAGACCTAATTCTGCAAACCGGAACCTACTCTTTTCACAGATTCATCGAGACGTTTGCCGACCCCGAGGTGAGAACTCCTTACTTTTAAACTCTTAAACTTGTAGCTACCTTAAACATTCACTCCCTCCACCACCGGAGCACAGTGGCAGCCGTGTGTGTACCATCTACAAGATGCACTGCCGCGACTTGCCCAGACTCATAAGGCGCACCTTCCAAACCCGTGACCGCTACCACCTGAAAGGCTGCGGATACCTGGGAACGCCACCTCCTGGAGGTTCCCCTCCAAGTCACTCACCATCCTGAGTTGGAAATATATCAAAATCCTGGAACTCCCTCCCTAACAGCACAGTGGGTGTACCTACACCTCATGGACTGCAGCGGTTGAAGAAGGCGGCTCACCACCACCTTCTGAAGGGCAGCTAGGGATGGGCAATAAATGCTGGGCCCAGCCAGCGACATTTAATTCCTGTGAAAGAATAAAAGGAGCTGCTGTTCCTGATTCCCAAGTGTACTCATGCACAGGGTTCGCTAACGTCCTATTAGAGAGGGAAATCTGCCGTCCTTACATGGTCTGGCCTACCCGTGACTCCAGCAATGTGGTTGACTCTTAGCTGCCCTCTAAACTGGCCCTAACAAGCCACACTCAATTCACAGTCAGGGGTCAGTAGCAATGGGAACAAATGCTGCCCCAGCCAGTGACAGCCACACCCCATCAAAGAATAAAACAAAAACAAAAAATCCATACCTTCCGATTCCAGGCTTTCCCACTGCTGATACTATCTTCGCAAATCTTTCTAGTACTTTCTCAGTTACCTCAATATTACTTTTATAGGGCAGCATGGTGGCACAGTGGTTAGCATTGCTGCCTACGGTGCTGAGGGCCCGGGTTCGATCCTGGCTCTGGGTCACTGTCCGTGTGGAGTTTGCACATTCTCCCCGTGTTTGCGTGGGTTTCACCCCCCCAACCCAAAGATGTGCAGGATAGGTGGATTGGCCACGCTAAATTGCCCCTTAATTGGAAAAAATGAATTGGGCACTCCAAATTAAAAAATATATATATATTACTTTTATAATGTGGAGACCAGAGCCTACTATGATGTGCGTCTAATGCTCTTTCATTGCTGTTTATTCAGGTGACAGAGCTCCTGAGCGGCACTGATATCGACACCAAGGCCTGCGTCACTATCTGTCACTCTGGAGAAGGAGATTGGGTCAATCTAGAACACCACAATCTGCAGGGGTTCATCAGCATCAAACTGAACCCGGCCCCCATGCTCCCAGAGATGGATGGCGTCTCGGAGTTCACAGAGTACCTCACAGAGTCTGTCGAGGTTCCGTCGCCCTTTGACCTGCTGGAACCTCCGACCTCCGGGGGCTTCCTCAAACTGTCCAAGCCATGTTGCTACATCTTCCCCGGTGGGAGAGGCGACTCAGCACTTTTTGCCGTGAACGGTTTCAACATCCTCGTGGATGGAGGATCCGAACGCAAGTCCTGCTTCTGGAAGTTGGTCCGCCACTTGGACAGAATTGACTCTATATTATTGACGCACATCGGTGCGGATAACCTACCCGGGATTAACGGGCTGCTGCAGAGAAAGATTGCTGAGCAGGATGAAGAGCAATCACAAGGATCCACCACGTACAGTGACTGGATCAAGAACCTTATCTCCCCGGAGTTGGGAGTTGTATTTTTCAATGTTCCTGATAAGCTAAAAATGCAGGAGTCTTCGGTGAAGGTTAAACGAAGCATTGAAGAAGCTTGCTTAACATTACAGTATTTAACCAAACTGGGAGTCAAGCCTGAACCTCTAAACAGAGTTGTTGGGGCTACAATTGACCCTATTTCATTGTTCCACAAAATGGGAGTTGGGCGATTGGACATGTACATTCTCAACCCAGTCAAAGACAGCAAGGAAATGCAATTCCTGATGCAAAAGTGGGCAGGGAACAGCAAAGCAAAGACTGGCATTATCCTACCAAATGGCAAAGAGGGTGAAATTTCAGTCCCTTACCTGACGTCCATCACGGCTTTAGTTGTGTGGCACCCAGCCAACCCGACGGAAAAAATAGTCCGCGTCTTGTTCCCCGGCAACGCGCCGCAGAACAAAATCCTGGAAGGGCTGGAGAAATTGAAACACCTGGACTTTCTAAAATACCCCGTTGCCACCCAGAAGGATCTATCCGCTGGCGTGACGTCTCCTATTGTGAAGCAGACAAAAGTACGACAAAGGGCCGACAGCAAGGAAAGCCTCAAGTCTTCGCCCAAGCCTTCCGCCTCCAGAGCAGGGAAGAAGGAGGAAACGCCCGAGGAGGCAGTTCCGAAACATGCGGATGTCAAGGTCGAAGCAGCGAAGGAAGACAAGCCGGAGAAGAAAGAGGAGAAAAAGGGAAAGGCCGAGGTGGAGAAGGCAGCCACAGACGCAATAAAAACAGAAAAGAAAAAGTTGGTCAAGGAGAAAACCCTCAAGAAACACACCAAAGATAAATTAGCAAAATCAGAAGAAAAGAAGGACAAAGAGAAAAAAGAGATCAAAAAAGAGAAGAGGGAGATAAAGAAGGAAGACGCCAAAAAGGAAGAGAAAAAGGAAATCAAGAAAGATGAAAAAAAGAAGGAAAAAGAGGCCAAGAAAGAGTCGAAGAAATCTATCAAAGTCGACTTAAAACCATTTACGCCAGAGGTGAGGAAAACCCTACACAAGGCAAAAGGACCAGGGAAGAGAATAGACTCGGGTAAAACTAAAGTGGTGAAAGAAGCCATTGTGGAACAGAAGGTCGAGCCCATAGCTCCTGAAACCATGACAGCTGAGCAAACAGCCACTGTGTTACAGGAGGAACGATCTATAATGTCATCGCCAGAGGATCTGACCAAGGACTTTGAGCAACTGAAAAACGAAGAGGCAATCAAAGCAGAGGTTGTCTGTGCAGAGTCAGGCAATGGTCCTGTCCTGGCAGAAGAAACAACTCCTCCGGAAGGGGAGTCACTCCCTGACACACTTGTGCCCAGCCCCCAGAAGGACATGATAATAGCGCCGGTTGTCACGGACACAAAGGCCCCTCTTGTATCTCCGGATGAAGGGATAAACACTACAGACGCAGAGGGGGAATCACCACGTGAGGAAGAGGTTCTCTGTCATCCTGAACCAACAGCCGAGCGGTTTGAGGATGAAGGCGCGGGAATGGAGGAATCCTTGGAAATGAGCGAATTGGAAGAGAAAGTAGTGAGGACGGAGAAGGATGAAGAGAGCTTAATTAAGGATGGAGCAGAAGCTCAACTTGAGGAAGAGGAAGATTTCCTTAAGGGAAAAGCCAAAATGCCAGAAAAGCCAGAAAAAGAAGCTGAAAGGAAGGAAGAAACGGAAGAGATGGAAAAATGTGAAGCATACATTGAAACAATGGGGTTGAGGGACCGGGTAGAAGAGAGTGAGGGGGAAGAGGTACTGGAAAAAGCAGAACTGGAAGAAACAGTGGAAGGTAGTGAAGAAGATAAAAAGGTCAAATTCAGAGAGAAAGAAGTTCTCAGTGATGAATTTAAAAAGGAACAGCAATCCAGTGAAAAAACAGACCAAGGCGTTATTGTATGTGAAACTTCTCCAGTGGAGAAAAAGGACATTTCGACACCAGCAGAGAAAGGGGCTAAAACAAAAGCAGAGACAACGACGGCAGCCCATCCAAGCACACAAAGTGCGGTGGGCGAACCAATTTCATACATTCAGGATGAAACTATTCCGGGTTACTCTGAGACTGAACAAACCATTTCTGACGAGGAGATTCACGATGAGCAAGAGGATCAGATGTCGCACCTCAAATACGAAGTGGATACCTATGACATCTCTGTGCCGGACGACACAAGGTCATTTGACGCAGTCCATGGGATGAAAGAGATCAAGGCTATGTCGGTTGGTGAGGGGGGGACCAAGGGCTTTGTCAGAGAGGAGCCTGTGGTTGTTGTTTACCCCTCGGAGATAGTTGCTGCCCCACTTGCTGAGGAGGAGCACATCTCGTCGGCAGCTTCCATCACTGAGTGCGACAAACTTTCTTCCTTTGCCACGTCAGTAGCCGAGGACCAATCGGTGGCATCAGTAACAGCGCCCCAGACTGAAGAGACTGGGAAGAGCTCGCTGCTGTTGGACACCGTCAATAGCATGGCTTCCTCCAGAACCGAGGCCACTCAGGGCAGGGATTACGTTCCGTCTGCTGGCACAATTTCGCCGACTTCCTCACTGGAGGAGGACAAATGTTTTAAATCTCCACCCTCTGAAGACTTCCGCCCTGTTGTTGAGGTGTCTGCAGAAATGGAAGAGGAGGATGAAGAGGAGGAAGACCAGACACCAAACGTGGAGGTTCCGATGAAACTAAAAGACCAATATACTGCAATGTTTCCAGAAAAGAGCGCGCCAGCTCCCTACTTGCCGGGCGAGTATATTATTGATGACCAAAGTGCTGACTTTCAGAGTACTGATCATAAACCTAAGCCTTCCTTACATTTTGATGTCGATATGCCAGAAAGTGATGATAAATGCATCAGTCCAGATGATAGTACGGTAAAAATGGCGTCACCAACTCAGTCAGGACCCACCAGCGCTGGACATACTCCGTTCCACCAGTCACCCATTGAGGAAAGAACTGATTCTGTGGAGGCAGAGCTAATAGAACAGGCTGCAGACACGTCCTTGCAAATTGAGAAATCGGACTCAATGCCACCTAGTTCACAGCAGAGTCCTCTCCATGACCTGCCGTTGAAACCTGAGTTATTCAAAGAATCATTCCTGCCTTACTCGCCCATTGTTCTGGATTCCGATACCGAAGAACCTGAGCTGACATCAAAAGAGAAAATGATTCACGAGCAGGAACTGAGAGCCCTAGAAAAGATGGAAAAAGATGCCCGTGAGACTGAACATGCGGCAACTGAGAAACTGGAGAGAGACGTTCAGGCGACTAAACCCACCCACGACAAACCTATGGAAGCGAAAACAAAACTTGCAGATAAGGGAGAGTTTGAAAAGGAATTCGCCGAGAAAAAGATGGATGTTGAAAAAGACCTGGAGGAGAAACCTACCATTGAGCAGCAGAGGACACCTGACATCACAGAGTCTAAAACAGCAGATACTAAAACATTGGCCTCCGAAATCTCAGAGCAGAAACCTATAACCATTGAAAAGTTGGAAAAGGAAGACCTGGGAAAGAAATCCACTGATTCTGAAAAAGAGTCTTCAGAAAAGCAACTTGCAGATTCTGATATTTTAGAAAGAGCAAAGCAAGAGAAGGTGCCTGTCGATGTCGGAAAGGTGGAAAAAAAGAACTTGGAAAAGGAACCTGGAGACGTTGGAAAGATTGAACACGAGGTATCAGAGAAAACATCTATTGATGTCGGAAAAATGGAAAAAGAGGATTTGGAAAAGAAACCAGAAGATGTTGGGAAAGTGGTAAAAGGGGATTTGGAAAAGCAAGTTGAAGATTTTGGGAAAGTGGGAAAAGAGGATTTCGAAAAGAAAGTTGGAGATTTTGGAAAACCGGAAAAAGAGGATTTAGAAAAGAAACCTGAAGATTTTGGGAAAGTGGGAAAAGAGGATTTGGAAAAGCAAGTTGGAGATTTAGACAAACTGGAAAAAGAGGATTTAGAAAAGAAACCTGAAGATTTTGGGAAAGTGGGAAAAGAGGATTTCGAAAAGAAAGTTGGAGATTTTGGAAAACCGGAAAAAGAGGATTTAGAAAAGAAACCTGAAGATTTTGGGAAAGTGGGAAAAGAGGATTTGGAAAAGCAAGTTGGAGATTTAGACAAACTGGAAAAAGAGGATTTAGAAAAGAAACCTGAAGGTTTTGGGAAAGTGGGAAAAGAGGATTTCGAAAAGCAAGTTGGAGATTTTGGAAAACTGGAAAAAGAGGATTTCGAAAAGAAAGTTGGAGATTTTGGAAAACCGGAAAAAGAGGATTTCGAAAAGAAACCTGAAGATTTGGGAAAATGGGAAAAGAGGATTTGGAAATGCAAGTTGGAGAGTTTGGTAAACCGGAAAAAGTGGATTTGGAAAAGAGACTTGTCGATGCTGGACAGATTGCAAAAGAGGAAATCAAACAGGAGTCCCCATACATTGAAACGCTGTGGAAAGAGGACCTAATGAATAAAGTAGAAAAGGAGGCCTTTGAAAAGAAGCCAGAACATGTCGAAAAGATGGACAAAGAAATGGCAGAGAAGAAAACTCCAGATGCCACAAAGATGGAAAAAGAAGACTTGGAAACAAAACTTACAGATCAAGAGAAATTGGGAAAGGATGTGTTAGAGAGTGAGCTCGTAACATCCGAGAAGGTGGAGCAAGAGGAGAAACCCCCAGATATTGGAAAGATGAAGACGTGTATGCTAGAAAAGGAAGACACAGCCGAAAAAGTGGATAAAGACATCCAAAAAAAGAAAGAAGAAAAAGAGCAATCAACACAAGAAGAACTTCCCAAAGGTATCCCAGAGGAGGAAACAGAAGATGCGCAAGAAGAGAATTTCAAGTTTGAATATTCCCCATTTAATGCGCCCACAAAGTCTATTAATGAGACTCAAAGTTTACAAAAAGATAGAGGAGAAAGAGTGGGAGAGGACGCCTATTTAATAGAAGATGAGGATTTTCCTGAGATTACAGGAGGCAAAGCAATCCCTGAGAGTGAGCTCCCACCAACCACAGAAAAGTTGCCCTCACCCAAAATCGAGGGAGAGCTTTCTGCAAAGTCACCTGATCTGAAGGATATTTCACCAACAGATCATCAGAGCGTTCTTCCAGCCAAAATCAAACCTCTAGAAGTAAATGTAAATAATATAGTACAGTCCGAGCCTCAGGATTTACAGCCCAGTTTAACCAAAAGTGTAACGACCCTTGAAAGTCAGGGAGAGTACAAAGTTGAATGCACCCACACAGCGGAAGAGAAGGTAACCGAGACAAAACCAGATATATGGGAAACACAGACGGGACCCACAAGCCCCAAAGGAGGGATGTCCCCTGATTTTGCTAGCCACTCCGCAAGCAAGACTGAACAAGTTGGCATGAAGATGTCGCCTGCAGTCGAACCCAGCAAATGGGACCCACCTTCCTACGCATCTCAATATTATTTGGAAAAGGGTGCTGATGTTACGACTCAGAAATCCTCTTCAGAGGATCCTTCAGCCGAGGCATTTCAGCTGAAGGGTTCGCCGACTGGGAAGAAGGAGGAGAAAGAGGCTGTGAGTGAACGCAGGTGCTCTTCCTATGAAGACGAAAAGAAGGAATCGCCCAGTGAGTTTGATTATTCCTGGACTGTTGGCAGAGAGAGCAGTCAAACACCATTTGACTATGCCAGTGTGTTTGAGAAGAAGGTGGATATATCTCTGGAGCTGAAACCTTCAGTTGTATCTCCTCCAGAACCTGAATACTCTTGGACTGGCACAGGTTTCTCCACAATAGGAACTGTACAAGAAACCTTCAAAGATTCAACTGGGGAATGCTTAGCGAAAGGAGCAAAGCAGCTGGACAGTCCTACTGGTGAAGAGAGAAAATCATTGCAACAAGAGGGCGTGTACCCTCCACCCAGCGGCTATGAGTACGCTGATATGTTGAGAGACAATGACGCCCTGACTTGTTCTGCTCCTGATGTCCCAGGACATGGTTTCAGCCATTCTCCTGCTGAAGAATCAGACGGTGCTTTGACTCTGTTAGACTACCATTCTGTGAGCCAGAAAGAACCCCAAGCCACCAGTCCCAAACCCTCCACGGAACAGGACTCCACACCTGCACTGCAAGAGGCTCCTTCAGCCAGAGCCACAGACGCGGAGAAGAAAGTCTTCACCTACGCAGAGATAGATGAGAAGATGACCGCATTCGGGCTTGAGAACCTGGCAAAGTCACAGATGGAGACGGATTCGCAAGGTCTCATTTACCTGTCGCAGGAGCAAGAGCTGCCGTGTGAGATGGTGTGGGAGGCCGGGCAGACAGGAAAAGGTTCTGCACCAATAGAAACAGAACCGTCGCTTTGTAACTTGATGTCAAAGGACGCAGCACCTGCACCGTGTGCAGGAGGCAAAATGAGAACAGGAGAGGCCCTTCAATATGCGGAAATTCCGGACGTGCATAGATCTCCCTCCCCACCATTGAGAGAAGCCCCGTTGAGCACTTTGGGGCCTGACGTGAAAGAGAAGGACCAACAACTGTGTGAAACGACAGACAAGGCTGGTATGGATGGAGAACAGAAAGCGGTTTCTCCACATCCTGCCTCACCCGAAGAGAAGAAGACATCAGCTCCAAGTAGCACTGAGTTAAAAGGAAGGTCTTCGCCTCCACTGCCCTATACTGAGATCCCACATTTAGACACCAGCGTCACTGCAGGCAGCCCGGACTACACGCCAATCATGGGGAAAGAACCAGATTCAAACGTTCTGGGCTATTACGAGAAGGAAGCTGACGAGAGCAGCAGTGACTCGGAGCTAGAGAAAGGTGCCAAGGAAAAATCCGAAAAGGAATGGCCATCAGCCACGTCCCGCCAAGAGATGGGACAGAGCTGCTCGTACTCAGAAATGCAGGAAGTGGATGGGAAGACTGTTCCTCCTGGTCCAGGCCAGCACCATCGGGAAGACCAGCAAACTGGGTCGGTGACTCTGGAAGACAGGGCACAAAAGCACGAGGATGGCAAGGAGGTCGAGAAAGAGCACCTTCTGCCCAAATCTGAGAAAGAGCAACTCACCTCCTGCCGTGAAGAAAAGGACATTTCGTGCACCAGCGATCTGGTGAGCTTTTCCTATGGGATTAAATATCCTTACCTGGAAGACACTGACATATTCCGCACAAAACATGAAGACCAAGCTGAGCCAAGCCTGGAAAAATCCATGTTCGCAGGGTTTGAGGGCATCAGCAAAGCGGCAAAACCACCCTCTGATGCAGGGAAAGAGACAGACAAACTCCAACTCCAGGAGGGAGAGGTGGAGGGCACGGCCCTGAGTCCAGGTGTAATCTCCCAGAGCAAATTCCAGGAACTACCTGAAGTTGCCCAGGAGCGTCCACCAAGAGCTGAGCCAGAGCAATGGGCAACTAAAGTTGAACATTCATACATGACAAAGGAAGAAAAGCCATCTAGTGCTCAGTTTGAATATTCCTCCTTTACAGAAGAGAGAATGTTTTCAACCAGCACTCCGGATGTCGCATTTCAATATGGCAGTGTTATGGATGAGTATTTGGAAGTGTCACCCAAGAGTGGATCTGAAGCATTAACTCTGAGTCCGTTCGAGGAAGCCAAACCCCTCCCAGCAGAGCTACCAACAGAACCGAGAAGTAAAAGCTTATTAAAGATGCACCACCTCCAGAGGAAGGTTCAGGGGGGGACTGCGCCCCAATTTGCACCGAGCCAGACGACAAGTACTCCCAACTATCATCCCCATCTTCCTGTGGACAATCACTGTCGCCGGGAACTCTCGGGGAAACCAAAGGAAGGAGTTTGGTTGAGGTTTCTGCTTTATTTCCAGCGGACAAGGCCGTACCCCAGCCTCCCGAGGACGAGGATCCGTCACCACCCCCGGCTGAGCACAGCTCGGCCTACCTGTGCGACATTGAAGACTCCACGTTGTCCTGCAGAGTGGACTGCCAAAGGTCGGGCCCTCCGCCCTCCCTAGCCGAAACCAAGTTGGAGAAGGAAGCCACGCTCTCAGAATCAGGGGCAGTGTTGCTGGAAGGGGCGGTAACCACAATGGCTCAAACATTGAGCCTATTTCCGTCACCACCTCCTGCTCAGGAGGAACCAGCCACCACCAATGGACCCACAGAAATGAGCTTTAGCCCCTTACTGACACAAAGCACCCCAGAGAAAAAGAGTGACACCTTTAGCACTTCAGAACTGACGGATGACAAGAGCAGCCCGGATTCCGAGCAGGGCAAGTCTTACTCTGAGGATGACACCGAGTGTTTAGTCCGCCCCTCTTCGCTGATGTCAACTGACCAGACCTTCAGGCCATTTTTGCCAGATGCCCAGAGGGGCAGGTTGGTAGGCGACCAGGGCGACGCTGCTCATGACTGGGAGGAGTGCCCAGGTGCCACGTCGGACTGCAAGCTGACCTTTACGTCGGGCGATTACAAACACAAAAAGGACGAGCTCTCGCCCTCGTTCATCAACCCCAGCCCCCACGAGCTGTCGGACGAAGATGACGAAGACGGCCACTCCCAGGATGATGTTCGCACCTCAGTCCAGAAGCGGTGTGCCCCGCAGCCCAGTGTCAGCCACCCCCACCCTCACAATGTGGGCGAGGAAACCCCCCCCACGTCCGGCAGCGAGTCGTTCCCCTTGAATTCCGACTCGGACGTGCCCCCGGAAACGGAGGAATGCCCGTCGATTACCGCCGACGCGGCCATAGACTCCGACGAGGACGCAGATTATCTCCCCGTTGACAAAACCACCGGGACGTCGCACCATTCGTCGTCACGCCCGGGTCATGACCCGCCCCCTGCTCCCATGATGGATCCTCACCCACATCCTCCGCAGCCCGATGTCTGCATGGTTGACCCAGACGTTCTCGCCAATGAGCAAAACATCAGCAAGGCGGAAAAGCTGATGAAGAAGGACTTGAAGGACAAGGTTAAAAGCACGAGGAAAATGATGAACAAGTCCAAGTCGGCGTCTCCGGGCCGGAAGGCCGATTCCAAGGGAAAACACCCTGCCATGCCCGCCAAGCACTCGTCACCAAAGGAATCAACGGAAAAATCTCCAAAAGTCGCTTCGACGAAGAAGAAGGAGAAAGATACAAGTGATAAACAGAGAGCCTCCAGAGTTAGTGACATTCTTTCATCCCGAGTCGATGATAGGGACGATACCTCCAGATCTAGTCAACCCAGTATGGGGAAAGGTCTGGTCAATGGAATCAAGTCGAACTCCGGTAAGAACCGTGTGTTTGTAACAAGTGTCAGCCATGGCTGCTCCTTCACCTCTGAATCACAGCATTCTGAGGTTCAATGTTTCCATGCTTAACATCCCAGGCCCATTCCAGGTTAAGCAGCGTTTCACTTGCCTCTCTTCCAATGTGGTCTACTGCATTCGCTGCTCCCAATGTGGTCTCCTCTATATCGGAGAGACCAAACGCAGACTGGGTGATCGCTTTGCTGAGCATCTTCAGTCTGTGCGCATTCAGGATCCTGACCTTCCTGTTGCTTGCCATTTTAACAAAAGACCCTGCTCCCATCCACATGTCTGTTCTTGGCCGGCTGCAATATTCCAGTGAAGCGCAACGCAAACTGGAGGAACAACATCTCATCTTCCGGTTAGGCACACTACAGCCTTCCGGCCTGAACCTCAAATTCAACAACTTCAGATGATCAGCCCCACCTCGACCCATTTGTTTTCATTTCATTTTAACTGTCTTTTACCATTTCTTTCTTTATATACGTTTAACCCCCCCCCCCCCCTTTTTATCCTCTTTGAACATAGAACATACAGTGTAGAAGGAGGCCATTTGGCCCATCGAGTCTGCACCGACCCAATTTAGCCCTCACTTCCACCCTATCCCCGTAACCCAATAACCCCTCCTAACCTTTTTTTGGTCACTAAGGGCAATTTATAATGGCCAATTCACCTAACCTGCACGTCTTTGGACTGTGGGAGGAAACCGGAGCGCCCGGAGGAAGCTCACGCACACACGGGGAGAACGTGCAGACTCCGCACAGACAGTGACCCAGCAGGGAATCGAACCTGGGACCCTGGGGCTGTGAAGCCACAGTGCTATCCACTTGTGCTGCCCAGTTCATCCTCTGATGTTAGTTACCCTGCTGTTTGACCTTTCCCATCTTTTGTCCTCTCTGGGGACTGCCATTAACACTCTTTCCCCTTGGTATCTGTGGCCATTAGCACCCGGTTTCCCTGGGTTTCTGTGGCTGTGACTCATCTTTCATTCTCACGCCACAGTATAAGTATTTCCCACTGTTAGCTTTGACAAAGAGTCATCGGACTCGCAACGTTAGCTCTTTTCTCTCCCTACAGATGCTGCCAGACTTGCTGAGATTTTCCAGCGTTTTCTCTTTCGTTTCAGATTCCAGCATCCGCAGTAATTTGCTTTTATCTTAGGGTAGAAATGCCTGCCTTACTGATTGTCTAATGCTTGATAACTTAGTAGGTCTGACAGCATCTGTGGGGAGAGAAGGGAGCTGACGTTTCGAGGTTGGATGACTCTTTGTCAAAGTTGACGATGGTGGTAGAAGTCCGTTTATAAAATGAACTGGCTAACGCCTCCATTTTACAGTCCGACAACGTTCCCGCCCCAGGCCTAGCTGCACATTCAGGCAGACTACCCCCTGTTTCCATAGCTAATAATCCCTGGAACAGGTCGCTACTAGGGGCTTTTCACAGTCACTTCATTGCAGTATTAATGTAAGCCTACTTGTGACAATAATAAAATTATTATTATTATAGTCTGTCGCCTGGGGTAATAGCTTGAGGGGTCGTCACTCCACATCGAGTGCGGCTAAACCAGGAGTCTCTCCCGCTCTTACCGCCAGTCATTGGTGTATTTGGAGGGATTTTGCACATTGACACTCAAACGGTTTGGCCACGTCCGAACAGACTTTCCTTGGCCGTCAGGTCCTGGTGTGGGATTCAAACACAGAGCTTCTGGCTCAGAGGCAGAGGTGCTACCCACTGCGCCACAAGGTCTCTTGCCGTCCAAATGCGATTCAAAAAGACAGCAGGCTCCCCGGCCTTGTTGCCATTGCTTTGTTTCCCATTGACTGTGATCTTAGACTATGCTCTGGACGATTAAACCTCTAACTACAGTATCTCCTTCATACTTTGCCCTGATTCACAGCTTCTGCCAACATAAAGACCAGTTCTGGAGTACCCCCAGGTCCCCCAGTGTACGTGGACCTGGCGTATATCCCCAACCACTGCAGCGGGAAGAACGTGGACCTGGAATTCTTCAAACGTGTCCGATCCTCCTATTACGTTGTGAGTGGGAATGACCCTGGCAGCGGGGAGCCAAGTCGTGCCGTCTTGGATGCTCTTTTGGAAGGAAAGGCCCAGTGGGGCAACAACCTTCAGGTGGGTATCTCCTCTTGTATTCTCCTTTCCTCTACCCCCCCCCCCTTTTAATTTCATTTTAAAAAAATAATTGAATTCAAATTTCACCATCTGCCATGGTAGGATTCGAACCCGGTTCCCCAGAGCATAATTCTGGGTCTCTGGATTTCTAGTCTAGCCACAATACCACTAGGCCACTGTACTTCCCCTTAACCACTCTGAGTCCCAATTGGTTGCACAGGCCATGTGACCCTTACTCTGCTGTGTTGCCCTTAAAGGGACAATCACCACATCCCTCCCCTTTGACTCCTTTATACCATCTTCAATAACTAAGTTAGTCTTAAATAATAACTAAACATTATATACATGAGTTGGACAATTATAAATCGAGTCTTTTTGGAGGTTTTCCTGTTTCTTGTCGAGGTAGAGTGGTGTAATTCTGTAGTCTGAAGGCCCCGCCTCCTCAACCTTGCCCCTCACCTGAGGTGTGGTGACCCTCAGGTTAAACCACCACCAGTCAGCAGCCCCCCCCCCCCCCCCCCCCCAAGGGAAAAGCAGCATTGGGGGTTATGGTGACTTTCACTTCATGTTCAATAGTTCCTAGTTTCTTTGAAGTCTGTAATTTCTGGGTTTCTTCCAAGGTGAATCCATCATATTCTTATCGGACATGTACATTTCACAAATGTAACCTTAATTTCCACATGTCTTAAACTCAACCATTTTGGCTTCTCTGGTCAGATCTATCTCCAACGAAAGGTTGACTTGTTTCCATTCTGCATTTCTCTCATTGCCCTTCTTGTGGGGTCTTTCATTGCCCTCCTTCTAGAGTTTTGTTGCCCTCCTTCTGGGGTGTTCTATTGCCTCCTATCTGGGGTCTTCATTGTCTCTTTCTTGAGGACTCCATTGTCTCCTCTGAAGGTCTTCCATTGCCTCTTCCTTGACATCTTTTTAGAGAGTTGCCCTCTATCTAGAGTCTTCTCCAATTCTCCTATCCATAGTCATTTGTTCCTTCTTGTGGTTGCTGCTTTAAATGCATTGCCACTTTAAGACTGTCATTTTTTTTTTCACTGAACTGTCAGCAGCTGCTGGCTTTCTCTTTGTTTTTCCCACACTTTTGGAGTTTTGGCGCAAATCTGGCTGCTCTTTTTCGAATTTTTAAAACTTCCACTTTTACTGAAGAAAAACCTTTTTAGCAATCGTGGAAGTTTGTTTTTCTTGTGGCCGTTTTGAGAGATGATTTTTTTTCTTTTTGATGTGCTGTTTTTTGATCAATTTCTGAGACTTCTGGTTCCTTTTGAAGTCTTTAATTTCTGCGTTTCTTCCAAGGTGAATCCATCATGTTCTTACTGGATGCGTACATTTCACAAATGGAACTTTCATTTCTACATGTCTTAAATTCAACCAAATCCTTCTGGCTTCTCTATTGGTCAGGTCTATCTCCACCGAAGTTTCCATTCTGCAATCCTCTCGTTGCCCTACTTGGGGGGTCTCGAGGTTTCAGGGGCCTTTATTTTTTTAAACTAGCTAACTTTTTTAAAACAGGTTGAAAACTTCCCATCTTTACTTGAAGTACAACAGTGCAGTGATTGCCACGGAACGCTCCCAAGCTCTGCTCCTTATCG
This sequence comes from Scyliorhinus canicula, assembly GCF_902713615.1. Taxonomy (NCBI): domain Eukaryota; kingdom Metazoa; phylum Chordata; class Chondrichthyes; order Carcharhiniformes; family Scyliorhinidae; genus Scyliorhinus; species Scyliorhinus canicula. The sequence goes on along the minus strand of NC_052169.1, from coordinate 4,624,025 downwards.
GGAGCTTTCCGCTCCTTGACTTTATTGTGCTTCATGACACTGACTGCAGCTCATTTTTCACAGTAACATTATTGCGGTGTTAATGTAAGCCTACTTGTGACACTAATAAAGTTTATCATTATTATTTCCTTTGATTCCTTCCTCCCTCATGTGTTTATCCCAGCTTCATTGGAATTGTCTTTATGCGATTCATCGCAACCCCTCCCTTTGTGATCGAGTTCCATAATCTCACCACTCTCTGGGTAAAGACGTTTCTCCTGAATTCTTCCTTGAATTTAATGGTGACCATCTTAGATTGATGTCTTCTAATTCTGGCCTCCTCCATGAAATGGAAACATCTTCTCTACATTTATCCTGGAATACAAGGCCAGGAATAGATACTTCTGTACTGTGAAGCTGTTTTTCCCACTATAATATGCAGTAATCTAAAGTGCTCGTGAAAGTCTGTCAGAGTTTTATTTGATAGCCTCACCCCCTCTCCTATCTCCGTAACTTGCTCCAGCCCCACAGCGGTCTGAGATCTCTGAGCTCCTCCAGTTCCTGTCCCTTAAGCATCCTCATTTTAATCGCTCCACCTTTCGCAGAATTTACAGTGCTGAAGGAGGCCATTCGGCCCATCGAGTCTGCACTGGTCCTTGGAAAGAGCACCCTACCTAAACCCACATCTCCACCCTATCCCTGTAACGCAGTAACCCCACCCAACCCAACCTTTTTGGACACTAAGGGCAATTTATCATGGCCAATCCACCTAACCTGCACGCCTTTGTACTGTGGGAGGAAACCGGAGCACCCGGAGGAAACCCACGCAGACACGGGGGGAACGTGCAGACTCCGCACAGTGACCCAAGCCGGGAAATGAACCTGGGACCCTGGAGCTGTGAAGCAACTGTGCTAATCACTGTGTTACCGTGTCCACCTCTGGTTGTTATGCCTTCAGATGCCTGGGCCCTAAGCTCCAGAATTCACTCCTTTTTTTAAAAAAAATTTAGATTACCCAATTATTTTTTCCAATTAAGGGGCAATTTAACGTGGCCAATCCACCTACCCTGCACATCTTTGGATTGTGGGGGTTAAACCCACGCAGACACGGGGAGAATGTGCAAATTCCACACGGACAGTGACCCAGAGCCGGGATCGAACCTGGGACCTCAGCGCCGTGAGGCTGCAGTGCTAACCCACTGCGCCACCCTGCTGCCCCAGAATTCACTCCTTGATCCTCTCTGCTTCCCTCTTTTCCTCCTCTGAGGCACTCATTAAAAACCAACCTCATGTTTTCAAACCACTGTCTCCTGTCCAAACCTTCTTTTCCATAGCTCCTGAATAGCGGGTCATTGTACCACATTAAAGGCGCGATATCAGTGCAAGTTGTTGCGAAAAGACAATGGCTTCGCCAATGGGAGTTGACTTGTCGGCCAATCAGCCCTTTCTCCTGCAGCATAAATTGTCACGCTTGTTTGAGATTCAGTATTCTTGCATTAGTCCTGATGAGTGTGAGACGGAAAGCTTCGACGGCACGTCTCTTTTCAGCAATATTCAATTTCTGTGCTACAAAGGCTTTTTGTGTTGCAGTTCTGTAAACAGAGAGACTTTGTTTGCCCGTTCCAGGTGACGTTAATACCAACCCATGATACAGAGGTCACGCGGGAGTGGTACCAACAGACACACGAGCGGCAACAGGAGCTGAACATCATGGTGTTGGCCAGCAGCAGCACAGTTGTGATGCAGGACGAGTCATTCCCAGCGTGCAAGATTGAATTCTGAGCTCAATCGCCTCCAGTCATCCAGCTTACAAGCCTGATGGGAAAACCTGCTTTACCATTCCATTCTCTCTTCCTACACTAATATTTTTTTTTCTCCCAGTTACGTTAAAAAGCGCGTACGGCTAGATTTGCAGCTTAACTGTTACGAAAAGGAAACAAAATGAGTGCATTGGCCTCCATGAGAAGGGGACTAGTTTGGAGACTGATTTGCAATTACGGGGAAGCCTTTACATGTGGATCATCCTATATATGTTGCTGCTTCTGTATATTGAAGATTGGAGTTGGGACACTATTGGAATAATTGGTTTATTCCACACTCATTGCATGGTTTTATACAATTGGGAGATGTCTGGTTAAACCGGAGATCGTTGCAGGGTTTTGCCTGGTGAACAGTGACCAGATTGATGATGAAGTTAGCTGGTTCAGGGGCTAAGATGGTTCTGAGGTTTCGGTTTTGGGGGATCTCGATGTTAAGAGTACATTTTGGTTATTTTACAGAAGAAACTTCGCTCAAAACACCTTTCATTTCCAACAGTATCCGCAGCCGTACTCGAACCTCAGTGTCAGTCAGACCAAAGTTAGGCAACGAGACTGCTCAAAGGCAGGGGAGAGTTGGAAGAGGGGGTGAGGGAATGTTAGGTGGGTTTTGTCTGACTCTCTGCTCTGTGAACTCCCGGTGGTCGCGGCAAGAAGCTCCTGCGGGACTGGCGGGGCGCAGTCTAAATTGGGGCGGCAACTGCAAAACATCATAGGATAGAGTGGCATCATCTCTTGGAAGGTGTTGGGTTGAAGCTTAAACTGTGAGGCAAAGATATGTTACTGGTAGACACTGTGACGCAGTTAAGAGGTGGATATTGAACATGTCATTCCCTGGTACTGTCAGCCATCTGGTAACAAACATTGATTAAATTATTTTTCTGTCTGTTGTCCAAAATTCTCTGAAAAGCAGGGACGAGCATGTTTGAGATGATCCATGCCGGTACCGGCGCTTCCCTGTGTGTATGGAAGCCTGTCAGGCGAGAGGTGATTGTCAATCAGGCACATTTGCCGTGGATTACAATGCAAACTGTGAACAAGACACATGAACAACAGATATCCATTGTATTTAAAGAGACAGCATCCTTTTTTGTACCAGTCGACGTAAACTGGACATCAAAACTATCCCTGCACAAAATATAAACACAGGCCTTGGACTAAAGACCAATTCACTTTATTTATAGCTGTAAGATTATTTAAATTGTTCCAGTGGTGTAAAGAAGTTGCAATGTTGAAACTGAGAAGTTATCTTCAAGGAACTTTGTTTTATGTATTAAACACAGCCTCTCAAAGCTAACAAAAGGGGACCTGTCTCTTTAAGAAGGCAATATCTGGTTTAAATAGTATTTCTTAAAGTTATCCATTTTAAGCGCACACTTCAGTGGGTATATTTTGGATCGCACTATGCTGGCATGTTCCCGACGTGCTAGTGATGATTCCTGAGAGTGTGCGTTTACAAGCAGAAGCCTTCAACATGTGATATCAGTCGAATGCACTTGAAGCTTCCTGTAGTGGAGCGGAACGTGTCACTGACGGATCACATTGTGTGCTTTACTTAACCAGGAAACAGAAATGTATGAAAACGGTGACCTATGTCATGTTCTCTGGTGCACAGGGGTCACTGTGATAGTAACATTCCGATGTAACACACATCATGTGCTACATTCCCGTGACCTCCCTGTTCAAACCGTCAATTAAAATCTTACCATGGCTTTCCATGGGACGATTGGAGAACCACAATACATTGATATTCACAAAGTTGCTTTGAGCAAAGTGTTAAAGTCTTAATGGATCTTCCCCCCTCCCAGCAATGGTCATGAGTCAAGTGACATGGAGATAGATGGATGGTTAGACCGCTGCATGTTGTGCGATATCAGGATATCGTCACATTACAGCTCCTGCTTTATGGGGGTATAATGAGGAGGGGGGTAAAGTTGGATATTGCCTTTTTAACAAACCAAAGGACATGTGAGAAGCCTCTATTAAGCTTAAAAATCAGGAGCGGTTGCCTTAGACATTAGGATGAATGTAGCTAATTAATGCACTACAGCTTTAGCAATGCAGAGCTGGGATTGGCTGTGGGTTTTTTTTTTTCGTGTTGCCAACTTACTGTGCTCTGTTTGTGGGCATGTTCCGGGCAATGTCATCCCAATTGAGAGTCGCTGCCCATTTCGAGGGCGTTTTTTTTGTTGTTGAATATTTGCCTTTTCTTTGAATTCCCACAAGAGGTTCAATCTGATGGTGCGGGGCCCAAAACGACAGCAAGGGAACATAAATTTAGCGATGAAACTGAACAGTGCAGGGGAAAGAGATTCCCGGGGAGGTGGGGAAGGTTGGGCAGGTCGTCGGTAGATTGACAGCTAGATATACTCCGTAGGTGCTCACTTTCCCAAGCATACCCTCTTAGCTGTTTTTGGTCCTACGTTTTTGGATCTTTCCATTGGCACTTTGCTGTGGGACTTTTCCTGTTGTTCCCAGCTATAACCAGTTCCATTACGTTCCAACATGGAATGGGTAATTGTACCCAGCATCATATTTCTAGCACATTATATTAGTCTGTCACACAGTAATTGCCTTTCAGACTGATTCACTGCTGGGTTCATCTGTTATCACACGGTTGATACACAGCATCACTTTAAGCGAACAATTCCCATCAACTTAAGGAAACGAACAAACCTAGCTACTCAATTGGACATGGGGTCCAGACTTTCCAATTATTTGAGGGGGGGGGGTGGGAGTGCATTTTCTGTGGACACGTTGCGATGGGTTTTTGAGCGTTTCCCTGACAGCATACAGTCTACTAAAGTCAAATGTAGATTTCACTAAAACAAGAAAGCTGCAGAAAACTCAAAGCGGAAGAGAAAAGCAGAGGAGCGTGATTAAAAATGGGAACTAAACACTGGAAATAATCGGCAGGTCTTGCGGCGTCTGGAGAGAGAGAAACGGAGTTGACGTTTTGATTCTAATATGGCTCCGCCTCAAAATGGAGTTTCCTGCCTGGTATATTTCATTAGTCAGTCACACGGCAGGCACGCGAGCTGCATTTCAGACTGATCGGCCATTGGATACATCTGAAGAAGACTCTGTTTCTCTTCCCACAGGTCCGCTAAGATTGTCCAGCATTTCCTGTTTTTAGTTCCGATTTCCAACCTCCGCAGAATTTTTGCCTTTATGCAGGGCTGGTGATTATCTGTTCATTGGCGGAGGGGGGGTAACCGCGGCAATGTGACAATTTGTTAGTCATGGCACAATATCTTGGTGCTCATGATCCGTGTATAGCAGAGGAAGATGTAGGGTGCCTGAGTCATTCTGTGTGTGTATGTGCATATGTTGGAAGTTGGTTGGCTTGTACGTATAGTGTGCATGTGTGTGTGTGTGTGTGTGTGTATCTGTATATATTAAATGTACTTGCATCTGGCAGTTTGATAGGATGACAATAGAATGTCCTAAGCATCCTATCTCAGGGCATGTAGATTTGCATGGGTGAGAGTTTTAAACACAGGGTGTAGAGTGTCTGGAGTTGCTCCTACGCAGGGTCAGGGTGTAATGTATGCATATCCGTGAGATGTACATATTAGGTTCATGGTACCTGGTGTTGGATCTTTCAGTGTTTGAGACGGTGAAACCCACAGGTTGAACGGTTTGACTTGTCGAGGGTACTCCAGGCATCATTTTTAAAACTATCACTGCCGTGCAAATTGAGTAAGACGTTTAGATTAGCACGGGAAAGTATGTAACGTCAGTTTTGATCAGATTCTTTTCTAATCTGGTGAGGGCATTGAGCAAGTTGTACAGTGTTAAGAGGCGGGCAATAGTAAGAGTGGAAAGGGAAAGCAACCCGAAATGTGCATTTGATGCCAGCGAGTTGGCACCGCTCCACTTGACAGATTCCCCACTTAAAGCAGCAGTACTGATGTCGAAACAAACAACAGATTCCAGAGTAGACACGGGAGAGGGGGGGGGGGGAACTTCCGCATTGGGCTTGCACCGTAGCACCAGGAATATTGAGGACTTCCTGTGAAGGACACTCCCGGACAGACATCCCAATTCTAGTATTCACTGACTCGAAGCAGGGAGTCAAGTTTCTCTTGCATTACCCACTCCTAAATGCCAACTGCTCAGTTCTGGCATTCTTTAATCTGCTTTCCCATTTCCCAGATATTTCGACTTTGCCATTCATGTGAGAATGACCAAGGGTAGATTAGAAAAAGGAAGGATATAAAGAGGAAATGATTAGTGTAAGCATACTAGAAATGAAAAGGATTTTTCTTCTTTCAATATAAAGCTTACTTTGCTACTTTAAGACCCACTCAAAGGGACTGGATCAGCACATCCTGCATTGCAGTGCTGTAACCACATTGGTCTTCGACAGTGAACCTTGTTTGAAACCTGATCATAACATTAGTGGGCATCAATTATTAGGTTATAGGAAACAACTAAAGTCCAGAGACTCGTCTCATGAAGCTCAATTTATAATTTATTTGTCTTGTAGATTATATCAGTGTTTTATATAGATTTATAGTTTGTTAATTTATAAGCACAACTCTAACCAGTATTGTAGCTGTTACGATGATATGTTTACATAGAGTTCATTTGCACTCCATTAATAGAGGCTGTGCCTTTCATCTGGGCCCAGTTTTGTTTTTATTTGTATTTTGAAAGTCTAAGAGACAATGGGACACAACTCCCTTTCATTTTTATTTGAGAATTATATTTTTTTTAAAGAAAGGGGTTGAACTTAGTTCTGGTTTATTTGGAGGTTTTCAGGAATCAATTTCTTTTGTTTTGGGGAGTTTTCTTAATGAGGTCCCATTTTTCCCACTCGAGCTCCGAAATGTCTCTATTCAGCCGTGCTCCGTTTGATTCTTCCATCACTTCCATTTGCACGCAATATCGAAGCAGGTACTGATTGAGGGAAGGCAATTCTGCCCATCACTCTTACTTGTCGGACAGCCCCCATCTCTGACTTGACACACCCATTGACATTCCTCTAACAGCCCACGTCCACTCCCCCCCCCCCCTCCACCTCCTCATGGACCTGCCCACCTGTAGATCTCCTATACACTCTTAAAGGTAATGGAGAAAAATTCCACAATACTCTTTCTATTCCGTGCCTCGAGCCCATGCAGAGAGGACCCATGTGCCCTTGACGCGGCTCAGCTTAAATTCATTCTTATAATGTCCAATCCACTTGTCAACCAGACATCAAGCACAGTGTTTTAATAAAATAATTCCCTTGCCCATGGGCTTCGTCAAGTCTTTCAGTATTTCCATTCTCAAATCTCCCAACAGTCTATCAATCAATTGTCCTTTGTCACGTTTTAGGGGGCCCATCGAGCCTGCAATCTTGGTCCTCATTCCCTTACCTGTTATTCCACCTTATTAATTGAAAGTATTTGCTTTGATGCGATACACATACAGCGTTATTCAGTTCTGGCAATGTAATGGTCACATCATCAACTTGTAAGGGATAAGATAATTCCACTTAAAGTATTTGAAGATTATTTTGTAATTTATTTTTCTGTAACGAGAGAGAGATCTTATTGATGGGACTCAGAGAAGAAATGGTGTATTTCTGGAGAACTAATGACATCAAGGAATATGGGGCTAGTGGGGCAAGGTGGCGCAGCGCTAGATAATCAGCCACGATCTGTTTGAATGGCAGGCTCGATGGGCCGAATGGTTTATTCCCAGTCCTATTCCTATGAATTGGGCGTCAGAGAAGTGAATGGAGAGTTGGGGAATGGAGGTCGAAGACAGAGACAAGGGGGAGAGAGAGAGAGAGAGAGAGAGGCAGATGTTGGGAGGGAATAGATTTTGTTGGGTAGATGGGGAAGGAGGTGTGAGAAAGACGAGGCCGGACTATGGTGAAAGAGCAGGAGTGTGAGACTAATTGAATAGCTCCAACAGAGGCTTGGCGCAGACAGGGTTTGTGTGCTGTAGGATTCTGTGATTGTATAACTAATAGTAAAATCTCTTCAGCTGCTACCCAATGTCCCATCTATCAGATGGACAGGTAAAGAAAGGCCTGGAGGGTACTTGAAATATTGAACTAAATATCTGAGTTAGACTGTTTGTAAAGCAGACACGTCATCGGAGACAGGTCCAGAATTCAATTTCAAGATCTTGGGGGAAATTTTTAAGTGGCCACTTGTTTAAAAGAGCGTAAGTTACGCTGGGCCCTAACACAAAGATCCAGAATCAACTGGTGGTGGCCAGTTCAGGACAAGATCAGGGCACTGTTTGATGCTTTGATATTGAGAGACTTCTATCTCTCCTTACCTTGGGACCAAATATTGAAGGGAGAGTGGATGAGGGGTGTGGGGTCGGAGTAGAGCTGGTATTAATCAATGGGCCCTCTGAACGTGCTCCCTCCTCACCATTCTTAAACTATTATCACAATTTTGCCCAATACACTGAGTGTTGCATTAACAGGACAATCTGACTTGGTTAACAGGAGTAACACTGACCGATAAATCATTGCCCCCAAAATTCTGCTCCCCTCGTTGAATTTTGCTCAGCTCGCCTGGATGTGGAGACCAATATAAAGAAACGTTGCTGAAAAGCTCCATTGATGAGCCAAAAAAATATCCCCCCCCCCCACAAGTATTTGTCCCAATCTCCTGAGCCCCTATTTGTGATGTGGATATCACACACGTTGGTGGCTGTACAAACCACAGCTTTTGGACTGGAGTGAAAACTGTTGAATGGTTTCAGAGGGTTTGCAAGGAAGCCGGTGCTGCCTGGAGCTATTTCACACACACTCTTGAAATGTTTACATAGCAATAAATTTAATGAGAATTAGTCAAGGGAATTAAAAAGCGGGTAATGTGAGCCTTGTAAAATGCACCATAGAATATCGTCAACTTGGCCTCCGATCAGGCCTCTCATTTGCGACTATGTTTTATTAGAGTCCTTTTACTGCATTAACCTTATTCAACGTACAGACAATGACCTTAATTTGGGTTTGCACTGTAACGGTCATGTTGTCCCATTCATCTTCATTAACCATCTGAAAATCTTGTATATTACTGATTCCAACACAACCATCCCTCGGCAGAATGAGTGTGTGCTTTTTTTTGGGGGGGACTTTTGAATGTGTATTCGAACGGATTTTTTTCTCAAAAAGTGACCTACCTATTCAGCCTTGATCAACAGTTGCCAGCTGCTGTGAAATGCACATTGTAATGATAACTGTTCAGTGTGGGTAGGGACAAAATCAACGTTGAACAACCCCTGCTTGCTAGAGTTTATGCGACTGAATTAGTTATTTTTTTAAAAAGTTACACCGATCTTGACTAGGAACCGGACAATGCTATTTATAAATTATCGACTCTTGGCTGTTTAAAACCTCCTCTCAACCAGTGGCAGTGGTGATAGAATTAAACGGGGGCTGGTTTAGCACAGTGGGCTAAACAGCTGGCTTGTAAAGCAGAACAAGGCCAGCAGCGCGGGTTCAATTCCCATACCAGCCTCCCCGAACAGGCGCCGGAATGTGGCGACTAGGGGCTTTTCACAGTAACTTCATTTGAAGCCTACTTGTGACAATAAGTGATTTTCATTTTCATTTATTCATTTTCAAACGGTCACTCAATTCCCTTTTCTCCCCCAAACCGTGCTAATAATCATTAAAGGGGAACACACTATGTATTTAGGGGTGAGGGGGATGCCACAATGTTTCTGAAAGAGTCCAGCACATGCAATCTGTCTCTAACTAATGTATTCCAAAGTATATATATATATAAAAAGCTATTTGACTTTTCAAATAAAAAAAAAACGTGAATGTGGAATTTGCAATTGATGCCGTCCATTCTAGTTAAAAGCGGAACGTACCAACTAATTAAAGGACAGGATGTACACTTGAGTGTAGAAATTGGCACAGAGAATATTGACCTCTTATGACGAAACTGTGATTACTGCTTTTTTCTAACAGAATAATAGGTCAACGTCTCTACCCCAAGGAATATGTCACCGTGGCTGAATCCATTCCATGCCCTATTTAATTTTCCCCAGGGAGGTTCAACAGGAAGGTTTTGGGTTTACAAACATGGGGGACAAAAAAAACAACCGTTATTCAGTTGAGGAAGCAAAAAAAATAGAAATGCGTGTCAAAATTTTGAGATTTAATACGAGGAGGCCCTAACATTCGGAACTCCCCTGCTTAGAGTAGAACATTGGGAATTTAATTAAAACTTTTTAAGGAAAAGAAACCTATTGCTTGTTTTTTGCATGTGACATTTATTCCTATGTTATATTCCTGTATGTAATAGTTTAAGAAATAAAAAAAAATAGAAAAAAAAAATAAAAAGCAACTTGTCTTAACTGTAATCAGATGAACCTGCAAGCATACTGAAGCTTTTCAATATCCAGCTTCAAGGTGTAAAAACAATACTGTAGTGATCATTTCTCTGCGCAATATTAATATTTAGTTCAGAATTTGTGTGCAATATTCTGTATCTCTTTAATAGCGAACTACTGAAACTGTAAAAGGGAACACTCTGATTATCGCCAATAAAAATACATCTATTAAAAATCAGTCGTGTGTCTGTGAGGAAATGTTTCTTCGGCCATTTTGTTGGGTACCACTGATTGGATTAAGAATTCTGAAATTAAGAGCCCCCCCCCCCAAAAAAAGAAAGTTTGGCACGTTTAGCCAGTGAGTAACTGAGGCCTTCACCCTGGGCAAATCTGGAGCCTGGGCCTTCACTGGCATGGGATTAGCTGAATGCAGTTGGAAGTCACTTTAACTGGAGTCAGCAATGCCTGAGAGGCTTGGCCAAGACATGTGAGCATACAAAATAAGAGCAAAAGCAAGCCCCTCACAGCCTGCTCCGCCATTCATCAAGATCATGGCTGAGACATGTTCGTGTTTGAGGTTCCACATTCCTGGCTACAGAAACACAACAGTGCAGAAGGGAGCCATTCAGCCCATTGAGTCTGCACCAACCCTTCGAAAGAGCATCCTACCTGCTCCACTCCCCCGCCCTTTCCCCGTAACCCCAACTAACCTTTGGACCCTAAGGAGCAATTTAGCGTGGCTAACCCGCACATCTTTGGACTGTGGGAGAACCCATGCAGACACGGGAAGAAAGTGCAAACTCCACTGTTATGGGCCAGGGTTTAGAGAACCCCAAAATGTAGTATGGAGTTCACCTGACCCACAACTTTTAATAGATGGTGGTATGGGGAGCACACAGCCCACTCTACAGGTGTGGTACAGCAGAAATGGAAACTTATTTTTTAAAGCAAAACAATGTTTACTCTATGAACTCAAGTAAACTTTTAAAAACATATAGTGAACATCTTAGCAACCATCAATTCAAATACAACCCCCAAAGAATACAACACTAAGTAATCCTTAATAACTTCCCAAACAACATCCAGTAGACAAAAGAAACAACTTTTAACAGAAGCACATCAGGTTTACATTCACTACTGAGAACATTTATAATTCTGAATTCACCAAATGGTCAAGAGATAGTCTTTTATGGCAGAGAGATCAACAGTACACCTGCTCTGACTGGCTTCAGCTCCAACACTGAAAATGAAACAAAAACACATCATGCAGCAAACAGCCTAAAACGAAAGTAAAAAGCTGACAGACAGCCCAGCTCCACCCACACTCTGACATTACAGCAGTAGTAAACACCCATTTCTTAAAGGTACTCTCACTACAGATATTTACATACAGACCCATTTATAAACACCCATTTCTTAAAGGTACTTTCACTACAGATATTTATATACAGACCCATTTATAAACACCCATTTCTTAAAGGTACTCTCACATGACTCCATGCAGACAGTTACCCGAGGCCGGAATAGAACTGGGGTCCCTGGCGCTGTGAGACAGCAGTGCTCACCGCCGCAACATTGTGCCGCCCTACCCCACTGTAGAAGTCAGGTATTTTAAATACACTTAATATAGGTAAGAAGACTGTTTAAGACAGAAATATTAAATCCTAGTTTTAAAATGAAAGAAATATACAACTTCCAAACTCAGACATGTGTTTGGGAAAAACAGAACCACTGATAAAAACATCACATTCTTTCAAGGGCAGCAGCAAATCCCATGGGTTGTAAGGTGGTATAATCAAAGGTTCCATTGTTGTGAATTCTGGCCACTTGTGATAACAGCCTGAACCACATTCCATAACGTATGCAAGCTGAAACATTTTAAACTGTGTCAAAATACAGTTTCATTTATATTTTCGAAATAATAGTATGATGAGATGACTAACGTCTCAATTGTTGCAGATAAGCAACAATTGGAAGTGGCGTTGCATTGGGAGGATGGACGGCTTGTTATCAAATCAAATGTGTTTTGAATATGGCTTAAACCAATTAGGATTATATTGGGGTGTGATCGGATCGCTTAAGACAGATATCAAAGAGTATATCCATGGATAATTTGGCCACCATTTTAGACTAGAGGCGAGAAGAGACAGACTAGAGGCGAGGAGACTAGAGAGACAAGACGACAAGAAGAAAGACAGACAGAAAGACACAGAGAGAAAGAGACAGGAAAGAGACAAAGAGAACAAGACAGAGAGAGAGAGAGAAAGTAAAGGAAGAGAATTAGAAAAGAGTTCTGTATTCCTATTTCATTTTCATACTTTGACTTCAGCCGTTGACTTTTAAAGTTGTGATCAGGCTATTGTCTCAGAAGATAATTCCTGTGATTCTTTGAAGAAAATCAAATTGTCTACAAACTACCTTTTAAATCATTTTCAAGTTGTAACCAATGAACTTCAATAAAACAATTCTTATTTGCACCTGACAAGTTTTTAACTTGAATTTCTACTGAGTTTCAGCAATGTCTCACCAACAACCGGCAACCGTAAATTAAAATAAAACTGGATCAAATCCTAAGATACTTCACCCCCCCATAGTCTTTTGTTTGTTTCCCTAACAAGAATCTATTACCTCTGCCTTAAAAATATTCAATGAGCCGCCTTCTGAGGCAGAGCGTTCCAAAGTCGCATGACCCTCGCGGAGAATAAAATTCTCCTCATCTCTGTCCTAAAAGGGCGACGGCTAATTTTAAAGCGGTGCTCCCGTTCCTGACCACAGTGTGGATGGGATGGCGGTCCAGGATCACCCGTCCCCATTGAACAATCCGCCACTGTCTGCTGCTTGGGCCAGCTTCTGGAGGTCAAAGGGTGCGACTGGGGTGAGGGGTTAAAATCGGACAGGAAAAAGGAATGTTTCTGGGAAGGCGCCACATGCTGAGAACTAGAATTAATTCCGACAGCCACCGCCTCACAGGAACTTCATCTACTCCAGCGCTTGTCTGTAGAAATGGCTCAATGTTCTAATGAGAAAGGAGTTAAAAAAAAAACAGGCCACTAAATGTTGGCTCAGCCACACTAGCTTCCCACAAACTAATATTCATTCCAGATCACAATCTCCTTCTCTGTCTGTCTGGCCTGACTATGTTGTGGGGAAATGGTGATTGGAGACGGTTTTACTTGGAGATGGTGCTGGCCATCGCTGAATGGTCTACCCAATGACATCATGCGTTGACTCATGCTTTTCCTTTGTGTGTGTGTGTGTGGAGTAGGGAGGGGGACAGAATTGTTATTCATCCCCACAATGAAGCTGCTGAAGAAAACGAGCATTGTCCTGGAGCCGAACTTGGTAAAAGGAGGGGCCTCTCTCAGGGCGAAGAAGGAATGACGTTAACCATCTCCCTCAGTCGAGCAGAACACATTACTTGTCTTGAATAATGATTGCGCTGGTCGGGGTGGGGGGGTGTTGGGGTGGGGGGGGGGGGGGGTGGTGTGTGCTACACATTCACATTCTAAGGAAAGAATGATGAATGGCCCACTGGGGCACTTTAATAACATGGCTCAATGAGACAGATGCTACAGCGCAAGGCTTGCAGGAAGCTGTGCTTCCAATAAGCAGCTTACTGCAGGGTTTATACACCGACTCAAAAAGCTCTTTGAGGAGACAAATCATTTTCTTTTGTGCTTGTGAAAGGTTCCGCCCGTGTCAAAGACAGCAGCAACTTGAGGGTAAGGCTGTCAAAGTACAACAGTGATGGGAGCTAGTCTCTGTCTCTCTCTCTCTCTCGCTCTCTCAATGGGAAGGCGATGACCCAAGACCCGGCTCTCTGTCACTCAATATTTACTCCTGTTGGACGACTTTTGCAGCTTTTTTACATGGAGTACAGAAACTGCAAATAACGGCTGGCATTTTCTGAATCAATGCCAGGTTCTGACTGAAAACCGACATGTTTCTCCCCAGAAACACAGCCAGCTTCTTTGTCCCCCATCTCACGCTTTGTCAGAAAGAAATTAATGGGCCTGTTTAAAGGGTCTGGTGGAGCCTGCAAGCATAGTTTCACCCCACCTGATCTGCTCTAAAAATATCTTCCATTCCCACCCCCACCCCCAACTCCTCCACAGCCATGGAGGGCAGCCCCCTCCCCATCCACAAGCTTCAGGTCGACCCATCTCCCCCATAACCCCCATGGAAGTATCGGGAGTTACCCTTCCCCCCTTTTCCTCCCCCCCCCCCCAGGTGTTCTCCAGTGTCCACCCCTCTCCCTCCTCCCCAAACCACACATGAGAGAAACCCCCCCCCCCCAAGTGGAGAAGGGTTTGCCCCCTCACAGTGCCCCCTGGCACTTCTAGGGAGCAAGGAGACACTGCCCAGCCTTGCCCCTCAATCCCGGGGCCTCCAGCCATCTCTGCACCTCCGCCATGGTCATGGGGGGTGAGGAAAAGGGGGAAGGGTACCCCCCGATACTTCCATGGTCATCAAGACCGGTTCCTGTTTTCGAAAACCCGTAGTGAATCGTGCCCGCGTGACATCGCATCTCTACCAAAGAGTTTACAGCAGACCCAGACATGAGGTGGGAGAAACCTCACGGTGTTGGAGAGATTTGGGAAGCAGAGGTCCCAAACCTACTGTTCCATCTGGCGGGCGGGAAGATTCAATGAGGGCAGAGGAATCGACTAACCTCGCTAATTATATTGATTCAATTTGGCAGCACGGTGGCCTAGTGGTTAGCCCTGCTGCCTCGCGGCGCCGAGGTCCCAGGTTCGATCCCGGCTCTGGGTCACTGTCCGTGTGGAGTTTGCACATTCTCCCCGTGTCTGCGTGGGTTTCACCCCCACAACCCAAAGATGTGCAGAGTAGGTGTATTGGCCACGCTAAATTGCCTCTTAATTCCTGGGCAGGAATCTGATCACATCATCGGGGTGGGCCTGGGAACATTGCGACGGGAAATCTCAGCAGCGCAAATCCATTTTTGGTCCCTCGCGAGAGTTTGCAGACCCGCTGAATCACACTCAACATTTTGGGATCCAGTATGTGAGGAATTTGTGACGTGACCTGTATTTGTGATGTGTTCTGTGCTGTATCTCTCTATGACCTGTGGGGGGGTGGAACGTACTCAGGTGGAACAGCTGGTTTGGGACCTCTGCTTCCCAAATCTCTGCAACACTGTGAGGTTTCTCCCACCTCATGTCTGGGTCTGTTGTAAACTCATTGATCGCTGTGATTAGTCAACAACGCCATCATTGTATCGTGTGACTATCCATAGAATCTTTACGGTGCAGAAGGAGGCCATTCGGCCCATTGAACCTCCGAAAGAGCATGCGACCAAGGCCTACTCCTTCCCTGTGACCCCCATCTAACCTTCGGTCACAAAGGAGAAATTTAGCATGGTCAATCCACCTAACCCTCACGTCTTTGGACTGTGGGAGGAAACCAGAGCACCCAGAGGAAACCCACGCAGACCACTGGAAGAACATGCGAACTCCACACAGACAGTGACCCAAGGCCGGAATCGAACCCAGGTCCCTGGCGCTGTGAAATGAAATGAAAACCGCTTTGTGTCACAAGTAGGCTTCAAATGAAGTTACTGTGAAAAGCCCCTAGTCGCCACATTCCGGCACCTGTTTGCGCTGCTGGCCTGCCTTGGTCTGCTTTAAAAGCCAGCTATTTAGCCCTGTGCTAAACCAACCCTGCTGCTATGATGCAGCAGTGCTAACCACTGTGCCACCGTGCAGCCCCTGGACCCTGGTCTTTCCTTGTCCGGTGATTCCTGTTTAATAACATACTTCCTTAACAGAGCTCCTCCCCTCTGTGCAGCATTCTCAAGCACAGCCGCAGCAAGTATAATTAATCAACGGTTGCCATCATGAAGAAGCTCAGGTCTATCAATTATCCCACCTCACGCCACCCCCAATTTTGTTGCTTCATTTATTGAATGGAGTTTATCATTCCACAAAAACCGGCCAACTTCTCCAATCTCACCAAGTATCACAGGACAGGAGTTGTTAGATCTCCTCTCGAGCCCATGCTGGTGAAACCAATCGCAACAGGTCACCTCACTCAGAGCAACAAGGAGGAGGCCATTCAGCCCCTTGAATCATTCATGGCTGATCTTTTCCTGAACTCCATTTATCCCCTTTTGCTCTTCGAGTTACCCAATTAAAATCAATCTCAGTCTTGAAAGACCCAACTGTCTCCCATCATCCAAATTTCCTTTTAGGGGTGAAGGTCAGGACTGTGTCCACCCTCTGTGAGACAAGGTTCATCCTGATTTCACCCCTGTACGTCCCAGATCTAATTTCAAAACCACATCTGCTCGATATCCCCCAACTAGAGGAAATAATTCCCCTCTCCCCACACTCAAATCCTTTGAACATTTTGAACATTTGCTCAGATCATCCCCCAATTTCCTTCATTTAATGGAAGGTAAGCCAGGCTAATACAATCTGCCCTCAGAATTTAACCCTTTAGGCCTCGCTATCGCTCTGGTGAATCTGTGTGGAGCTCTCTCCAAGGCCTATATCTCCTGCCTGAAGATCAGTGCTCAGAACTGAACAAGCTACTCCAGATGGCCTGTCCATACAGCCAAAGCATCATTTATTCCTTGTATACCAGCTCCCTTGAAAAGACTAATATTGTGAAGCTATGCACGATGGTGGTGATGTTTGGAGTGGAAGAAGGCCCATGTCGCGGCCTTCAGTTCTCTAATAGCCCGGAGACGGGTCTTGCTCTGGCAGAGGTCCCCGGAGGCGCCTCAGGTTTCAGCTTGGTTGGGGGACTTGGTGGAACTTCTACATGAGAAGAAGATGAAATATGGCATGAGGGAGTCGGTGGATGGTTTTTACTCAAGGTGGCACCTTTTTTAAGGAGCTGGTTACTATCAGCTGGTGGGAGGGGGAGGGTTTGTCAGTCTAGTCGGGTCTTCCTTGTGGGGGAGGTCGTTGGTATGAAACTGCGTTGGGATGGGTGGGGTTACGTCGGGGATATTTTTGTAATAATGGAAAGTTTTTAAAATATAAATTTAGAGTACTCAATTATTTTGTTTCAATTAAGGGGCAATTTAGCATGGCCAATCCACCTACTCTGCACATTTTTGGGTTGTGGGGGTGAGACCCACGCAGACACGGGGAGAATGTGCAAACTCCACACGGACAGTGACCCAGAGCCGGGATTTGAACCTGGGTCCTCAGCGCTGTAGTCCCAGTGCTAAACACTGCGCCACCTATGGCAAATTTGTTTGAATACTTGATGCTGCTCCTGGCTGATGACTCCTGAGTTTAGCGCCTTGACCCGAGAGAACTGCCAGTTTTGGTGGGCTGTGGAAGACCACATTGGGGAGGGAGTTGGGGAATTCTTGATGTCGCGAGGAATTAAGGGCTACGGGGAGAATGCTGGTAGGTGGAGTTGAAATGCCCATCAGCCATGATTGAATGGCGGAGTGGACTCGATGGGCCGAATGGCCTTACTTCCACTCCTATGTCTTATGGTCTTATGGAGTCCTTAAATTGCTCAACGTCACGTCCATGCTGGATCACACATCTACACAATGGCGGGCAAGGAGCTGGGGCTTCACTGCCATTTAAGAAATAATTTGCATTCCAAAGCCCCTCTCACAATTTGAGGACGTCCCAAAATGCCTTGCGTCCGATTAAACCCTTTGTCGCATGGTCATTATCGGATCAGAGGATACAAGGTGACCAGTTATCGCACAGCAATGCGATAACAACCAGGTGCAGTTAGGCTGATGTTTCCACTCCAATATCAGTGAGCTGAGCTTTGTACCAGTGTTTAAGTTGTTATGTGCTGGTCCCTGTATTATCTGATTATGGGACATTGCGAGTGAAGCAGTAAAAATCAGGCCTTTTACGGGTCTACAGCAGGTATCAGCATCAAACTATTATCTGGCATATGGAAGCATTAAAGGCAGAGAGGGTGCTGAAAGAACAGAGCTCAGCATGCAGTGTCGCATTGTCCTGTGTGCTGGATTCAGTTAAATCTGCAGGAGGGAGATTAGTTTTAGTCGAAACCTCAGTAAATCTGTCCTTCTATAGAAATGGGGGGCAGGAGATTAGTTTTAAAGGAGAGAAAGAGAGTGAGAGAGCTGTCCACATTTAACCCTTTAACTGCTATTTTTCTTCTCACACGCTTCAAAGTGCAAATTGGCCACTCCTCACCACTATCTGGGTAAGGAGGTTTCTGGATTTCCCATTTGATTTATTGCACATGTTCTTTTGCTGTCTGGCTGCCCTCCACTTGCTGCGTTTTTCTGAGGAAATCGCTACTTTTACCTGGAGGCGCTGCTGGAGTTTTGCGTGAGTTTTGTTCGCTGTTTAGCACAGGGCTAAATCGCTGGCTTTGAAAGCAGACCAAGGCAGGCCAGCAGCACAGTTCAATTCCCGTAACAGCCTCCCCGAACAGGCGGCGGAATGTGGCGACTAGGGGCTTTTCACAGTAACTTCATTTGAAGCCTACTTGTGACAATAAGCGATTTTCATACACTTCCTCATTTTAAATGCAAACATACAAATTAGGAGCAAGAGGAAGCCTTTCGAGCCTGCTCTGCCATTCGATAAGATCATCGCTGATTCATAAGTAGATTCTGTAGACTGTTTGCTGCAAAATAATCCGTTCGCTATGAGTCCTGCCCCACCCATGCCGGCTCACATAGTGGCGTCAAAAGATACTTTGAGATATTACTGCACCACAGAAAGTTCCAGAATCTGTTGGCTTTGACCTTTTTCTCCCTTCTCTCTCCAACTGTTTCCCTAGTCCTCGTCTTGCCAAGGTACGTACTCACATGGCCAGATAATTAGCACAGTGGTTAGCGCTGTCGCTTCACAGCGCTAGGACCCCAGGTTCGATTCCCGGCTTGGGTCACTGTCTGCGCGGAGTCTGCACGTTCTCCCCGTGTCTGCGTGGGTTTCCTCCGGGGGGGGGGCTCCGGTTTCCTCCCACAAGTCCCAAAAGACGTGCTAGAACATAGAACAGTACAGCACAGAACAGGCCTTTCGGCCCTCAATGTTGTGCTGAGCCATGATCACCCTACTCAAACCCACGTATCCACCCTATACCCGTAACCCAACAACCCCCCACCCCTTAACCTTACTTTTTAGGACACTACGGGCAATTTAGCATGTCCAATCCACCTAACCCGCACATCTTTGGACTGTGGGAGGAAACCGGAGCACCCGGAGGAAACCCATGTACACACGGGGAGGACGTGCAGACTCCGCACAGACAGTGACCCAGCCGGGAATCGAACCTGGGACCCTGGAGCTGTGAAGCATTTATGCTAACCACCATGCTACCGTGCTGCCCTACGTGCTGTTCGGTGAATTGGACATTCTGAATTCTCCCTCTGTGTACCCGAACAGGCGCCGGAATGTGGCGACTAGGGGATTTTCACAGTAATTGCAGTGCTAATGTAAGCCTACTTGTGACACTAATAAAGATTATTATTGTTATTAACCACCGTGCCACCCATATTGAGGCCACTTTCCCACTCTGGCCCAGCCCTGAGTGAAGAGATCAAAGTCACGCCATCAATAGCAGAAGCTGTATTGGTGCTGCGTCCCCACGGAACATTCCAGAACCTCGACTGCTGGCATGAGATGTGAAATGACTGTAGGTGACAAATTACCATGGCAGACAGCTGCCTGAGTCAGTCATTGAGAATCTGGGCCTGGGGCACATCGTTAGCGAAACGGTTAAATGGTGGAATTGGCCAGACTTAATGAATTTAAGGGGTGTATTATTAAGCATGTAAATCGGAAAGACCATCAGATTAGAGGCTATTTACCGATTCACTTCCCACTCCCCCTCCCCCGTCACAAGCACAGCAAGAAGGAAGAGACAACACCAGCAAAAAAAAAATAATTCAACTGTTTAGAATTAAAATGGCAACGCTGGGTTTAACAGAAACGTCTTCTGACATCACAGAAACTTGAGCAAAAAAACCGCTCAAGTTTCTATCAGGTCGCCCCTCAACCTCCATCGTTCCAGTGAGAACAAACCGAGTTTATTCAACCTCTCCTCATAGCTAATGTCCTCCATACCAGGCAGCATCCTGGTAAATCTCTTCTGTACCCTCTCTAAAGCCTCCACATGCTTCTGGTAGTGTGGCGACCAGAATTGAACACTATACTCCAAGTGTGGCCTAACTATGGCTCTGTACAGCTGCAACGTGACTTGCCAATTCTTATACTCAATGCCCCGGCCAATGAAGGCAAGCATGCCGTATGCCTTACTCAACCCCATATTCCTGCCTTTAAAATATTCAAAATCTCCTCTGGCTTCGGCTGGCTTTTAAGGAAGAGAGACCCAAAGACTCATGACCTTTAGATATCGCCTCATCTCTGTCTGAAATAAGTGGTCCCTTATTTAGAAACGGTGATGAAAGCTGGGGTCATCAGGTCTGATTACTTTGCTAATGAGGATGTCAGTTACACTTCGTGCCTCGCAACCACAGGACACTGAAGTGAAAATTTTAAAAATTAAATTGAGTCGAACAGTGGAAAACCCAGGTTTTAGAAAGCTTTAAACAGAGGGCGGGTGGTTTAGAGGCAGAATGAATCAGGCTAGGAGATGTTGTGATGTTTATGGGAATGTGACGGTCTCTCATACACAATAGTTTAGTCCTGGGGCACGAGCCATGATTCAACAATGATTTCTATCAATTTTGGGTGGCACGGTAGGGGTTGGAGGAGGTTACAGAGATAGGGGAGGTTGGAGGGGTTGGAGGAGGTTACAGGCACAGGGAGAGTTGGAGGAGGTTACAGAGCTAGGGAGGCTTGTATGGGTTGGAGGAGGTTACAGGCACAGGGAGGGTAGTAGTGGTTGGAGGAGGTTACAGAAACAAGGAGGGTTGTAGGGGCTGGAGGAGGTTACAGAGCTAGGGAGGGTTGTAGGGGTTGGAGGAGGTTACAGACACAGGGAGGGTTGCAGGGGTTGGAGGAGGTTACAGGCACAGGGCGGGTTGGAGGGGTTGGAGGAGGTTACAGACACAGGGAGGGTTGTAGGGGTTGGAGGAGGTTACAGAGCTAGGGAGGGTTGTTGGGGTTGGAGGAGGTTACAGACACAGGGAGGGTTGTAGGGGTTGGAGGAGGTTACAGAGCTAGGGAGGGTTGTAGGGGCTGGAGGAGGTTACAGAGCTAGGGAGGGTTGTAGGGGCTGGAGGAGGTTACAGAGCTAGGGAGGGTTGTAGGGGTTGGAGGAGGTTACAGAGCTAGGGAGAGTTGTAGGGGTTGGAGGAGGTTACAGACACAGGGAGGGTTGTAGGGGCTGGAGGAGGTTACAGAGCTAGGGAGGCTTGTAGGGGTTGGAGGAGGTTACAGAGCTAGGGAGGGTTGTAGGGGTTGGAGGAGGTTACAGACACAGGGAGGGTTGTAGGGGTTAGAGGAGGTTACAGAGCAAGGGAGAGTTGTAGGAGGTTACAGAGCTAGGGAGGGTTGGAGGAGTTGGAGGAGGTTACAGAGCTAGGGAGGGTTGTAGGGATTGGAAGAGGTTACAGACAAAGGGAGGGTTGTAGGGGTTGGAGGAGGTTACAGACACAGGGAGGGTTTTAGGGGTTGGAGGAGGTTACAGACACAGGGAGGGTTTTAGGGGCTGGAGGAGGTTACAGAGCTAGGGAGGCTTGTAGGGGTTGGAGGAGGTTACAGAGCTAGGGAGGGTTGTAGGGGTTGGAGGAGGTTACAGACACAGGGAGGGTTGTAGGGGTTAGAGGAGGTTACAGAGCAAGGGAGAGTTGTAGGAGGTTACAGAGCTAGGGAGGGTTGGAGGAGTTGGAGGAGGTTACAGAGCTAGGGAGGGTTGTAGGGATTGGAAGAGGTTACAGACAAAGGGAGGGTTGTAGGGGTTGGAGGAGGTTACAGACACAGGGAGGGTTTTAGGGGTTGGAGGAGGTTACAGAGCTAGGGAGGGTTGTAGGGGTTGGAGGAGGTTACAGGCACAGGGAGGGTTGTAGGGGTTGGAGGAGGTTACAGGCACAGGGAGAGTTGGAGGAGGTTACAGACACAGGGAGGGTTGGAGGGGTTGGAGAAGGTTACAGACACAGGGAGGGTAGTAGGGGTTGGAGGAGGTTACAGAAACAAGGAGGGTTGTAGGGGTTGGAGGAGGTTACAGAGCTAGGGAGGGTTGTAGGGGTTGGAGGAGGTTACAGGCACAGGGAGGGTTGTAGGGGTTGGAGGAGGTTACAGGCACAGGGAGAGTTGGAGGAGGTTACAGAGCTAGGGAGGGTTGTAGGGGTTGAAGGAGGTTACAGAGCTAGGGAGGGTTGTAGGGGTTGGAGGAGGTTACAGAGATAGGGAGGGTTGTAGGGGAAACTCAGTTGGTTGCACAACTTGTTTGTGATGCAGAGTGAGGTCAGCAGCGAGGGTTTAATTCCTGTCCCAGTTGAGGTTATTCATGAAGGTCCCACCTTCTCAACCTCGCCCCTCGCCTGAGGTGTGGTGACCCTCAGGTTAAATCCCCACCAATCAGCTCTCCCCCTCAAAGGGCAAATCAGCTTCTGGCCATCTGGGACTATGGCGACTTTACTTACTGACAGTATGGTAACAGCCAATTTGTAGGCAGAGAGTGGTGTGAATGTGGAACGTGCTCCTACAGGGAGGTGCTGGGGTAGGCAGTGTCCATACATCTAAAGTGGGGGGGGGGGGGGGGGGGGGGGGGGTGGGCAGGTAAACCAGGAGCATTTGACAGTCCTGATGATGAGGCAGGGTGATGAAATCTTGAGAGGAGGAAGGTAGTGGAGCAGAAACTCCAGCACACACCGATAGCCGGTTTCTGTGCAATCTCCGCGATGTCCTTCTACCTATTGTGTCTGTTTATCTCCCTATTCACAAAATAGGTGTGCGAAAAAGCGACATCCCCAATTCCAATGTCCCTAAAATAATACAAATCGCAAATTATTGTTCGTATTATAATTTCCATTTTAAATCAACTGCGTCAAACATTTAAAACCGAATTTCCAAAAGATCAACAATTAAAATCCCATCATGTATCATTGCCAGGGATAATGAATCTGCATAACTGAAGGAGCCACACCGTGAGCCTGTCTCACACTTTGGGAATATAATCCCGTTCTCCATATGTCAGCGTGAGACAGTGATAATTACCCCTCCAGACTGTTTGTGCAGAGTGTCGACCTCCTTCAAACTGCTCAGTGCTGGCAGTTCAGAGGCGTCGCAGACACAGTGAATTGCCTCTCGAGTGCAGTGGCAGGGTAGCACTATTGCTTCACAGCTCCAGGGTCTCAAGGTTCGATTCCCGGCTTGGGTCACTGACCGTGCGGAGTCTGCACGTTCTCCCCGTGTCTGTGTGGGTTTCCTCCGGGTGCTCCGGTTTCCTCCCACAGTCCAAGGATGTGCGGGTTAGGTGGATTGGCGCTAAAATTGCCCTTAGTGACCAAAACAAAGGCTAGGTGGGGTTACTGGGTTACGGGAATAGGGTGGAGGTGTGGGCTTAAGTAAGGTGCTGCTTCCAAGGGCCGGAGCAGACCTGATGGGCTAAATGGCCTCCCTCTGCACTCTAAATTCTATGGTTCTATTCTATGGCTGAGGGGGAAGCTGATTTTTTTCCTCCCACATGGCAAGGTTCCAGAGACAGCAATGAGATTTATGACCAGTTAATCGTGTTCCTGCTGGTGGTGGTCATGTTGGGGGGGGGAGGGAATGTTGACCAGGGACCACCCCCCACCCTGCCATCCACCCAACCACCCACCCCCAACTCTTCTTTCAACAATTCCCAGGAATCTTTCATGCTCCACCGGGATGGGCAGACCTCATCGCTAAAGTCACGGACCTCATCGCTAAAGCGGGGATTTGGCATCAATGCATCAACCAGTCGCCCAAAAACCTAACACGGGAATTGTCATGCCTCTAACATAACAGACAAGGGAGTGTTAAAAGGAGAAGGGCATCACGTGGCGCAGTGGTTAGCACTGGGACTACGGCGCTGAGGACATGGGTTCGAATCCCGGCCCCGGTTCACTGTCCGTGTGGATTTTGCACATTCCCCCCGTGTCTGCGTGGGTCTCACCCCCACAACCCAAAGATGTGCAGAGTAGATGGGTTAGCCACGCTAAATTGCCCCTTAATTAGGAAAAAAAATAATAATTGGATACTCTATATTTTGAGAAAAAAAAAGAAGAGGCAACGCTGGCCTCTCATCGATCAGTTAATCCTGGTGTGATGATGGGTCAGTTAACTCGATGTTCTGGATATTCAGCTCCAATCTATTTGCCCTGGTTTGCGAAGAACTGGATTGAGACTGATTCCGAACCCACTTCACACGGAACACTTCCAGCCAATGGAGAGCTAGAACATCCATCCCATCAGTCTGAGTAACCATGGAATCATTGAATGCTCCGGCTCATTAACAGCCCATTTGACCCAACTCTTCATCGCATCTTTTAATTTGTTTCTCGCTGCCTTCACCTGTAAATTAACCTCAGTCCCGGATGACCAGAGGCTGCTTTCCCCTTTGAGGGGGGGAGCTGACTGGTGGTGATTTAACCTGAGGGTCAACACACCTCAGGCGAGGGGGAGAGGTTGAGAAGACAGGGCCTTGATGAATCACCGTTGTCTAATTCACCCTTGTGAGTACCTCTGGTATTTGCCTCAAACATTCCAGATTCTCACCACTCTCTGGCGGAAATCTGACCCCACCCTCCTGCTCATATCCCACCCAGACAGTCTAATCCCACTCTCCCCTTAGCTCACCCCCTATATCCTTTAATATCCCACACTCTCAATCCCTGCCTGTAGCCTTAAATATCCAACCTGTTCGCCCAAGGGCTCAATTCCTTTTTAACATGATGTATGAATCTGCTTTCACATTCTTACCAGCATTTGCATTACATTTTGGAAATAAAAGTATTTCTATTTTTTTTTCTATCTTAAAATATATTCCCATTCGGCACTGTCTCAATGGCCAGTGAAAACAACCTCTCACTCATTGTCTCATTATAATCCTCCACAATCCTAACCCTGCGGCCTTCAAAAACCTTCAAACTCTTCCAGCCTCTCTTCAGAACCGTAAACCCTAATCTTGGTGATCTCCTGGTGACTCTACGCTGTGGTCCTTCCATCGCTTTAACATCCTCCCTGTACCGAGGTGTCCTAGCGAAGAGCCGATACCGTTCAGCATATCCTGCGATATATATCGACATAGATACTCCACATAGAATATGGAAGGACAAGCCCATTGGTTTCACTCTCTACCCCACTCCCACACTCACTTCTTGCACCTACACTCGAGAAACCGCACCTCATCCTTCAATGAGGCAATTTCCAGACATCCAGGCCCAATATCGAACGCAACAGGTTCAAATCGTGACCTCTGTGTATTCTTTTCACTCCGTCCTCGTCCTTCCTCCCATCTATAGTCGCTTGACACCTGCCACACTTCTCATTTTTCCCATTTAATTGTAATAATAATAATCTTTATTATTGTCACAAGTAGGCTTACATTAACACTGCAATGAAGTTACTGTGAAAAGCCCCTAGTCGCCACACTCCGGCGCCTGTTCGGGTACACAGAGGCAGAACTTAGAATGTCCAATTCACCTACCTGCCGTCTTCGGCAGCTCGCAGGCGCAGTGGGTTACCAGCCTCACAGTGGCCTCACGGCGCCGAGGTCCCAGGTTTGATCCCGGCTCTGGGTCACTGTCTGTGTGGAGTTTGCAGATTCTCCCCGTGTTGCGTGGGTTTTGCCCCCACAACCCAAAACATGCAAGGTACGTGGAATGGCCGCGCTAAATTGCCCCTTAATAGAAAAAAAACAAGTACGTCTTTCGGGACTTGTGGGAGGAAACCGGAACACCCGGAGGAAACCCACGCAGACATGGGGAGAACGTGCAGACTCCGCACAGACAGTGACCCAAGCCGGGAATCGAACCTGGTTTCCTGACGCTGTGAAGCAACAGTGCTAACCACTGTGCTACCGTGCCTCTCTGACACTCGGTGCAAAAAAAGACTTTCGCTTAGAGATGGCTCTCTAAAGGGCAGCAGGGTGGCGCAGTGGTTAGCACTGCTGCCTCAAGACGCCGAGGACCCGGGTTCGATCCCGGCTCTGAATCACCGTCCGTATGGAGTTTGCACATCCTCCCCGTGTCTGCGGGGGTCTCAACCCAAAAATGTGTGGATTGGCCACGCTAAATTGCCCCTTAGTTGAAAAAAAAGATAGTTCTCTAAGAACTACATATTGCAAACATTTGATAATATTAGGCTGAAGAACCGTTAAAAGCAGTCAATTCTTAATGAATGGCTCTTTGGCGTCTCAATATTTGTATTAAAAATCGCATTCATAAAGAGATGGTAACTGGAATTGCTAACAAAGAAGTATGAAGTGCACAATCTCTTTCTATTCATGACATTTTGGAGTGTGGGCCAGCTCAGAGGGAAAAGCTTTCGCACAATCAACAACTTCAAGTCTGTTTTTGTTTTGCCTCAGGGTCCTCAAATCCCAGTTTCCAAATGTGACACTTAATTGGAGAAAAAAATGATCTGTCTAACTGTTTCAATATTTATAGCCTGTGTTATGTAATCTGTCTGTGTTTCCACTCATCACGCTGGCTTGGCGCGCTCTGTACTGACAGCTCAGCCAGAAGCATCGTAGGTTATCTGAGGTACAGGGAATGCTCAGTGATCCACACAAGGCCCGAGCATTTGAGTCAACCAGGCTCCACTTATATAAGTGACTGAATTCAGCCTCAAAATCCTCCAGCGAAAGAAACAGCTGAACACATAAACTAACTCAATGAATCCTCCCGTGGCCTCATGAGTTACGATGCACGCTGTTGCGATCCCGGCCCCATTCCCGGGTCAGCTCGTTCCTAAAGGGCAGGAAGTTCGAATTGGCCTCAGTGCCCGCGAGGTCACAGAGGGGAGAGAAAGCTGCCAATCAGTGTCCAGTGTTGCAAATGTGTGGATGGTGCGAATTGTAGACCACTGGCCCTTTGAGTCTGCATCACCTCCTTCAACAGAACAACCCAGTTGATTTCTTTCCCCTCTTCTTTTCCCCAACACGGTGCAATTCTTTCTCCTTTGAGTGTTTATCCAATTCCTTTTTGAATCCTACTATTAAATCTGTTTCCGCCGCTATTACGATCACAGACCAGACCCCAACAGTTGCTAGGATACTGGATAAGAACCCTGCTATTTTATTTAATTTGTAAGGCTGTGAGCAAAGAATACGTCGCTCAGGAGTTATTTTACACACAGGGCAGGGGATTGGGCCCAGGTAGGGTGGTCTTTCAAAGGGACGGTGCAGACTTGATGACCCTCCCCTGGACCCCCGAACTAAAGGACCCCCCCTCAGAGATCCCCTGACTAAAGGGATCCCCACCAGACCCCTTGACCAAAAGGACACCGCACAGGGACGCCCTGGCTAAAGAGTTTCTCCCCCCCCCCACTCCACAGGCCCCTCTGCCTCAGAAAAGAGACCCCTGTCTAGAAGTTAGAGAGCAGTCCAGATAGAGGCAGTGAAACACTTACCTAAAAGCTCCACATGTCCATTTGTGCAAAGAGAACAGTTCTGACCCGTGTTTCAACCCCTCAGATCCATTAGGGCAGCACGGTAGCTCAGCAGTTAGCACAGTTGTTTCACAGCGCCAGGGACCCAGGTTCGATTTCCAGCTTGGGCCACTGTCTGTGCGGAGTCTGTACATTCTCCCCGTGTCTGCGTGTGTTTCCTCCGGGTGCTCCAGCTTCTTCCCATAGTCCAAAGATGTGCAGATGAGGTGGATTGGCCATGATAAATTGCCCTTAGTATCCAAAAAGGTGAGGTGGGGTTACGGGGATAAGGTGGAGGCGTGGGCTTAAGTAGGGTGCTCTTTCCAAGACCCTGTGCAGGCTTGATGGACCAAATGGCCTCCTTCTGCACTGTAAATTCTATGATTTACATTCTGTGATTGACAGCTTCCATATAACAACTGATCCATTCATCTCCCTTCATGGATGAGGGATGGTAAGAGCTGAAACTCCAATGTTGAAAAACATCAACCACATCAAAGAGAGATAAGTGCTTTCCAATTACTAAGTGCATTCCAAGCACTCAAGCATGTTTTCTTCAATTCTTTGTCAGTTCGGGAAATGCGCTTTGGGCATCCTGGGTTGGAGAATTCACTCCATTGTTTCTAATTAGCTACTCCCCAAGAAATCTTCCAAAAAGAATCAAAATTCCATTAGCCCAAACTTTTACAATGCTTTAATTGCACCGCAGTCTCTAAAAAGCCTAGCTGCCTTCCAAACCAGGACTTCTAAAAACATTATTGCACCAGTCACACACTAACCCAGGAATTTAACCCTACTGCACCAAATGCCTAGGATACAACACGTCTGAAATTCATCACACTGCCCCATCAGGAAGCACATCCCACTCCTAAACATTTGTTGTATGAAAATATTTCTCCAGATGTTGTTCCTGGCTATTTTGCCAATCACCTTAAATCTGCGCTTTCTGACTATCAATCCTTCAGTCACGGGAAACAATTCTTCATTATTGACTCTATCTTAATCCTTCCTGATATTAAAAACCTCCATCACATCTCTTCTCAACTTTCTTTGCTCCAAGCAGAATGAGGCCACCTCCTCCAACCCATTCATGGAACGGGCAGTCCCTCCCTTTAGCTATTTTACCAAGTCGCTTCTGAACCCTCTGCCAAGTCTTCATATCCTTTCTGAGGCCAAATAATTAGCCATAGTGCATGAGGAACCGTAGACATCTCTCTGCATTAGAGGCAATCGTCAGATCGATTGAGGGTCACACGCTTGTGGTATTATCATAAATGTAGGAATTGCAAGGGTTAAAGAAATGTCTAGATCAGCCACCAGAGGGAGCTGAATTTACAAGTTTATAAGACATTGATGCAGAGCCTGGGGGGGGGGGGGGGGGGGGGGGGGAGGGGGGGGGGGGGGGGGGGGAGAGCAGTGAAGGAGTTAGCTAGAACATAGACTGAAGGATAGTGTGAGTGAGAGCAGATCATAGTTTATTATAGTGCAGAGATTAGTTGTAGGTGAGTGTAGACTATATGTTACTTAGCAACTGTGTATTATTTAGGAGTGTGCGTCGAATCCAAATCAGTAGTGTTAATAAATTTATAACTAGGGCAGCACGGTGGCGCAGTGGGTTAGCCCTGCTGCCTCACGGCGCCGAGGACCCAGGTTCGATCCCGCCTCTGGGTCACTGTCCGTGTGGAGTTTGCACATTCTCCCCGTGTCTGCGTGGGTTTCGCCCCCACAACCCAACGATGTGCAGGGTAGGTGGATTGGCCACGCTAAATTGACCCTTAATTGGGGGAAAAAAATGTTTAAAATGATGGGAGATACTTGTGGAACCTCTTCAGTGTCTTCAATGTTGGAGAAAGTCAAACTTCCGTGACGTATTAATGAAGTGCACTTAACAAGGTTTCTCTGCAGTGAAGATATACCTGTGCAGCTTAACTTGTTCCCTGAAGAATTTCCCAGGCTTTGGTCGTATTCTCCAGTTCTACAAACCCAGCCTGTTTCCCCTTCCCCATTCCCTCTGCTCCACACTCCATATCACTGCACCCTCTGTCACTTCATCCCACTATGAATAACCCTCTGTTATGGGCATCCCTGCGTTCCGAAACTTTTCCAGCATGCCCCTCTTCCACTATTATTTTTCTCCTTCCCAACCCATCCATTACCTTTAAACATTCACTCCCTCCAGGACCGATGCACAGTGACAGCCGTGTGTACCATCTACAAGGTGCACTGCAGCAACTCGAGCAAGGCTCCTGAGACAGCACCTTCCAAACCTACGGCCACTACCATCTAGAAGGACAAGAGCAGCAGATACCTGGGAACCCCACCACCTGGATGCTCCCCTCCAAGTCACTCCCCACCCTGACTTGGGAAAAGTCGCCATTCCTTCACTGTCAGTGGGACAAAATCCTCTCTCCCTAACAGCCCCGTGGATGTATCCACCAAAAAGGCAACTCACTATCACATACTCAAGGATAATTAGGGATGGACAATAAATGTTGGACTAGCCAGCAACACCCACATGCCTTTCACTATCCACCTTCCCTCAAAGGTCTTTGAGCTGCTTGTAATGTTGGATTGAAGCTTATTTATAAAATGTATGTAGAACAGAAGCAATTCTGGCACCCATAACACTTGAGAGAATAAACCCAATCTACATAGAGAAAAATAAAGTTAATGTGAGTGAATAAACCACAGGCAGTATTAAAGGACTGGGAGACTTCAAACCAGAGGAGCGGAAGTGTATTTTCTTTGGAGGACTGGGTGTGGAGCACGTTGGTCTTTAAACTGAATATAACATAGGCAATAATTGAAGTGGAGCGGGCTACAGAGATAGGATTCACGCTTGGAGCAATATCTAGATCAAACATCAATATCTTGAACTGGTGTTAGGTCGCTGATTTCTTACATTGACACATTTGAAACACAACTCAATCCCGCATGTGCTCCCAGGTTCCTACATTTCCCTTTTCCTTTCCTCCTTTTGTATCCACTAAACTCAGGTTTTTAAGGATTGCTATGTCGTAACCATGAATGCCCCTGGGCGGCACAGTAGCACAGTGGTTAGCAGTGTTGCTTCACAGCTCCAGTGTCCCGGGTTCGATTCCCGGCTTGGGTCACTGTCTGTGGGGAGTCTGCACGTTCTCCCCGTGTCTGTGTGGGTTTCCTCCGGGTGCTCCGGTTTCCTCCCACAAGTCCCGAAAGACGTGCTTGTTAGGTGAATTGGACATTCTGAATTCTCCCTCTGTGTACCCGAACAGGCGCCGGAATGTGGCGACTAGGGGCTTTTCACAGTAACTTCATTGCAGTGTTAATGTAGGCCTACTTGTGACAATAAAGATTGTTTGATTATTATTATCACCTCGTGACCCATGAGGGGGGCGGGGAGGAGGGGGGGGGGGGGGGGGGGGGGGAGGACTGAGGCGCGTGGGGTAATGTCTAGTGGATTGCTGATGTATATTCGCTTTATTCCCTACGTTAATGTTCACTAATTTGCTGTGTTAAGATTATCACTATTTAATATGGAAAATTTTGCAAAACCTTAATTTAAAAAAAAACAGCAGCAGCAGCAATCCGGGGAGGGCGGGTGGGGGCAGGACATCTTTTCCTTTTTGTAAGGGACGCATGCTCTATGCTGTTTTGAATTGGCTGCTAATTTGCTAAACTGTTTATCGTTTAGAGGGTTAAGTTGTTCTGTTGGCATGTTGCCATTCTTTCTTTGTATTATTTTCCTTTTTGTAGGGTTTTGTAAACTTATTGAAAGACTTTCAATGAATACATTAAAAAAAAATAATTATCACCTCTGCTACTCAACCCACTTTAGCATCTAACCAGGTGCTGTACCTGTCCTGGGAGTGTTTGATGGGGACAGTGTAGAGGGAGCTTTACTCTGTATCTAACCCCGTGCTGTACCTGTCCTGGGAGTGTTTGATGGGGACAGTGTAGAGGGAGCTTTACTCTGTATCTAACCCCGTGCTGTACCTGTCCTGGGAGTGTTTGATGGGGACAGCATAGAGGGAGCTTTACTCTGTATCTAACCCACTACTGTACCTGTCCTGGGATTGTTTGATGGGGACAGTGTAGAGGGAGCTTTACTCTGTATCTAACCCCGTGCTGTACCTGTCCTGGGAGTGTTTGATGGGGACAGTGTAGAGGGAGCTTTACTCTGTATCTAACTCCATGCTGTACCTGTCCTGGGAGTGTTTGATGGGGACAGTGTAGAGGGAGCTTTACTCTGTATCTAACCCCGTGCTGTACCTGTCCTGGAAGTGTTTGATGTGGACAGTGTTGAGAGAGCTTTACTCTGTATCTAACCCCGTGCTGTCCCTGTCCTGGGAGTGTTTGATGGGGATAGAGTAGTGGGAGCTTTACTCTGTATCTAACCCTGTGCTGTCCCTGTCCTGGGAGTGTTTGATGGGGACAGTGTAGAGAGAGCTTTACTCTGTATCTAACCCCGTGTTGTACCTGTCCTGGGAGTGTTTGATGGGGACAGTGTAGAAGGAACTTTACTCTGTATCTAACCCCGTGCTGTATCTGTCCTGGGAGTGTTTGATGGGGACAGTGTAGAGGGAGCTTTACTCTGTATCTAACCCCGTGCTATCCCTGTCCTGGGAGTGTTTGATGGGAACAGTGTAGAAGGAACTTTACTCTGTATCTAACGCTGTGGTGTTCTGGGAGTGTTTGATTTTGAAACAACAAAATAACCATTAAATAAGAAGTTGAGTTTTGCACCATCTCATTATCTTTCACATGAATGTTTCAAACAGCCACACATCCTAAAAATTGCTTCAGAAATGTATTTGCAGTTGTTCAATGGGTAAATTACACACTGCATAATCTCAGCAACGGCAAAGTACCGAACAGCCAGTGAATCTGGTATGGAGAGGAATACTGGACAAGAAATCTTCCCTCAACTACATGCCAGACATCTTTAACACAGACCAGCGCTG
Organism: Scyliorhinus canicula; assembly: GCF_902713615.1. NCBI lineage: Eukaryota > Metazoa > Chordata > Chondrichthyes > Carcharhiniformes > Scyliorhinidae > Scyliorhinus > Scyliorhinus canicula. Next base: position 4,591,487 of record NC_052169.1, on the reverse strand, counting down.
ACAGATAGCACCTCAGGTTAATGTCACTACGGAAAAACAGTCCCACCAACAATGCAGCCCTCCCTCAGATCACGACTGGGATGGACCTCCCACAATACCTAACGCACAAATTAAGCCAAAACTGCATCTGGAAAGGAGCAGTGAAACATTTGAAATGTGAATGATTTCACTCTGTCTGTCAGGCGCACAGAGTAACAAAAGCTGCATTTATTGAAGGCCACATTCTGTGTGTTTTTATGGTCTGTTATGCGAATTGGAAAAAGACTGGTTTTGATGGGGCATTGAAGGAGTTAACTTTCTGCTTCCATCCCGTTGCTAACACTTTTGTCTTAACAGCAAAGCCCAGGACAATTTTATCCGCACCTCAGCAGGAATCTGACAGGATTGGGAGAAACATTGGTTTAGTGGCCCTCCGATTCTACTCTCCGTTGTTCAGTCTGATCGCTCGGCTTTCACATTGAGCTTCACCCACAACAGCCCTCCACCCACGCCTCTCCGTTCCCACCCCCAGCCTTCACCACCCCCAGCTTGACACCCACGCCTTCACCCTCGGTCACCCAAACAATCTCTGACCCCCATCTTCCAGCCCCCACCACTCTGATGTCTGGCACTCTAAATGCATGTGTGTCTGTAGAATGGGTGTGCTTGTTTATACATGTTTGAGCGTGTCTATTCATGTCTGCATGTCTGCATATAAGCACGTTTGTGTATGTTTATATACATATGGGCATAACGACACATGTATGAGCGTGTCGAGATATGTATGAGTATCTGTGAGCGTGGCTGTATGTGTATGGGCATGTGTGCGTCTCAGTAGGGAGGGATTTTGTTGTGTTGAGTCCCAGGAGAATTTCTTGTTCATCCTCCAACCATCTCAGATGCCTTTAATCTCTCTTAGCAACAGCATCTTCACAGCTGACTCACTGTGGTGTGTGCACACAAACATTAATGGGAGCTGTCATGAGCGAGGTTGCTGTCTAGACACAGACTCTGCAGGATCTCAGTTCACTCAGAACCTGCATTGCTGAAGCACTGAGGCCCCACGTGATCAGATTTATGCAGCTCACTGACCAGAACTCCCGAACTGCACCCTCCCCATTTCTCAGGCTGTCTGGAAGGTGTGGTATGTTTATAAACAAGGATCAATTCTCAAAGACTCACCAGGGAATTCTTTTCTTTTTAATTAATTCTGGTTAATTCCCAGATGGTGCATCGTGCAAATTAAATTAAATTTATATCTATTAAATCTCCCCCTACACCGTCCCCATCAATCACTCCCAGGACAGGTACAGCACGGGGTTAGATACAGAGTAAAGCTCCCTCTACACTGTCCCCATCAAACATCTCCCAGGACAGGTACAGCACGGGGTTAGATACAGAGTAAAGCTCCCTCTACGCTGTCCCCATCAAACACTCCCAGGACAGGGACAGCACGGGGTTAGATACAGAGTAAAGCTCCCTCTACACTGTCCCCATCAAACACTCCCAGGACAGGTACAGCACGGGGTTAGATACAGAGTAAAGCTCTCCTCTACACTGTCCCCATCAAACACTCCCAGGACAGGTACAGCACGGGGTTAGATACAGAGTAAAGCTCCCTCTACACTGTCCCCATCAAACACTCCCAGGACAGGGACAGCACGGGGTTAGATTACAGAGTAAAGCTCCCTCTAGCACTGTCCCCATCAAACACTCCCAGGACAGGTACAGCACGGGGTTAGATACAGAGCTAAAGCTCCCTCTACACGTCCCCATCAAACACTCCCAGGACAGGTACAGCACGGGGTTAGATACAGAGTAAAGCTCCCTCTACACTGTCCCCATCAAACACTCCCAGGACAGGTACAGCACGGGGTTAGATACAGAGTAAAGCTCCTCTACACAGTCTCCTAGTCAAACACTCCCAGGACAGGGACAGCACGGGGTTAGATACAGAGTAAAGCTCCCTCTACACTGTCCCCATCAAACACTCCCAGGACAGGTACAGCACGGGGTTAGATACAGAGTAAAGCTCCCTCTACACTGTCCCCATCAAACACCCCCAGGACAGGTACAGCACGGGGTTAAATTCAGAGTAAAGCTCCCTCTACACTATCCCCATCAAACACTCCCAGGACAGGTACAGCACGGGGTTAGATACAGAGCAAAGCTCCCTCTACACCGTCCCCATCAAACACTCCCAGGACAGGTACAGCACGGGGTTAGATACAGAGTAAAGCTCCCTCTACACTGTCCCCATCAAACACTCCCAGGATAGGTACAGCAAGGGGTTTGATACAGAGTAAAGCTCCCTCTACACTGTCCCCATCAAACACTCCCAGGACAGGTACAGCAAGGGGTTAAATACAGTGTAAAGCTCCCTCTACACTGTCCCCATCAAACACTCCCAGGACAGGTACAGCACGGGGTTAAATACAGAGTAAAGCTCCCTCTACACTGTCCCCATCAAACACTCCCAGGACAGGTACAGCACGGGGTTAGATACAAAGTAAAGGTCCTTCTCCACTCTCCTAGTCAAACACTCCCAGGACAGGGACAGCACGGGGTTAGTTACAGAGTAAAGCTCCCTCTACACTGTCCCCATCAAACACTCCCAGGACAGGTACAGCACGGGGTTAGATACAGAGTAAAGCTCCCTCTACACTGACCCCATCAAACACTCCCAGGACAGGTACAGCACGGGGTTAGATACAGAGTAAAGCTCCCTCTACACTGTCCCCATCAAACACTCCCAGGACAGGTACAGCATGGGGTTAGATACAGAGTAAAGCTCCCTCTACACTGTCCCCATCAAACACTCCCAGGACAGGGACAGCACGGGGTTAGATACAGAGTAAAGCTCCCTCTACACTGTCCCATCAAACACTCCCAGGACAGGTACAGCACGGGGTTAGATACAGAGTAAAGCTCCCTCTACACTGTCCCCATCAAACACTCCCAGGACAGGTGCAGCACGGGGTTAGATACAGAGTAAAGCTCCCTCTACACTGTCCCCATCAAACACTCCCAGGATAGGTACAGCACGGGGTTAGATATCGAGCAAAGCTCCCTCTACACTGTCCCCATCAAACACTCCCAGGACAGGTACAACACGGGGTTAGATACAGAGTAAAGCTCCCTCTACACTGTCCCCATCAAACACTCCCAGGACAGGTACAGCACGGAGTTAGATACAGAGTAAAGCTCCCTCTACACTGTCCCCATCAAATACTCCCAGGACTGGTACAGCACGGGGTTAGATACAGAGTAAAGCTCCCTCTACACTGTCCCCATCAAACACTCCCAGGACAGGGACAGCACGGGGTTAGATACAGAGTAAAGCTCCCTCTACACTGTCCCCATCAAACAACCCCAGGACAGGTACAGCACGGGGTTAAATTCAGAGTATTTGTTTTTTATTTATTTATTTTTTTATATAACTTTAGATTAGCCAATTATTTTTTCCAATTCAGGGGCAATTTAGCGTGGCCAATCCACCTACTCTGCACATTTTTGGGTTGTGGGGGCGAAACCCACGCAGACACGGGGAGAATGTGCAAACTCCACACGGACAGTGACCCAGAGCCGGGATCGAACCTGGGACCTCAGCGCCGTGAGGCGGTTGTGCTAACCACTAGGCCACCGTGCTGCCCGTTAAATTCAGAGTAAAGCTCCCTCTACACTGTCCCCATCAAACACTCCCAGGACAGGTACAGCATGGGGTTAGATACAGAGTAAAGCTCCCTCTACACCGTCCCCATCAAACACTCCCAGGACAGGTACAGCACGGGGTTAGATACAGAGTAAAGCTCCCTCTACACTGTCCCCATCAAACACTCCCAGGATAGGTACAGCAAGGGGTTAGATACAGAGTAAAGCTCCCTCTAAGCTGTCCCCATCAAACACTCCCAGGACAGGTACAGCACGGGGTTAAATACAGTGTAAAGCTCCCTCTACACTGTTCCCATCAAACACTCCCAGGACAGGTACAGCACGGGGTTAAATACAGAGTAAAGCTCCCTCTACACTGTCCCCATCAAACACTCCCAGGACAGGTACAGCACGGGGTTAGATACAGAGTAAAGGTCCTTCTCCACTCTCCTAGTCAAACACTCCCAGGACAGGGACAGCACGGGGTTAGTTACAGAGTAAAGCTCCCTCTACACTGTCCCCATCAAACACTCCCAGGACAGGTACAGCACGGGGTTAGATACAGAGTAAAGCTCCCTCTACACTGTCCCCATCAAACACTCCCAGGACAGGTGCAGCACGGGGTTAGATACAGAGTAAAGCTCCCTCTACACTGTCCCCACCAAACACTCCCAGGACAGGTACAGCACGGGGTTAGATACAGAGTAAAGCTCCCTCTACACTGTCCCCATCAAACACTCCCAGGACAGGTACAGCATGGGGTTAGATACAGAGTAAAGCTCCATCTACACTGTCCCCATCAAACACTCCCAGGGCAGGTACAGCACGGGGTTAGATACAGAGTAAAGCTCCCTCTACACTGTCCCCATCAAACACTCCCAGGACAGGTACAGCACAGGGTTAGATACAGAGTAAAGCTCCCTCTACACTGTCCCCATCAAACACTCCCAGGATAGGTACAGCAAGGGGTTAGATACAGAGTAAAGCTCCCTCTACGCTGTCCCCATCAAACACTCCCAGGACAAGTACAGCACGGGGTTAAATACAGTGTAAAGCTCCCTCTACACTGTTCCCATCAAACACTCCCAGGACAGGTACAGCACGGGGTTAAATACAGAGTAAAGCTCCCTCTACACTGTCCCCATCAAACACTCCCAGGACAGGTACAGCACGGGGTTAGATACAGAGTAAAGGTCCTTCTCCACTCTCCTAGTCAAACACTCCCAGGACAGGGACAGCACGGGGTTAGTTACAGAGTAAAGCTCCCTCTACACTGTCCCCATCAAACACTCCCAGGACAGGTACAGCACGGGGTTAGATACAGAGTAAAGCTCCCTCTACACTGTCCCCATCAAACACTCCCAGGACAGGTGCAGCACGGGGTTAGATACAGAGTAAAGCTCCCTCTACACTGTCCCCATCAAACACTCCCAGGACAGGTACAGCACGGGGTTAGATACAGAGTAAAGCTCCCTCTACACTGTCCCCATCAAATACTCCCAGGACTGGTACAGCACGGGGTTAGATACAGAGTAAAGCTCCCTCTACACTGTCCCCATCAAACACTCCCAGGACAGGTACAGCACGCTGTTAGATACAGAGTAAAGCTCCCTCTACACTGTCCCCATCAAACACTCCTAGGACAGATACAGCACGGGGTTAGATACAGAGTAAAGCTCCCTCTACACTGTCCCCATCAAACACTCCCAGGACAGGTACAGCACAGGGTTAGATACACAGTAAAGCTCCCTGTACACTGTCCCCATCAAACACTCCCAGGACAGGTGCAGCACGGGGTTAGATACAGAGTAAAGCTCCCTCTACACTGTCCCCATCAAACACTCCCAGGACAGGTACAGCACGGGGTTAGATACAGAGTAAAGCTCCCTCTACACTGTCACCATCAAACACTCCCAGGACAGGTACAGCACGGGGTTAGATACAGAGTAAAGCTCCCTCTACACTGTCCCCATCAAACATTCCCAGGGCAGGTTCAGCACAGGGTTAGATACAGAGTAAAGGTCCTTCTCCACTCTCCTAGTCAAACACTGCCACTCCTGAGTTAGATGTGGGGTGTAGCTTCCTCCCACCAAGCTGTCCCTCCGACAAAAGACAGAGAATGTGAACTCTGTTGTGAATGTTGGCTGTGTTCTCAAACTCAGTGCCAAATGTAATAAATCCTGATATTTGTGGCTCTGAACATCACTGAGTGAAGTTCTGTAAGGTGCAAATTTGCAATAATGGTGAAAGGATAACCATCCCACGTTTGGATCCAGACAGCTGGTTGTTTTACACCTAATAAAGGTCGAAACAGCTTGAACACTGAGGCTTCAGCATCACATAATTAGGGATTTAAAATTCATGTTTGTCTTGAAATTGAAAAAAAAATGATGTTCTCTTTGATAAAATGATTTTAATTAAAGGGTGGGTGGCGTTGTGTGTGAAGTGTCGCCAGTGTCTCAATTTCCTCCGTTATAAACACACCGAATAATCACACAGACAGGAGCTAAAGTCAGCATCGAATTATGTACAATATACTGTGTGAAACAGTCCAATAGGTGTATGGCAACATTTTATTTTTAATTTTTGCAATTAAGGGGCAATTTAGCGTGGCCAATCCACCTAACCTGCACATCTTTGGGTTGTGGGGGTGAAACCCACGCAGACACGGGGAGAATGTGCAAACTCCACACGGACAGTGACTCGGGGCCGGGATCGAACCTGGGACCACGGCTCTGCGAGGCAGCAGTGCTAACCCACTGCGCCACCGTGCCGCCCAACGGCAGTGTTAACAAGGGTGAGATGTGAGCCTTTAATAAATTTCTGTTTCGGTCACAATCAGAGAATTGTGCCTCACAACATTCCAGAATCAAAGGCAAACCCCCCCACGAAGCAGTGATTCAATTTGGGATACCCTCGCAGACATTGCCAGCATGATCCGTGACACAAGACTGGAACCATACCCCAAGGAGAAAAGATAAAAACTCATCAGAAAGCTGTCGTGAACAAAGGTGAATTTATTTACATATTTACAATGACATATTTAGTGCAGCATCTCACTCCCAGCGCAGATCTTACTGGGAGGAGAGATCAGATCAGGCCTGAGTTGGGCCTGCTTTTGTGTCCTGCCTTAACAAACCCCAGGCGGTTACCCTCCGAGGGATCTCGTACTCCATCAGGCCCACAAGGAGATCAATGATTGTTTCCTGTGCTCCTCTTTGGGTTATAACATAAATTAATGGGCAATTCTAAAAACATATTCCTTCATGTACAGGTACACGGAGGGAGAATTCAGAATGTCCAATTCACCTCACAGCACGTCTTTCGGGACTTGTGGGAGGAAACCGGAGCACCCGGAGGAAACCCACGCAGACACGGGGAGAACGTGCTGACTCCGCACAGACAGTGACCCAAGCCCGGGAATCGAATCTGGGACCCTGGAGCTGTGAAGCAACAGTGCTACCCACTGTGCTACCGTGTCGCCCACAGGCGGATTGACCATGCTCAATTGGCCCCGGGTGTGGAGTTTGGGCCTAGGTAGGGTGATCTCTCAGAGGGCTAGTGCAGACCCGATGGGTCAAATGGTCCCTTCTGCATTGTCGAGACCCTATGATTTCAGGGGGCATTTAAGAATCAACCACATCGCTGTGGGTCTGGAGTCACGTGTAGGCCAGACCAGGTAAGGACGGCAGATTTCCTTCCCTAAAGGACAGGGAACCCGATGGGATTTTAATGATGTCAGATTCTATTACTGAGGGCGACTTTTAAATTCTAGATTTTATTAACTGAATTGAATTTTCACAGGATTTGAACCCACGTCCCCAGAGCATTGTCTGGGCCTTGGGATTACTAGCCCAGTGACAGTGCCACCATCACTGAAACAGCTTACTAGGCTTTATCACGTTGCTGTCCGTGGGATGATACTGTGCACAAATTAGCTGCTGAGTCTCCTTCAGTTACACTGGCGACCCCGCTTCAGAAAAGTGCTCCCTTGGCTGCGAAATGCTCAGGGTCGTCCTGAGGTGGACCCACGCGGGAAGCAGCGGGCGGGCGGCGAACGGACACGGGCCTACCCCTAACATCGCGTCACTGGCCGGCCGAGGAAACGTAACGGTCTCATTCGGAATCATGGCCAGTGGATAACCGAGAGATTCTGCGATGGATTCCGTTGGATGGTCTGTCTGAGCGGACGAGGTGGAGGAGAGCGGAATTCTGTGAGGGGGACCGATGCAACTTAATAAACGGCGACAGTTTTCGAAGGAGAGTGAGCATGGAAACGGCTTCTGTTCCTCAGACACGCGCATCTGGTGGGAGAAAATTAGATGTTAGTGGGGTAGCTTTTCGATGTTCCACTGATGCCAGTCATGGTAAATGTAATATATTTTTGGTCTAACACTTTAATAAATGGTTAGGTAAACATGTACAGCTGCCAGAGTATGACATGTGAAAGGCTCGAAGTATTCATTATCTCTCAATATTGGGAGCCGTTTACAGTGGAGGCTGGTAATTTGCATATTAATTAGACAGCGCATGAGATTTCTCCAGCCCCTCACCTCGATGTCTGCTTCTTACAATTACTGATCCACATCATTGACCGCAGCCTTTCAGTCCAAATGCACCGTCCCCGTCTTTATTCTCCGGCCTACTCCATCTCGCATCCTATTCTCCCGTAAACGTTTATTCGTCATCCCCAAATGTATCGATCCCATTCACCTCAACCACTCCCCGTGGTAGTGAGTTCGACCCTCGGGGTAAAGAGGTTTCGCCTCAAATCCTACCGACTCAGGTCAGTCAAACTTTAGATTTTATTGAACAGATTTCAGACTGTAATCTGTGCAACAATGACTTGTATTTAGTGGTTAGCACTGTTGCTTCACAGGGCCAGGGTCCCGGGTTCGATTCCCCGCTGGGCCACTGTCTGTGTGGAGTCTGCACGTTCTCCCCGTGTCTGCGTGGGTTTCCTCCGGGTGCTCCGGCTTCCTCCCACAGTCCGAAAGATGGCAGGTTAGGTGGATTGGCCGTGCTAAATTGCCACTTAACCTCCAAGGATGTGTAGGTTAGGTTAAGGGGTTATGGGGATAGGGTGGGGGAGTGGGCTTGGGTGGGGTGCTCTTTCAGAGGGTCGGTGCAGACTCGATGGGCTGAATGGCCTCCTTCCACACTGTAGGGAATCTGTGATAAGTTCTGCAGCAAGGGACAGATTGACACTATGGACCCGAGCAAGCAGAATGTACAAAACACTGCCAACGAAGGTGAGCCACATGAAGACACCACATCAGAAATATGCGTCCGTCATATTTGGCAGATGGAAGGATGCTGGCCTCTTTCAGCATATTATATTTTTATATTTCCCGCCCCACCGCAGGCAACCACATTCAACTGAGGCACCATCCACTTTACAGCCGTGTGCTCCTTGATGGGGACGGGTTTTACTCCATACCTGGGGAGTGTTTAGAAAGGGGAGTCCATAGGCAACAGGGTGGCGCAGTGGTTAGCACTGCTAACTCACGACGCCGGGGTCCCAGGTTCGATCCCGGCCCTGGGTCACTGTCACTGTGCGGGTCACTGTGGAGTTTGCACATTCTCCCCGTGTTTGCGTGGGTTTCACCCCCACAATCCAAAGATGTGCAGGGTAGGTGGATCGGCCATGCTAAATTGCCCCTTAATTGGAAAAGAAAACAAAGAATAAAACAAGAGCAGACAGCCAGGTTCAGAAATACGGGAATCAAACACCAAATCTACACCGGCACGAGAGGAACCCGTTTCTCACTTTCCTGCTCACCTCAATCACCTTCACCCTGATTACACAGGATTACATGGGATTCAAACAGGCCATTCAGCCCAAATGGCCTATGCTAGTGTTCATGTTCCACTCGAGCCTTCTGCCATCTTCCCTCATCCAAATCTACCCCTCCATTTCCTTCCTCTCTCCGATATTTATTCCGTTTCAAGCGAGCCCCACTTTCTTCACCACTTTTTGGAGAAGAAGGTTTCTCCTGAATTCCGGACTGGATTTCTGGGTGACTTCGTCCTGACAGCCTGCAGTTCTGTTCCTACCCACCACAGGAAACGTGTTCTCTCTCGATTCTATCCACAAGACTCTCATCTATAACCCGCACAGCCTTCAGTTATTAAATGTCTCCTGTGTCAACCCCATTAACCTCCACATATTGAAATTTAAGTCCACAAATGTTGTTTAGCAATTTAGATTTTTGAGGCTTGTCTCATCTGAAGAGAGCTAGGCCGAAGGCCTCGGACGCTGGAAACTCAGACCTATCGAAGTGCTTCCTCTTAGAGTCGAGAGGTTACTATGGCAACTGATTTCTCGAGCTGCAGGTTGGGGCATGTCTTGGAAAGAAAATGAGGCCCTTTGTGTTGTTCAAATTCAAACTGTTAGTTCAGGGTAAAAACAAAACCTCTTGGGCCCTGAATTGCCAGGCCTAGCAACACACTCCTTCTCCTTAGTAACGGTAACTAACGTGGAGATTATGTGGCGACATTCCTTTGGAGGCAGTATAATAGACAAGGCAACGAGGAGGCCGACCTGACAGTGTGAATGTGCCACTGTTTGGACGGTGAGGCCCTCTTGGGCGGCAATGGTGTGAAGCCACCCACAGTCGGGCAGCTCCCCCCCCCCCCTTTGACAACCTGGGCTGCTGGCAGTTGAAGAATGAGTGTGCATCCCCTGGCAACAATCTAAAGAAAGAGGAGCAGGAGTCGACCATTTGGCCCATCGAGCCTGCTCCGCCGTTCAATAGGATAATGGCTGACTGTCTACATCATTTTCCCGCCCACTCCCCATATCCCTTCATTCTCTGAGAGATCAAATATCTGTCTGTCCCTGGCCGTATATATACTCAACGATGGAGCACCCACAACCCAATGGGGTGGAGACCTCCAAAGATTCACAACCCTTTGAGTGAAGAAATTTCTCCTCATCTCAGTCCTAAATGATTGGCCCCCTTTATCCTGAGACTGAGCCCCTCCCCAGTGTTTTATATTCACTGGCCAGTGGGAACAATCTCTCAGCGTCCACCCCGTCAAACCCACTTCAGAATGAAGTCGCCTCTCGTTCTTCAAAACTCCAGAGAGTGGAAGGGCGGCAGGGTGGCACAGTGGGTTAGCACTGCTGCCTCATGGCAACGAGGACCCACGATTGATCCCAGCCCCGGGTCACTGTCCATGTGGAGTTTGCACTATCCCCCCGTGTCTGTGTGGGTCTCATCCCCACAACACAAAGATGTGCCGGGCAGGTGGATTGGCCACGCTAAATTGCCTCTTAATTGGGGAAAAATCAGTTGGGTACTTTACCCTGCACATCCCTGGACCCTAAGGGGCAATTTAGCATGCCCAATCCACCTAACCTGCACATCTTTGGACTGTGGGAGGAAACCAGAGCACCCGGAGGAAACCCACACAGACACGGGGAGGATGTGCAGACTCCACACAGACAGTGACCCAAGCCGGGAATCGAACCCGGGTCCTCGGCGCTGTAGACAGCAGTGCTAACCACTACGCCACCGTGCCTCCCCCGACAGAAATTTCTCTTGACTGATTCAATGTCTCCCACAGGAGCGGGAATGTACGTTGCCTCAACAAGGAGAGGTCCGGGTTTCGAGGTTTGCCACACCCTGTCCCTACGTCCTGCAGAGGTAGATGAGCAAAGATATCCAACTAATCTCACACAGGGAGCACACGGACATCAGACCAGTACGGCTGTCACTGACCAGTGGCAGAAATCCATCTTGAATGGTGGCCAAGTGAGCAGGGTGTAAAATTGGGGGGGTGTAAATGGAGGGGGTGTTAATGGAGGGGGTGTTAATGGAGGGGGTGTTAATGGAGGGGGTGTAAATGGAGGGGGTGTTAATGGAGGGGGTGTTAATGGAGGGGGTGTTAATGGAGGGGGTGTTAATGGAGGGGGTGTTAATGGAGGGGGTGTTAATGGAGGGGGTGTAATGGAGGGGGTGTTAATGGAGGGGGTGTTAATGGAGGGGGTGTTAATGGAGGGGGTGTAAATGGTAGGGGGTGTTAATGGAGGGGGGTGTTAATGGAGGGGGTGTTAATGGAGGGGGTGTTAATGGAGGGGGTGTTAATCGAGGGTGCGTGTATTGGGGGATAAATCAGAAATTAAATTGAGGGGTGTAAGGGGGGTGTTAAACAGGGGGGGGCGGAGGGTGTTAAACAGGAGGGGGGTGGGGGCGGTACAGTAAATCGGGGGGAAGATTTAAGAAATTACCTATGTGCTAGTGCCTGCTTTGTTGCTACTTACAATAGAAAATAAACTCCGACTTCTGTAATGTTCTATGTTCTATTCCTGCAAAGCCAGGAGGGAGGAACCGACTGGAAAAGCAGGCGAGGAAAGTCACAGGATTCTGCAGAAATGTCTGTCTGGATGATGAATAAGTGATTTGCAGGTTGACACGGCGATGGGAGAGATGATGTACCAGCGCCCTGGGAATTATCAAGAGGGAAGGTGGTTTCTGAGATTCTCCATGATCAATATTGCCACATCTCTGCCAAAATGTTTTCACCCTATTTTGATTTGTTGAACAAAGATGTGAAATTTATGGAAATTGGTCTCATCCTGCGTTCTGCCTCTCGAGCACGCGTCTCTGTGATTCTGCCTCATTATTGAACCCGCCTGCAGTCCATGTGCTGATTTATATTTCTTACATCCAAGGCTGTTGCCGGGAGTTTGGGCTCCATCGGCTAAATGGGTTTCCATGGCAACTGAGCATCCACTGGCGTAGTGAGGCTTCCCTGGGTAGTAGGCCCAAAGCCCAAAGCTGCCAGGTCTGTGATTGAAGCATCAGGACTATTTGATGTCCCCCCCCCCCCCCCCCCCCGTTATATCATAGCCCCTCAGCTGTTGGGAATTTCCTGCTTTCCTTTCCTAACATGTCAGGGATTTGCTCGGCCTCTGCCCACGCCGCTCAATCCTGAGGTCCGTCAGCAATATTGTGATCGCGAGGAATCCTAAAAGTGGTTAATTTCCTGCTCGCAGCTGGGAAATGCAGTAATCCAGCAACAGTCCCAGACCTGACCGGGACCATCCCGAAATTCCGGCTCCTTCCCGGGCCGGCATTTATCTCCGGGAATTAGCGGACGCGCTGCTGGGCCACCCGTCCCTCAGCGAGGGGGCTCGTTCCTCACGGCCCATGGGGAGATCAGTCGAGTCGTCCGTGTGGGTCTCGTGGGGATTATAACAAGCAAAAAATTAAAAGTCCGGAAACTCGCTCAGTGATTTTATTGTCCAAATACCAATCATCTGTGGTACTGAGGCAAAGAGAGGCAGCCATCAAGCAGCTACAATTGGTCATAACAACCCGGATTGAAGGGAGCAAAGGTTAGGGGAACAATCAAAGGCTTTTGCATCTCCACAGCTAAATGCTCCATGATGGCTCTCTCCAAAATATTTTCACTAAAATAAAAATAGAACAGGCAATTAGGATGTTTCCATGACAATAAAGAATGCTAATACTGTAACATAATTGGCTCCTTTCTTTACCCATTAGATTCTTTGGCACCTGCAATTCATTCCCCCTGTTCTCCTGAAGGCCCAACTCCTGCTGGGCGAATGGTCCTGTGGCAGTGATAACCCTTGTGCTTCACCCCATGTGGGCCTTACCGAGTAGTTCCAGCACAGAAACAGACCATTTAGCCCAACTGGTCTATTCTGGGCTTTACCTCCTTCCCCCCTCCCCCATCAACATTCCTTCCTCTGTCGTGTGTTCACCTTAAATGCGATTTGCCTCAACTGTTCCACGTGGGAGCAAGTTCCACATCCTCCCCATTCTCCGGGTGAATTCCCTATTGGATTTTTTAGTGATTACTTTGCATTTCGGCCTGTTCCCAGCTGGTTTTCTTTGCAAGTGGAAACATTTTCTCTACATCAAACCCCTCAATGATCTTAAAGACCCCCTTCAGGACCCCTCCCTTTATCAGCGATAAGAGCCCAGGCCTGTTTAATCTTCTCTGATAAATATTAATCCCTCAGGTCTGGTATGATTCCATATGTGGAAGTCTGACTATCGGCAGATTAATCAACGATGGAAGCATCACCTGGCCCTCCCTTCAACCCTTGACCTCTCACAGAAGACACAGTACAGCAATCAGGAGATTATCTGCTACTTCCCAGACCCTATGTGAGAGGTTTTACTGCCTAGTCCCTATGCAAGAGGTTTATCACATCCATTGCTTTATGGAACTGACAGTGCCAGCCCAGGATATGTGCTCAATTCTCTCGTCTGGGCAAACGGTGCGTGCTGTGAATCTCAAACAAGATCAGGTTCTGCTCATTTAATCTCTTTTTAGTTCAGGCTCTGCTGCCTGTGACTTGTCCCAGTTCTCCAAAATGAACAGTGACTTTGTTACGGCAGCTGGCACCCTGACCTTTGCCGGGATGGGGCGGTGGCTAAGCTGTGGGAGGGCGGGGGGGGAATGGGGGGGTGGCTAAGCTGTGGGAGGGCGGGGGGGGGGGGGGGAATGGGGGGGTGGCTAAGCTGTGGGAGGGCGGGGGGGGGAAAATGTGGGGGGTGGCTAAGCTGTGGGAGGGGCGGGGGGGAGATGGGGGGTGGCTAAGCTGTGGGAGGGCGGGGGGGGGGGGAATGGGGGGGTGGCTAAGCTGTGGGGGAGGGCGGGAAGGGGGGTGAAATGGGGGGGTGGGCTAAGCTGTGGGAGGGGCGGAGGGGGAGATGGGGGGGTGGCTAGCTGTGGGAGGGGCGGGGGGGGGGGAGATGGGGGGGGTGGCTAAGCTGTGGGAGGGCGGGGACGGAATGGGGGGGTGGCTAAACTGTGGGAGGGCGGGGGGGGGGGTAGCACAAGGCTCTGGATTATTGAGAAACTTTCTGATACTCAGCCATTGCTTTGCTGTTAGGGTCATTCTGTAAACCTCAACAACAAAATGTGGCCACAAATATTTTGCAACCATACGGTTCCAATATGCGGGGCCAGGTTTTTCCATAATGTTGGGGATCTTACCGACAACCCCCCCCCCATCCACACCACCCCCCACATCCCCCCCACCCACCCACACCACCCCCCACAAACCCCCGCCTCACCCCCCACATCCCCCCCCACCCCACCCCCCACCCACCCCGCCTCACCCCCCCCACCTCACCCCCCACCCACCCACACCACCCACCCACACCACCCCCCACATCCCCCCGCCTCACCCCCCCACCTCACCCCCCCCTCACCCCCCCCACCCACCCCGCCTCACCCCCCCACCTCACCCCCCGCCTCACCCCCCAACCCCCCACCTCACCCCCCCACCCACCCCGCCTCACCCCCCACCCCCCACCTCACCCCCCACCCACTCCACCCGCCTCACCCCCCACCCACCCCACCCGCCTCACCACCCCCTGTGACAGTGTTGACTGTGAATCTCCTCCATTCCATCTGGACAGGAGGTCCCACCCTCATTGCCGACCTCCAGGTTGAAGAAAGGTGGGGCAATGTGACACGGTGGGAGGGGGGAGGGGAGAGGGGAGAAGGTTTGGCAATAAAGGGATGTTTTGTTTTTTTTTAATAATTGAGAGGACCCAATTAATTATTCTTTCCAATTAAGGGGCAATTTAGCGTGGCCAATCCACCTACCCTGCACATCTTTGGGTTGTGGGGGGTGAAACCCACGCAGACACGGGGAGAATATGCAAACTGCATACAGAAATTTAGGGATGTTATCGAGGGCGGCAGCCTCTGATATAACCTGCTTTGCAGAGTCCCAGGCCTCAGGAAACATTCAGCTGGAGAGAGGCAAGGACAGTTTAAGGGAGAATGTTACAGGATTGTTTGGAGCGCTGTTTGGTCGGCAGTCCTTCTCCGAGACTAAGGCTCCTGGGGTCAGGATTTATCTGACCCCCCCTCCCAGTTCCACGCTCTGCTCCTGATGCTTCCGCCCGATCGAAAGCTAGGCCTGATAACCACGCTTCCATACAGGGGGGAACCTGTCAGGACCTGACGACAGGAAAACCGGAGCGGGTAAAGACCACGCCCGAGACTCGGAATTTCCAATCAATATTCAGGTGAATATTCGAGGGGGCTGGTTTAGCTACATTGGCTGAGCGGCTGGTGTGTGATGCGGAGCGAGGCCAGCACGGGTTCAATCCCCGTACCAGCTGGGTTTATTCACAATGGCCCCGCTCTCTCAACCTCGCCCCCTCGCCCGAGGAGCTGTGATCCTCAGGTTAAATCCCCACCAGTCAGCGCTCCCCCCTCAAAGGGGAAAAGCAGCCTATGGTCATCTGGGATTATGGCGACTTTAGATGAGACAGGGGTGGGGGTGGGGGTAGATGGAACCTGCACCCTTGCTGCCGCCCTGGGAGGGTCAGTTCTGTGTTGGGAAGAACTAAGTTGGGAAGAGTTACTTCTTTCAAGGCCCTGCTGAGAGTTTAGAGTCAAATAGAAGATTCTCGTCGGGTTCCATGTTCACATCCAGATGCCCTGAGACGATGGCGTCAGTGACACGGTAAATGCTGAGGTATTGAAGCCTCATTGACTCGCCACTCATATCTGCATCTCGCTCCACCTTTTAATATTAGGTTCTGTCAGGATCAGTTGAACGTAGGTTTGTTGGAACAATCCAAACCTGCAATCAGGAATCTATCCGCAGCCCTATCATTACCGCACATTACTCATTACTGGGAAGTGCGAACAGCACTCTGTGCCAGCCCAGTGCTGTGTAGGCTAGAGGCAGCTGTGCAGAGAGAAAGCGAGGCACCTGGTATTGGGGAACTGGACACTCTCTCTCAACCCCACCCCCATCCTCGAAACCCCCAGCCACCCCCCCCATCCCCCATCCTCACCAACACCCCTAACCTTGTACATGTACAGATTCTGTTTTCACAGGGACACAGGCCTCCCTGCCTCTAGACCCCTCCTCCCCCCAATCTCTTTACAACAAGCAGTCAAGGGCATTCAGCCTCTGATCTCCGGGTAAGCGTTCTCCAAGGCGGCCTTCAGGACGCGCGACAACGCAGAATCGCCGAGCAGAAACTTATAGCCAAGTTCCGCACACATGAGTGCGGCCTCAACCGGGACCTGGGATTCATGTCGCATTACATTCACCCCCCACCATCTGGCCTGGGCTTGCAAAATCCTACCAACTGTCCTGGCTTGAGACAATTCACACTTCTTTAACCTGGGATTACCCCCTATCTCCAGTCACACCGTCTGGACCTATAAAGACTTAATTACCTGCAAAGCTCGCTTTCAAAGTATTACCTTGCATCATTGACTTTGTCTATATATGTGGTTGTGGAACCCACCTCTTCACTCACCTGCTGACGGAGCTGCGCTCCGAAAGCTAGTGATTCCAAATAAACCTGTTGGACTTTAACCTGGTGTAAGACTTTCCACTGGGCTCACCCCAGTCCAACGCCAGCATCTCCACATTCTGTCTTTTTGTTTACAGAGGCTCTCATTCTGCCGGAGTCCTGTGAACCAATCAACAGCTGGGAATCAAAAAAAAGAAGGTAACTCACTCCCCCCCCCCCCCAAAAAAACCCCCAGCAGATTTATTTATTTATTTTAAAAATAAATTTAGAGTACTCAATTCATTTTTTCAATTAATGGTCAATTTAGCGTGGCCAATCCACCTACCCTGCACATCTTTGGGTTGTGGGGGCGAAACCCACGCAAACACGGGGAGAATGTGCAAACTCCACACGGACAGTGACCCAGAGCCGTGATCGAACCTGGGAGCTCGGCGTCGTGAGGCAGCAGTGCTAACCCACTGCGCCACCGTGCTGCCCCTCCCAGCAGATTTATTGACGATTGTTTTTTTTAATATAAATTTAGATTACCCAATTATTTTTTCCAATTAAGGGGCAATTTAGCGTGGCCAATCCACCTACTCTGCACATTTTTGGGTTGTGGGGCGAAACCCACGCAGACACGGGGAGAATGTGCAAACTCCACACGGACAGTGACCCAGAGCCGGGATCGAACCTGGGACCTCAGCACCGTGAGGCGGTTGTGCTAACCACTAGGCCCTTATTGACGATTGTTGATGTGCACTTGAAGTGGTGAGTGGAATAGATGGTCAGGAAACAGGAAATTGTTACTGCCGTGTTTAATTAGACAAATCCCAACCTCCTTTGTGCTGGAGATAGAGAGGGAGAATTATAGACAAGCAACATTCTGGGTTAAATCATAAATGTAATGTGTTGGCTCCACGGAAGACATTTCTTATTCCAACACTCCAGCTGAAGAAAGTACAGAAACACAAGGCGTGACATTAAGGACAACAGCAGAAAGCCCACAGACCTAAATCGCAACAGTAAAGACATTTAATTGGCTGTAAACTGCTTTGGGGAAACCCTGAGGTGGTGGAAGGTGTTTATAGGAATTGCAAATTGTTGTTTTAACGCTCAGCCCCAGACTCTTCATTTCCAACATTCCCAGCACAGCTTTGAACATTAAAAATAGTTCAGTGAAAACAATTCGCTGACCTACTTTATTCTTCAGGTGGCTCACTGGGGCACCAACAACTTCAAATTTATTTTTGGTTTTACACACGCTCAGCAAATTCAGCCAGAAGACCCGGAACGCAAAAATAGTTTTAAAACTATTATTCAACGGTCGCTGCAAACGAAGCGAGAGTGGGGACGTCTCTGCAGTTCCAACCTTGGAATGGTCACACCTGCACTCCAGAGGCACGGAAATGGCACTTGATGCAGCTGAAACCATGTGTACACGGTGTTTGTCACGCACTATCGTGGCCTCATGGTAACATCCTGAGGGCCATTCATTCAGGCACCGTTGATGGAGTAAAGATTGGGGATGAATACAGAATCCTTTCATCAAACACTCCCGGCGTCAACAGTGCTGGTATTGTCTAGATAATTAAAACACTCAAAGAACCCGCATTCTGACATTGTCTCTCAACACCTCAGGACACCCCAAAGCACTTTACAACCAGTTAACTATTTTTGTAGTGTAGTCGTTGCTGTAGAAAACACAGCAGCCAATTTACGCACAGCAAGATCGTCCAAATAACTGTGAGGAACATGACCAGCTCATCTCTTTTAGCAACATTGGTTAATGGAGAAGTATTGATCAGGGCACTGGGGAGAACCCCCCCTAATTCTCCTTGAGTAGTAACACCAGAGCTCCATAGAATCCCTAAAGTGCAGAAGGAGGCCATTTGGCCCATCAAATCTGCACCGACCCTCCGAAGGAGCAATCTACCTCGGCACACTCGCACGTCCTATCCCCATAACCCTGCGTATTGATCATGTCCAATCTACCTAACCTGCATATTTTTAACTGTGGCAGGAAACAGGAGCACCCGGAGGAAACCCACACAGACACGGGGAGAACGTGCAGACTCCACACAGTCATTCAAGGCCGGAATTGGTGCTGTGAGGCAGCAGTTACCCAAAACATAGATACCTGCTCTTACCCAGCCTGATTCTGGAAGGTTGGGCGAGACAGGCACTGAAGAAATCTGGCACAGTTAAGTGGGTGCAGATTGGCCAGCCCTGTACTTGACTTTTTATCCCAGTCCCCTGTGTGTCCCTGGGAGAGGGAAACCCACAAATTTACCACACGGGATATAATTCCTGCTGCGATGTTAATCAGCTTCCATTTTCTCCACAGGAGATGATAGTAAGTTTCTGTATTGCGTCTTCCCTTGATGTGTCCCTTTCTGGAAAAAGGTTTAACATTCTATTGTCTCTCAGGAATCAGTATAATCCACACAAGGGCAACACAGCCACTGGATTTACATTCTCAGCCCCCTTTGGTTAGTGTGTCTATTTTAAAAAAATCATGTCCATTTAAAAGTTCAATATATCCATATGTAATTCAGTGTTTTGATCCATCATCATGATAGCTCCCCCCCCTCCCCCCCCCCCCCCCCCCCCCCCCAAGACAGCACCTGTCCAAGAGGCCATTTTTTCCAAGTCCAAGTTGAGACAGCATCAACAGTTTATTAAACCGAGGGATCATCACAGTTGTGTTTATTTCATCCTTGACCAATTACCTCCATGGGCTTGCCCAGGAAGAGGCTCAGCCATTGTGCACTATTGGGCAGAGGTCACTCAGTAAAAGTTGATTTTCCATTCCGTCAGTCAGGGTCTCTGAGGCCATTTGCAGGTCGCACTGTGGTACAGTGGTTAGCACTGTTGCTTCACAGCACCAGGGACCCAGGTCCGATTCCCAGTTTGGGTCACTGTCTGCGCGGAATCTGCAAGCTCGCCCCGTGTCTGCGTGGGTTTCCTCCGGGTGCTCCCGTTTCCTCCCACAAGCCCCGAAAGACGTGCTTGTTAGGTGAATTGGACATTCTGAATTCTCCCTCTGTGTACCCGAACAGGCGAAGAAGTGTGGCGACTAGGGGCTTTGCACAGTAACTTCATTGCAGTGTTAATGTAAGCCTACTTGTGACAATAATAAAGATTACTATTATAATTATTAGAACCATCCTGGCTGTGGTCAGTAACACTGTGTAACTGTGCAAGTACTGGCGGCACGGTGGTTAGCACTGCTGCTTCACGGCGCTGAGGACTGGGTTAAATCCCAGCTCTGGGTCACTGTCCGTGTGGAGTTTGCACATTCTCCCTGTGTCTGCGTGGGTTTCGCCCCCACAACCCAAAGATGTGCAGGGTGGGTGGATTGGCTAAATTGCCCCTTCATTGGGATAAAAATACTAATTGTGTACTCTAAAGTTATTTTAAAAAGTCAAAAGCCTAAAGCTTGTAGAAGGGGTGGAACCCAGAGGAAGGCAAGGAGGAGATCCACTGTCCTGAGAAAGAACGAGTTAGAGGAGACGATGCAATGAGATTGATTAGATGGACAGAATTGTGCTGAATTTAAGAGGGAGTTTACTCGGAGGTTTTGTCTTTGGCTGGTTTGGCTTATTGGCAGATTAGGCGAGTTTGGGAGAGCTCACACTGCCGTCGTTACAGATTGGTCAAATTCTATAGAAACCAAAGGTCCCGAAATGGTGGAATGTGTCAACTGTACTTCGAATATGCAGCAGCATCAATATCGGAGTATTGCCCCGACGGGATAGCGAGCTAATATTTAATAAAGGACTGTGCTGTTGTGTTTTCAGTTAAAAATGTTAATAGTCAACCTTCCCGCTCCTACCGCTCAGGGGGATTTAGTACCAGGGTAGTTTCCAGAGGGTGGGTAGGAGAAGGCAGCGTCTTGGACATTTACAAGGAACTTATGGGGTCAGAGGAGACGCAGACCGAGGAGCTGAAGCGCAAGTGGGAGGAGGAGCTGGGAGGAGAGATAGAGGATGGTCTATGGGCGGACGTGTTGAGTAGAGTCAACACGTCCGCAACATGTGCCAGGCTCAGCTTGATACAATTCAAGGTCGTTCACCGGGCTCACATGACAGTGGCCCGGATGAGCAGATTCTTTGGGGTGGAAGACAGGTGTGCTAAATGTGCGGGAGGACCAGTGAACCATGTCCACGTGTTCTGGGCATGTCCGAAGCTGCGGGGATTTTGGCAGGGGTTTGCAGATGTCATGTCCACGGTGTTGAAAACAAGGATGGCGCTGAGTCCAGAGGTGGCGATTTTCGGGGTGTCGGAAGGCCTGGGAATCCAGGAGGAGAAAGAGGCAGACGTTCTGGCCTTTGCTTCCCTGGTAGCCCGGAGATGGATACTATTAGCTTGGAGCCCCCGAAGTCGGAGACCTGGCTATCTGACATGGCTAGCTTTCTCTGTTTGGAGAAAATCAAGTTCGCCTTGAGAGGGTCACTGTTAGGGTTCGCCCGGAGGTGGCAGCCGTTCGTCGACTTCTTCACGGAAAATTAATCGGCAGCAGAAGGGTGGGGCAGGGGGGGGGGAAGTAGTTTAGGTTAGAGTAGGGGGTTAATAAAGGAGGGACCTGTACGAGAGGTAAACGCTGTTGCACTATGTTTATAGTTTCATGTATATTATTTATTTGGTTGTTGTTATTATACCAAAAGTACCTCAATAAAATGTTTATTAAAAACAATGTTAACAGTCCGATGATTTAATTTTTGTGTTCCTCATATCTGTAAATCTTTAATTCCTGGACAGTCTAACACGCCTCCAGAGTTTTGGCAGCCCTAAGAGTTGTTAAAGGTGCTGCCCAGTTAACATTGTTAGAAATTAAGGTTTTGGTATTGATACATAATGGGGTGTTCTGCCAATTGTTCTGGCCGACAAGTCAGTTACGCGAGGTTATTGACCTGAAAGGTTAACTCAGCTTCTCTCTCCACAGTTGCTGCCTGACAGAGGAACAGGAGGAGGCCATTCTGCCCTTCGAATCTGTTCTGCGCTTCGGTTAGGTAATGGCTGTTCTGTACCTTAACTCCATCTGCCTGCCTTAGTTCCATAATCAAACAGATCCTTACCTGAACAAAAACCTATTGACCCTCAGTGATTACATTTTCAATTGATCCCTGGCCTCTAACAGTCTGCTGAGGGAGAGTTTCAGATTACCACTCATCCACGTGTGAACTCATCCTGTCATTGCCCCTAAATGGCCTCGCTCCAATTAAAGATTATTCTCCCTTGTTCTGTGTTTCTCCGCCCCAGGAAATGGTTTCTTTATCAACCTTATACTTTTTAATCAATTTAAAATATCCAATTCTCTTTTTTCCAATGAAGGGGCAATTTAGAGTGGCCAATCCACCTACCCTGCACATCTTTTTGGGTTGTGGGGGTGAGACGCAGACACGGGGAGAATGTGCAAACTCCGCACGGACAGCGACCGGGGGCCGGGATTGAACCAGGGTCCTCGGCGCCGTGAGGCAGCAGTGCTAAGCACTGCACCACCGTGCCACCCCAATATTAAAAAAATTAAATAATTTTAAACACCTCAATTAGATCCCTGAAAGTTGCCACCCAGGTTGAGAGGGTTGTTAAGAAGGCGTACGGTGTGTTAGCTTTTATTGGTAGAGGGATTGAGTTTGGGAGCCACGAGGTCATGTTGCAGCTGTACAAAACTCTGGTGCGGCCGCATTTGGAGTATTGCGTGCAATTCTGGTTGCTGCATTATAGGAAGGATGTGGAAGCATTGGAAAGGGTGCAGAGGAGGTTTACCAGAATGTTGCCTGGTATGGAGGGAAGATCTTATGAGGGAAGGCTGAGGGACTTGAGGCTGTTTTCGTTAGAGAAGAAGGTTAAGAGGTGACTTAATTGAGGCATACAAGATGATCAGAGGATTAGATAGGGTGGACAGTGAGAGCCTTTTTCCTCAGATGGTGATGTCCAGCACGAGGGGACATAGCTTTAAATTGAGGGGAGATAGATATAGGACAGATGTCAGAGGTAGGTTCTTTACTCAGAGAGTAGTAAGGGCGTGGAATGCCCTGCCTGCAACAGTAGTGGACTCGCCAACACTAAATGCATTCTAATGGTCATTGGATAGGCATATGGACGATAAGGGAATAGTGTAGATGGGCTTTAGAGGGGTTTCACAGGACGGCACAACATAGAGGGCCGAAGGGCCTGTACTACACTGTAATGTTCTATGTTCTATGTTAGCTCACCCCTTAAATCTTCTGTTCTGCCCAGAGATGTGTTCCCTGCATTTTCCTGTTCTTCGCTCCAGAGTTTGGTTAAGTGGCCGAAGAATAATTCGTCCGAATATCAGGAAACCTTCAGAGGGCAGAGCACCGAAACGGTGAAATAGAAACAGGCCGCGGGTTCACAGGAGCCCAGTTAAACGGATGAAAAACACAAATCTTTTGTCGAAGGAAGTCTGTGCCACGTAACAGGTGATTCAACATCTTAATGGACGTGGGTAGCTATTTATGAGATTGCACCTAACCCACTTAGCAGAACGTAGGTAGTCCTTAAAGATGGAACACAGCTATTATACGTCTGTATTACATATTACACTTGACAATCTTTCAAATGATAAATTGGCATCAAAGCTGTTCTGAATGCACAGACGGGATATTCAGCCCAATGTGTCTGAATAAAGTAAGGGTTTAGAATGAGTTAATGATGCAAGCTGCCTTGTAGAAGAGAGTTTTATTTAGCATTCCATCATTAAATATTTCTCACTTGAATTTGTTGTATTTGATCCTCGGTTCTCTTTGCCGATTTGATTAATCAGCTGTGGGAGCGATGCTCAGTGAGACAGCCCTGTGTGGAGTGTGAGTGACAGACAAAGTGGGAAGATAGTCAGACAGAGGTTAAAAAAACAGGATGGCAACAAAAACAGAGAAAAGGGGGAATACACACAGAACGGGGGAGAGGGGCGGCGCACTGGTTAGCCCTGCCGCCTCACAGCCCCGAGGACCCGGGTTCAATCCGCCCGGATCACTGTCCGTGTGGAGTTTGCACATTCTCCCAGTGCCTGCGTGGGTCTGACCCCCACAACCCCAAGATGTGCGGGGTAGGTGGACTGGCCAGGCTAAATGGCCCCTTAATTGGAAAAAAAGAATTGGGTACTCTAAATTTAGATTAAAAAAAGAACAGGTGGATGGCAGACACACACACACACACACACACAAACACCCAGACTGCAGACAAAGATGCAATATTGCCACAGAAAGATACTCGGGACAAGCAGAACAGGGAGGAACAGAATGCTATTCACAACACCTGAATTAACGACATGGAATTAAACCCCTTGTTCTCCCCGTGTGACCGTTGTGCCTTAGACATTTGCCTCGCGCTTGACGAAGGCGCTAAGATGGTGGCTGGGTGACAGCTCCGGCTCGTTTGATTGCTTCATGATTTGTTTGCTACTGCAAGTAAAACAAAGAGAATTGGCCGCGGGCAGCTTGCGATCGGAAGGAGAGTGGCAGCTTATTTATCTGATGTACACACAGAGAGCACGGGGCACAGCTCAGCCTGGGCTGCCTCACGCTGTGCCTTGGCATTTCCATTTCGTCCAGTCTTCTGCCACTTCAGGCGGGTGAACCCTGGCGACCCCACGGCTTACAACTTGCCCCAGCCAACGGTTCCTCCGACAAAAGTAATTTTGCTCGAACAAGCGAAGGCACATTTCAGATATTAATGAAATGATTAAATCCTTTGAAAGCCAAGCACGTAGCCCTGCTATCTGTAGATACCGATCACCAAACTCAACAAGGCAAACCATGATCAGTTACAATATACAGATATTCTTTCATCGAATGCAAGGGTACATAGGTTAAAATAGAATTAACTGGTACAGACTATGTCAAAAAAAGGCTAACGTGGCCTTTCTATCCAGAGGACTGGAATGCAAGGGAGTAGGGAAGTTATGCCTCAGTCATTTAAATCCCTGGAGAATTGCCGGCAGAGCTGGGCAGCACAGTATAGGAAAGAAATATTGGCCTTGGGTTAAGTGCATAATAGATCAATGAGAATGATTCCTGGGCTCCAATCGGTTAAGTTGCAAGGTGTGATGACACACAGGGCAGCACGGGTGGCACAGTGGTTAGCACTGCTGTCTCACAGTGCCAGGGACCCGGGTTCAATTCAGCCTCGGGTCACTGCCTGTGCAGAGTTTGCACGTTCTCCCCGTGTCTACGAGGGTTTCCTCCGGGTGCTCCGGTTAATTCCCAAAGTCCAAAGACGTGCAGGTTAGGTGGATTGGCCATGATAAATTGCCCCTTCGTGTCCAGGGATGTGCAGCTTAGGTTACAGGTTACAGGGATAGGGCGGGGTGGGCGGGGGAGTGGGCCAGTGTAGAGTGCTCTTTTGGAGGGTTGGGGTAGGCTCGATGGGCTGAATGGTCTCCTTCTGCACTGTAGGGATTCTATGAACAATCTAGCGCTGTGTTCCCTGCAATTTAGGACGTCATTTGACCCAGATTTTTGTGATATTAAAGGGGATAGGGTAGAGAGGGAATCCATATCTCCTGGTTAGAGGACTTGAACAATTTCTGGACCATTTAGCTTTCTGTTCTTAAGCTTTTCCCATTAGAAATCTCCATAATTGATGACAGGTTTTGTCTATGCAAATTTGGAAATTGAGACAATCTCACATATCTTGTACTTCCTGCCAGGTGCTTTCATTACAATCCTCTGTATTCATTTATAATAGAAACTGTTCGGCAGCACGGTGGCGCAGTGGTTAGCACTGCTGCCTCACGGCGCCGAGTTCCCAGGTTCGATCCCGGCTCTGGGTCACTGTCTGTGTGGAGTTTGCACATTCTCCCCGTGTTTGCGTGGGTTTCGCCCCCACAACCCAAAGATGTGCAGGGTAGGTGGATTGAACACGCTAAATTGTCCCTTAATTGGAAAAGAATGAATTGGATACACAAATTTAAAAAAAAAAATAAATTTAGATTACCCAATTATTTTTTCCAATTAAGGGGCAATTTAGCGTGGCCAATCCACCTACCCTGCACATCTTTGGGTTGTGGGGGCGAAACCCACGCAGACACGGGGAGAATGTGCAAACTCCACACGGACAGTGACCCAGAGCCGGGATCGAACCTGGGACCTCAGCGCCGTGAGGCGGTTGTGCTAACCACTAGGCCACCGTGCTGCCCTGGATACACTAAATTTAATAAAATAAAATAATAGAAACTGTACGTAACCACGTCATGTTGCAATTAAGTAGAGGTGCTGCAGTGCAGGAAGGCATCATTACATCACCAATTCCCAATATAAATAACTATAATGGAAATGCAAAAGGACAGGATGCGTAACTTTTAAAAAGGACATTTAATTACACCTTGATGCGCTGGTGCAGGTAATTCTCATCCTCCAACTGCAGACAACACGGTTTCAATCCACTGTGCGCAGTACGCAAAGCGATTCGTAAAAATACATTTTTATTTTAAAAACAAAAAAAAGAGGCCATTGACAAAAGAGGCAGCGGGGAATTGAGAATTTTATCTTCAGGTGTGATGTTGTGATCTGGAATGTGCTGTCTGAGAGGGCGGTGGAAGCAGAGTCGCTGAGGTTGTGAGCCCCCCCAACAGCTTGCTGCAATCCACAGGATGCAAGAGGGTGAGGCTCTCGTTCCCGTATCAGACACAGCAAAGTGCTTTTGTTCAGTTTTGGGTATTGGTGATAAAAAGAGATACGTCAAAGCTTTCCAATCGTGCACTCATCAGGACAGTAGAAGGGAAAAAAACAACAATTTTTACTGTACGAGAAGCGAATGCAGATTGGTTGGCAAGTGGACTCTGATTGGTAGGTGTTGTCATGGAGAATGCACCAGTTGAAGGTGCCTGACAGATAACCACCAAGCTATGTTTGAAATTTAAACCAAGCAGCTTGGCCTTCATTGGTCAAAGCATTGCCCTGGAGAATGGACTAGTGAATGGCTGTCATTAGCTGAAACAGGAGCAATGTGTGTACATATTCTTTCTGTCTGCCAATGGTGTCTGGGGCTGGTTTAGCACAGTGGGCTAAACAGCTGGCCTGTAATGCAGAACAATGCCAGCAGCGAGGGTTCAATTCCCATACCAGCCTCCCCGAACAGGCGCCGGAATGTGGCGACTAGGGGCTTTTCACAGTAACTTCACTGAAGCCTACTTGTGACGATAAGTGATATTGTTTTTATTGTCGGTTTATTAATATATATGTAGCTTCCAGTACACGCAAATGTGCCACACTGCGAGCCCGACTGACAATCTTAAATTGATTGTCGGCGTAATTCTGAGCATTATTTAGCAAATGTTGTTCAATTGCGGAATCACATCTAATGTTGGCACGGTGTTTTGAGTTTTGCAAGCACAGGCTGGTTGGGTATAGGCTGTACCTTGCTCATTGTCAACCGTGGCTGAAGCATGCTGTTTGATGCGATCCGTCAGGCATTGTCAACCGTGGCTGGGGCATGCTGTTTGATGCGATCCGTCAGTCATTGTCAACCGTGGCTGGGGCATGCTGTTTGATGCGATCCGTCAGTCATTGTCAACCGTGGCTGGGGCATGCTGTTTGATGCGATCCGTCAGTCATTGTCAACCGTGGCTGGGGCATGCTGTTTGATGCGATCCGTCAGTCATTGGGATTCCGCCCTACATACCTGGCATCACACTGGCATTGAAATTCATTTACCACATTCCTCATTTGCGCGGCGGGCAAAATGTCTTTTTGGCTTGACGGGGACATCCTGCTAGTGGAGAATACCACTCGGGTTGTTACTGTTTGGCAGCAGTTTGCTGGCTTCACCTGTTGCCCAGATCTTTAAAGATACTTTTTCTTGCCTTTCCAAGATAAACTGGACACTTCCAGGCCATAGGTGATGGCCTTTGGCCCGTTCATGAGTTTGCATGATATATAACACAAAATGATGTCATGTGCACTGCCAAATGACTATTTGTTAAGCTTTATTAATGAAATAATTTAAAAATTGCACAATGGGAAATAGTTCAATAAGTTAAGGTGTCATGATTCCATGAATATAACACATATTTTCCATGCTTCCCCACCCTCTGATCATAAAGATAGAAGGTATTAAAAATAAAAATACTCTGCTCTCTGACGTAAGCATAGAACAATGTGTCACCAATTAAGGTTCTGGTTACATAAACCTTTCTTGTACAAGTATGAGAGCAAGACAGATTAATGAGGTGATGATTTCCCAGTAACAGGCAATCTATTGGCAACAGTCGAGTATGAAGCACAGTTAAATAAGCTGAGGGGTTGAATGTGCCCTCTACCCCCCCCCCCCCCCTCCCGGCCCCCCCAGAATCTAGCCCAAGTACGGTCGAAACTCTTAAATGATAAATCCCTCCACCTCACAACAGTCACACAACAAAGCTTGAAACAAAAGTTTGGCACCTAGTTTATGTTTTAGAAAAATCTCCGAGTAACTCATTTAAAATAATTCTTTTTGAAAATCAGACTGCCCAGGTTGAGCACCAGGGGTTCCCAGAGCTGGATGCAGAAGCTTGCTTAACCTACTACAGGGCAGCCCTCTCTCCCCCTCTTGCTGCTTTGACACTGTTTGAGACAATTCAGCTGCCAATTCCCATTACACACAAGCCCCCAACAATGTAATACCATCTCATGTAAGCAACATAAGCAGGCTCGCTTCAAGTAACACTTAATCAAAGACACATGAGACACTCACTCAATATGAAGAAGCTCAACGGCTTTCGTCACTGGGCTTTGCTCGTCATTTTGCAATACATTTTCTTGTTCTGACACACACCTTCAGAAAAAAAACCCACTGAAAACTGATTCAGCATCGTTGACTAATCTGAATTCATCAAAGTGAAATATGTTCTGGCATTTAACTTAGAAAATGAACAGCAAGTGCAAATTATTTTTTGTTTAATATGGGTAAAGGATAGATCAAAGAAAAGTGCAATTTTCGCACATAAGTCAAGTGCAACTCGCTAACTTCTCATTTACCACTGGCAGTGTGTGTCTCCCAGATTTAGGGCAAGTCATTTCACATTTCTCGCTCGCATTGCAGGAGGTAGATCTGTGAGGTAACAGATGTTTAAAAAGGCAATTTGGTGGCCGAGGATTTAATACCAGCTCAAACGGGGCAAGGCGCTGGAGAAGGTGAGAAGTGGAGTCAAAGGGCAGAGTTGGAGAAAGAGTTACCATCGAAATGAGCAATAACTGAGCTCGGGAAACAATCAAATGGCTCTTCAGGCAACTGAGGGGATGGGAGGGCCTGGTTTAGAGGTGCTTGGGTGGCATTGGACGAGCTTGTTTGTACCAATTAATGACTGGTTCTTATTCTTTAATCTTTTTGCAGTAAAGATATTTCTGTTAGTGTGCTGCTCCCTGAAAATACCAAATCCATGCCTTTGTTATCTCTAGTCTCGACTTCACCAACACAGCTCTATCCACCACCTCAGCCTCCCCTCCTCCACAAATCCAAGCTCCTCCAAAACTCTGCAGCCATATCCCAATTGCACCCCCCCCCCCTCCTATCCGTCCATCACGGGTGTGTTCAATGACACATAGCGGCTCCCACGTTGAACCACGTCTCAATTATAAATCCTCATCCTTGTTCTACAATCGCTTCATGATTTTGTCCATCCTGATCTCTGTAACCTCCTCCAGTCCTACATCCTGGGCAGATATCTGTGCTCCCCTACGTCCCCGATTTTAATCGTTCCAACACTGGCAGCTGCCAAGGCCTGAAGCCCTGGAATACCATCCCTACCAACTCTCATCCCCTTCTTCCTCCGAAAAGACTCCTTCAAACCAACTCTTTGTACGAGGTTTAGATCATCTGTCATAATACAGTATCGCCTTCTGTTCCATTTTGGCCGACAAGAGTGCTGTTAAGCGCATTGGGACGTTTTGCATAAATGCAAGTTTCTGCATCCAGTAGAAAATTAGCCCTGCCCCATTATCAGGCATTTAAAAAACTTTATTAACGAGGGTGATGTGAGGAAGCACTTCCTCAGAGAGAAGGTAGTGGAAATCTGTACCATCTGCAGTAAGGATCTGAAGAGGAATAACAACAATAATAATCTTTATTATTGTCACAAGTAGGCTTACATTAACACTGCAATGAAGTTACTGTGAAAAGCCCCTAGTCGCTACATTCTGGCACCTGTCTGGGTACACAGAGGGAGAATTCAGAATGTCCAATTCACCTAATAAGCACGTCTTTTGGGACTTGTGGGAGGAAACCGGAGCGCCCAGAGGAAACCCACGCTGACACGGGAAGAATGTGCAGACTCCGTGTAGACAACGACCTAAGCGGGAATTGGTGGCAGCACAATGGCGCAGTGGGTTAGCCCTGCAGCCTCACGGCGCCAAGGTCCCAGGTTCGATCCCGGCTCTGGGTCACTGCCCGTGTGCAGTTTGCGGTTACGGGTATAGGGTGGATACGTGGGTTTGAGTAGGGTGATCATTGCTCGGCACAATATCGAGGGCCGAAGGGCCTGTTCTGTGCTGTATTGTTCTATGTTCTATGTAACCCAAAGATGTGCAGGGTAGGTGGATTGGCCATGCTAAATTGCCCCTTTATTGGAAAAATGAATTGGGTACTCTAAATTTTTTATTTTAAAAAAAATATCTAAAAATAAAAAGTGGCTCCAAGCAGAATAAATGAGATAGTGCAGTTTAGTAGTTTAATAAACGGGAAAAGGCCTGCCTTTATATATCTAGCTTCCATTTATTACTATTCCTCATCACAATGTTGATCTGCCTGCCTTGTTGGAGGATATTGTCAATGCGATTTCTTTTAAAAACAGTAAGAATCCAATTTTTAAAAAACATTCAACAATAAGAAACCAATGAGGGGTTAGGAGAAATGTCTTTCGTGGGAGGCAATGTCACAGGGAGTGGCTGTGACAGAGGCCAAAACCTCTCCCGATGGACAGATAAAATATTTTAAACCACAGCTCACATTACCTTTAAACTAGAGTCTGACACACGAGGAATTACTAAAATAGGTGATCAAAAGGCTGGTCAAAGAGTTACGTTTTTAGGAGCAGAGAGAGGTGTAGAAGGAGGAAATTCCAGATCTAGGTAGCCTGAACTGAGGAAGATATCGGACTGTGGGAAGAGACTGGGGTCTTGGAATTAGTTCTGGGATTGCTCCAACAAGGGGAAAGATTGGGCCCAATGGGCGTAGTTTATAAAACAAACAGCACGTTGAGTTTTCTTGGAGTTCAGTGCTGCATGCTGAAGTCCAACCCCTTATTTCTACGTGGGTTTTATTTCACTGCAAGAATAAAACCACGATGAAAGTGTAACAAAACGGCGCAATGGACAGAATTACAGAAACTGCCTTTAGCCTGAAAGTGAAAATATAGCTAGTGTTACAACCCTGCTTTACTGTGCATCAAAGATTTATGGTTAACATTGATTCAACAGTGCCAGCTTGTATTGATCGTGGTAAAACTGAGAAAACTTTTGAAATAAAAACAGTGAGGGGGGAAATAGATTATTTCCGTTTGTACGCTTTCATTATAAGGACTACCATTTCCAGGGCGGCACGGTGGCGCAGTGGTTAGCACTGCTGCCTCACGGGTTCGAGCCAGGCCCCAGGTCACTGTCTGTGTAGAGTTTGCACATTTTCCCCGTACCTGCATGGGTCTCACCCCCACAATGTGCAGGGCAGGCGGATTGGTCACACCAAGTTGTCCCCAAATTGGAAATGTTTTAATAAAGGACTACCATTTCAGCAGGTCTTGCCTGGTTTAGCTTGTGCTAAACTAAACTAAACATTAGTCTGTGATGCTAACACATCTAAAGCTGAAGAAGATCCACTTGGTTCAGTTGATCTAGGCCAGTGCTTTTGCTCTGGGTCCCCATCCACTATACTGCAGCTAATCCTGGTCCACAGCTAGAAGATGAGTCTGAACCAGTATTACAGCTGTGATGTTGCAGCCCCTATTCTGCCCAGTCCCTGTGTTAGCAAACAGCACATCTTGTGACTGCTACTCCCCAGTCTCTCTCCAGGACTGCATTTCCATTCTTTGTCGGCAACATCCTGGCTCAGTCAGATATTACATTTTAAATAATGCTCCCCTAACTGCACCAATATAACCAGGGAAGATTTTAATTTTCACACTTTCTCTGACGTGAATTGTAACTTTTTAATAATTAAAAATGAAAGACAAATAAAAGCATTAGTAAGATTACAGATTTAATAAAAGCAAAACAAAATGAAGGTTCAGGGATCCCGTGTGTATCTTCTAAACTCCTCAACTGTGGGTTCCTCAAGATATATACTTGCATTAAACCTTCGACCTCAACTTCCTGTTCCTATTACGTCCACCTGGCAAATTATTTATTTATTATTATTTTAAAAAATTTATTTTAAAAATAAATTTATGGTATCCAATTATTTTTCAATTACGGGGCAATTTAGCGTGGCCAATCCACCCATCCTGCACATCTTTGGGTTGTGGGGGTGAGACCCACGCAGACATGGGGAGAATATGCAAACTCCACACGGACAGTGACCCAGAGCCGGGATTGAACCTGGGACCTCGCCGTTGTGAGGCAGCAGTTACTAACCAGTGTGCCACCGTGCCCCCCCCAAGTCCAATTACTTAGCGAGTAAACCCACTGTCCACATCAGCTCAGTATACCGTCTGGAAACAAATGCGTGAGTAAAATAAGAAAAGTGGGGTTTGTCCAGTGACCATACTTGTGCGTTGCCACACACTGAACTATTATGCTTATTTTACACACAATCAGTTTCAAGGTACCTCACTAAGCAGGCCACAACCTTTGACCGAATCTTGCTGAGCCATAAAAAATATATAATTCAGTTTTAAATCAGAATAAGATTTGAAAATAAATCCCAAATCTCCTCCGGCTAAGGTACAGGTTCTATGGAGCTCAGTGCCAGAGACACTTCCTGTGCACTCCTAGGCAATGTGACTAAGGCAGGAATCAGCAACCAAGCCGCCTTCTTTACTCACATGTGTGTTCTTCCTATCGAGGATGACGAGAAACAGGAATCCTCCTTTGCTCAAGAGCATTAAGGGGCAACTTGCTACCTCCCAAATTCGACGTTGGCTGAGATCATCACAGAACTAATCGCAATCTGCATTAAAATTCTAAGTGATGAGGCATTGAGATTTTATTTAAAAACATATAAACATCATCCATTCTTAGATATGTGCTCCAGCACAAACCCAGACTTCTCTCTCTCTCAATGCCCCATCAGGATGCAGAACATAGAGTCTAAGGGCGAAATTCTCCGACCCCCACGACGGGTCTGAGAATAGTGGGAGGGCCTTCCCGACATTTTTCCCGCCCTCCCGCTATTCTCCCCCACCCCCCGCCCAACTCCCGACCCGAATCGCTGCCGCCGTTTTTTTTACGGCCGGCAGCGATTCACAGCTGTTCGATGGGCCGAAGTCCCAGCCCTTTACGCCGTTCTTACGAACGGCAAACACACCTGGTCTGGCCGTTCGTAAAAACGGCGTCACAAACTCGCTTTTCATAACCATGGCACCGATTGGCACGGCAGTACCACGGCCGTGCCAAGGGTGCCATGGGCCCGCGATCGGTGCCCACCGATCGCGGGCAGCGGGCCCGATGCCCGCGCACTCTTTCTCCTTCCGCCGCCCCGCAGTATCCATTCGCGGTGCGGCTGAGGGGCAACCCGGCCCGCGCATGCGTGGGTTTCGCGCAAATACGCGATGACGTCATCCGCGCATGCGCGGGTTGGAGTCTTCCAATCCGCGCATGCGCGGCTGACGTCATATGACGCGTCAGCCGGCGCTAACTCCGGCAAGCGGGCTTAACGATATTCGTTAAGCCCGTCATGCCGGAGCCTACGGCGTCGGGCTGCTAGCCCCGACCGGGGACCAGAATCGGTTCCCGGTCGGGAAGGGGCGCGCTGGCGTCAAACCCGCCCGGGTTTGACGCCAGCTTTACGATTTCTCCCGTTTTGGGAGAATCGCGCCCTAATTCTTTAGTGAAGGGCTGTCAGTATCATTCTTTCTCTCAAGTGAAAATCGGGAGCTGTGAGAGTTAAGAAAAATCCAATTGAACTTGTTGTTAAAATATATGAGCAACAGGGTTTCACTAACGGTGGGTGTTGGAAGATTTTATTCCATGTCTACCTAAAGTAGACACGAGTCTACTTTGCCCTTCCAGAGCTTCTCTTGGTCTGGAAAGAGTACGGTAAAGTTTTAAGTTACGACTGTGCTGCCAGCAAAAGACAGGTCATAAGAAATGGTCACACAATATTAACCTTGTATGTGGGTTTCCCGACATTTGCCAGGACATTGAACAGTTGCAGGTGCCTCACCCTGGGACTGGGTATGATGGTTAATGCTGCCGAGTTGCTAATTTAGTCTCAGGATTTGGAAGGCATGTATTGCTTATGCCTAGCTGCCCCACAAAGTGCTGGGCCTCGGCCTTTGTAGAAACCGGCATGCCAGTCCACCTTCCAGAATCGTACAGGGCAGAGGCCATCATGTTTGTGCCAGCCCGACTCATTTAAAAGATATCCGGATCTGCATCTGAAGTGCTGAAACCTGCAAGATTCCGGATCAGGTGCTGGAAAATGGGATTCAAATGAGCGGCTAGTTTCCCCCCCCCCCATCTCTTTTCTGGCCAGCAGAGACGTGATAGGTTGAATGGCCTCTTTCTGCACCATAACTTTTCTGTGGTTCTATAAAAGAGCTATCCAATTAGAACCACACCTCTGCTTTACCCCCATGGTCCTGAATATGTTCTTTTTCCAGTATTCATCCAGTTCCCTTTTAAAAGTTTTATTGAATGTGCTTCCACCAGCGTTCCAGGCAACGCATTCCAGGTTATAACAATTTGCTGCATAAATACATTCCACCTCACCTCTCTCCAGTTTTTTTGCCAATTATCCTAAACCCGTCCCCCTACTTTACTGACTCTCCAGTCATTGGGAGCATTTTCTAATTATTTAACTTATTAAAATTAAAATTCCTCATCACTCTTGAGCACATCTATTAAATCTCCTCTTAACCTTCTCTGTTCTAAGAACAGAAACCCCGGCTTATCCAGCCTTTCCACAGGACTGAAATCTCTCAAACCTGGTATAATTCCTGTACCTCTGAAACCTTGTTAGCACAGTGGGCTAATCAGCTGACTTGCAATGCAGAACAAGGCCAGCAGCGCGGGTTCATTTCCCGTACCGGCCTCCCCAAACAGGTGCCGGAATGTGGCGACTAGGGGCTTTTCACAGTAACTTCATTTGAAGCCTACTTGTGACAATAAGCAATTTTCATTCATTCATCCATTAAAGTGTGGTGCCAGCACTGTCCACAACAATCCAGCTGGGACCCAATCTGCGTTTTCTAAAGGTTCAGCATAACACCCATTTTTCACAGTATTAATAAAGTTTGGGGTCCTGGATGATTTGTTAACAGGTTCATTAACTTGTCTTGGCACAGTGGGTTAGCCCCGTTGCCTCACAGCGCTGAGGTCCCAGGTTCGATCCCGGCTCTGGGTAACTGTCCGTGTGGTGTTTGCACATTCTCCCCGTGTTTGCGTGGGTTTCGCCCCCACAACCCAAAGATGTGCAGGGTAGGTGGATTGGCCACGCTAAATTGCCCCTTCATTGGAAAAAATAAATTGGGCACACTAAATTTATTTTTTAAAAACTTGTCTTGGCACTATTAAAAATATGTGCACGAGGACATTAAGGACCATGGATATAGTGAGAGACTACATTCACATGTAGGCTGGACCAAAGGTGGGGCAGGGTCTCTTCACTGAAGGGTTTTAACCAAAGAAAAAATATTTATCGTTTCAGCGCTGGTCCACAAAACATCCAATTTATTGAATTCAATTTTAAAACTTCCCATGGAAGGGGATTTGAACCCATGATCTCCAAATAGGTAATCCAGCACCGCAAGCAGAGCACTACCACAACCCTTACAGAATAAACCCACCTGAATCTTAGTGACTCCAGCTCAAAGTCGAAGAAAACTAAAAGCAGACTTCAAAAATTCCCTCAAGATGATTGATTTCCCAGTCTCATTTTGAAACTTGTGGGTTTGATTCCACACTCCCAGCTGACCTGCGATATGGAGCTGATTGCCCGGTAGAGGAACTGCATCTTAACTGACGCCAGTCATTTTGTATCACAACAATCTTTAAACGGTGAAAGTGCAGATTATTCTGCCCAACAGAAAACAAAAACATTTTTTAGCTGATAATTTTTCGATTACTGTGGTTGTTACACTGTGACATCCATTTAAAAAATAAATAAATTTTGAGCACCCTATTCAACTCTTATCCAATTATGGGCAATTTAGCGCGGTCAATTCACCTACCCTGCACACCTTTGGATTGTGGGGGTGAGACCCACGCAGACACGGGGAGAATGTGCAAACTCCAAACGGACAGAGAGCCGGGGCCGGGATCGAACCCGGCGGGCAGCAGTGTTAACCACTGCGCCGCCTTCACCGTGGCATCCATATCCTCGAGTGATTGCTTTTCACATGCCACTGCTGATGACACTATGCACCGTTTTAATATTACAGCCCTAACCAGGATATAACTACAGCACAAGACAACAATGAACTCACAAATAGCAAATGTCTTCCTCTCTTGGAGGTGATGACTCGCGCTGGCGATCGTGGATCCACGGGAATCAGCTATCTGTTAATGTCTCACCCGTGACCATTCTTCAAGTGCGAGTCTAGGAAGCTTCAACAGATTGTTTAGCTCTGGTATAACGTGCAAACATACAGATTAGGAGCAGGAGTGGGCCACTCGGCTCCTCGAGCCTGCCCGCCATTCAATAAGAGCATGATTGATCGGATTGTAACTTGACCCCACATCCCTGCCACCCGCCCCCCCACCGATAACCTTCCACCCCCCCCACCCTTGTTAATCGAGAATCTATCTGCCTCTGCCTAAAAAAATATTCAAAGACTCTGCTTCCACCACCTTTCGAGGAGAGTTCCAGAGACTCTTCCCCAGTTGTATCCAATCCTGTCCGTGCCCAACATGCACATACAGAAACCCACATAGACACATGCACAGAATCTCACACTTGCATACATCGTTTGACAGCAAACAGCAGTTCCAACTCTGACTGTCTATTATTTCCCTGAGCTCAGGATGTGGAGTGAAACTTGCGGATGGGACAGGTATAAAGATTGACATCTCCGTACTGATAATACACAGCTCAGATATATTCAGCTAAGTTCACAAAGCAAATTCACTTTTCTTCCTTATTTTATGGCTGCGACCCCACATCTAAGCCGTAACATTGTGAGGTTTACTTATCACTGCGAGCCTCACTGGCAAAACCAACATTCGTTGTTGCTCATCCCGGATTGCCCTTGGGAAAAAAAAGTGGCGGTTATCAGGGATAAGTGAAGTGTGATGTTATGGATTAACTGTTAAAATTTACTGAAACCAATTCTCATGAGTGCTAAGTTAACTTTGGATTTTCTAAAAGTTTTATTATTTAGCTGGGGCACATGGTGTGTTTTGCTGTATTATTTAGCTGGGGCACATGGCGTGTTTTGCTGTATTATTTAGCTGGGGCACATGGCGTGTTTTGCTGTATTATTTAGCTGGGGCACATGGCGTGTTTTGCTGTATTATTTAGCTGGGGCACATGGTGTGTTTTGCTGTATTATTTAGCTGGGGCACATGGCGTGTTTTGCTGTATTATTCCCCAACCCAATTTCTCTCCTCCTCTTGCAGAGGTTGTTTTTTTTTTAAATTTTAGAGTCTTTTTTTTCCAATTTAGCATTGCCAATCCACCTACCCTGCACATCATTTTGGGCTGTGAGGGTGAGACCCACGCAGACACGGGGAGAACGTGCAAACTCCACACGGACAGTGACCCAAAGCTGGGATCGAACCCGGGTCCTCGGCGCCGTTAGGCAGCAGTGCTAACCACTGTGCCACCCTCTTCTTGCCTCGTGTTGAGAGTTCCATATGTCCCGAAACCCTAAAGTATCTCATCCAAGCAGTCATCGTGTCCAGTGAACCCAGGCAGCATATTAACAAGTTATTCAGTCTCTAGGGGATTGACACTCAACAAGCAATGATCCCTCTAAGCTATGCACGGAAGCCCAGTAATCATAAGGTGCCATGCAGGCTGCTCACAAGCTGTCCTTTTAAGATACTCCATGTGCACAACTGTGCAAAAGAAATGTAAAGGTTCAGGCATTGATCTAATCAGCAAGGTACAGTGATCAGGAACAGGAACCGTTGGTGGAATCTTCCCCTTCACCAACCCACGGACATCAAGGCCAATGGTAGCGCCTCAACTATTCTCTGGTTGAAATTGGCTAACTTTGCAGAGAGCGAGACCGAGCCTCAAATCTCCCTTGTTGGGACTGCACACAGGACATCCCAGCTTCCCCACAAGCCAAGCTCGGTCTTTGTGTTTTACCAGAATGGCAACTCAGCTAGCCACCGAAGATGCACGCTCCCTGTTGGCCCTGCTTCACGAGGCTCTACAACACTCAGTTATATTTATGGAAAGAAATTGGGTGAAAGGAAAACAGATTGGAGTCTAACATCCCCCAGAAGATTAAATTGTTCCTTATTTACAAAATACCATCATTAAATAATCTTTTAGTTTACAAACTGCATGGATGAAGAAACAGCTGGCTTTCTGTACATGGTTATAGGAGTAAGACTGACACGTACCAGATACAAATACATCACCCATCACAAAGGAGATACAGACACCTAATCTGTAGGTCAGAGGTACAAGGTGACATCAAAACACCACAGTCCAAACCTGGAGTGTCTAACTCCTATGTATTGCAGTGCGGTATTCATTCAGTGTATTGACACCAGAGCCATCTGACTGGAGTTATAAAATGTCCAGCCACAGTCCCTATTCAATAACAGAAGTCTAACAGTGGACATCACGTTTGTGGCACAGTACCGTGGAGCGATCCACCATCTTCGACGCTAGGTTTCCACCAGCCCGTCCACCACCAGCTTCCCTTGCCCGGCCACACTTCCAGAGAGCTGCAGGTCGCTGTGATTCTGGTACGGCTGTTGGCCTTGAACGACCTGCTGCCCCTGGCTGGTTTGAAGAGCTGGTGTCAGCTGTGGGTCCTTTTGATTGCAGCCAGGATGTTGGCCCGGGGCGGCTGGGTGGCTGGATTGCTGCTGCTCTTCGCTGCTCTGAGACGTGAGTGATGACTTCTCGCTGAAACTAAACCTGGGCGATTTGTCGGAGGTGTTGGGGGACGACGGGCCAGCACTCGACACTGTGCTTGACGGACCGCTGCTATCTGTATTTAAAAGATAGACAAATCAAAAAGAAATTCGTTAAGCAATGGAAATTCTCAGGAATGAATGAATAATGCTCCACATTATTTCCTACTTGTAATGACCGGCGCGGAGCACACGGGGCCGGTTTGATTGTTTTACCTGTGTGGCTAGAAGAGGTGGAGCTTCCCTGCTAACCCGCTATCCCCCGGGGTTATTACCATGTGTATACAAGGTCAGCCAGATAGGAGCCGACCGACAGAGAGAGGATCCGGTGAAGTCTAGCCGGGACCCTTTGTAAATAGTACGTATTATAAATAAACTTCTTCTTTGTGTTACTCATCCGACTCCCTTTGC
Organism: Scyliorhinus canicula; assembly: GCF_902713615.1. NCBI lineage: Eukaryota > Metazoa > Chordata > Chondrichthyes > Carcharhiniformes > Scyliorhinidae > Scyliorhinus > Scyliorhinus canicula. Next base: position 4,551,997 of record NC_052169.1, on the reverse strand, counting down.
CTTTATCCTGAAGGATTAAGAGTATATTGTCATAATATCCACTCATGTATATCATGAGATGTAGACTGGCAGTGATTGACACACAGGATAACCAATGAACACACACGACACAGAACAGCCAATCACCAGACAGGACACCACCACTATAAAGCCCACAGGGCATCAAGGCTCTCTCTCTCACACACAGGACACGGCTAGGGAGATAGTCGCAGTGCACAGGCCAATGAACATCATCACCATGTGATAGAGAGCTAGTCTGGTCAAGCCAGTAGGAGGTTATCAGTTAGGTTAATAGAGTGTCAACCCACAGCAATCAACAGGTTCAATAAAACCGTGTTGGACCATCTCCTGTGTCGGAAGCCTGTTTCTCGTTTTACTGCATCCAGTTGCAGTAGATGTTAGACCAACACAGATAACACATCACAGTTTAAGCGTGTTGCTTTCTTTGCAATGTAGTCAACGCAAAGCCAACACCATATTAGAAACTTCACTTTCTCCAAATTCAACCTCTCTTATTTCTCAGTTTTATTTTCCTATAATTTCGCTGGTGCTAAGGGATGCTGCACTTTTGAAGGTTCAAAACTTAGAACAGACATTAAACTGAGCCCCCAGCTGCCAATTCCAGTGGTCAGGTGAGTGTTAAAGATACTTCCCTCCAACCACTGGAGACAGATTACATGAACATTCAACTCATTTCTGACTCTGGACTTTCCGTGCGTACATACAAGACACTGACTGCACTTCGAAACGAATTCATTGTCATGGGGCACAGATTTAATTTCCGTATGCAAAGTTTGGAGTTAAAAGTAGTTTAGGTCAGGGCAGCACGGTGGCGCAGTGGTTAGCACTGTTGAATACGGCGCCGAGGTCCCGGGTTCGATCCCGGCTCTGGGTCACTGTCCATGCGGAGTTTGCACATTCTCCCCGTGTCTGCGTGGGTTTCACCCCCACAACCCAAAGATGTGCAGGGTAGGTGGATTGGCCACGCTAAATTGCCCCTTAATTGGAAAAAATGAATTGGGTATTCTAAATTTTTTTTTTTAAAGTAGTTTAGGTCAAGAAAGGCAGTCCGATCTAAAAGGTGTCGTGTTCCATCGCTAAGCTGTACTGAGCTGATTGAGGCTGACCTGGAACAGAACGTGAAGGACTTTAAAATCACAAACATACGCCCGGAAAGACATGCACAGAAACTCTATTTATTCACATACAACAGCATTTGGAAAGAGATTCCTACATCAGCCATGATTAAATGGCGGAGCAGACCCGATGGGCCAAATGGCCTAATTTTGCTCCTATATCTTATGGTCTTATGGAAAATACGCAAACGTTTGATTGTCAATAAGTGAACAATCTTTATTTCAATCTCAATTTTCAATGCCAGTGGATGGGACGGTGGCACAGTGATTAGCACTGCTACATACAGCAGAGGATCCAGGTTCAATCCCGGCCCCGGGTCACTATCCGTGTGGAGTTTGGCCACACTAAATTTCCCTTTAATTAGAAAAAAATAATTGGGCACTCTAGATTTTAAAAAAAATTCAAAGACAATTTATTTTTCATATTGGGAAACATTCAAAAACAGACAAAAAGCTTATAATAGGCTAATTGAAGATGATCAAGATCAGAAAAAATCAGAATAAACAATATACCCATGCTGGTTTAGCACACTGGGCTAAATCGCTGGGTTTGAAAGCAGATCAAGGCAAACCAGCAGCGCGGTTCGATTCCCGTACCGGCCTCCCCAAACAGGCGCCGGAATGTGGCGACTAGGGGCTTTTCACAGTAACTTCATTGAAGCCTACTCCTGACAATAAGCGATTTTCATTTTCACTTAATGTATCAGTGGAAAGTTTGGGCAGCACGGTAGCATTGTGGATAGCACAATGGCTTCACAGCTCCAAGGTCCCAGGTTCAATTCCGGCTTGGGTCACTGTCTGTGCGGAGTCTGCACATCCTCCCCGTGTGTGCGTGGGTTTCCTCCGGGTGCTCCGGTTTCCTTCCACAGTCCAAAGATGTGCAGGTTAGGTGGATTGGCCGTGATAAATTGCCCTTAGTGTCCAAAATTGCCCTTAGTGTTGGGTGGGGTTACTGGGTTATGGGGATAGGGTGGAGGTGTTAACCTTGGGTAGGGTGCTCTTTCCAGGAGCCGGTGCAGACTCGATGGGCCGAATGGCCTCCTTCTGCATTGTAAATTCTATGAATTCTATGAAATAAATTACGATCTGATGGTGTTATTTTGGGCGGCACGGCGGTGCAGTGGTTAGCACTGCTGCCTACAGCGCTGAGCACCCGGGCTGGATCCCGGTCACTGCACATTCTCCCCGTGTCTGCGTGGGTCTCACCCCCACAGCCCAAAGATGTGCAGGGTAGGTGGATTGGCCAGGCTAAATTGCCCCTTAATTGGAAAAAATAATTGGGTACACTGAATTTTAAAAAAATGATGGTGCTATTTCCATTGTGCACACCTAATGAGCTTAGCTACAGTATAATAATAATAATCTTTATTAGTGTCACAGGTAGGTTTACATTAAAACTGCAATGAAGTTCCTGTGAAAATCCCCTAGTCACCACATTCTGGCGCCTGTTCGGGTACACAGAGGGAGAATTCAGAATGTCCAATTCACCTAACAGCACGTCTTTCAGGACTTGTGGGAGGAAACCGGAGCACCCGGAGGAAACCCACGCAGACACGGGGAGAACGGGCAGACTCCGCACAGACAGTGACCCAAGCCGAGAATTGAACCTGGGACCCTGGCGCTGTGAAGCAACAATCCTATGCTGCCCGCTTTTGTGAGGAGGAATCTTTAAAAAGGACAGTAATATCTTAATGTTCACTACCACAGAGATAGTATACGTGTTAGTTGTGCATGGAATTGGGGCTCTATAAGTCTACAGCAAATACCAGGAATTGCTGCTTCGCTGTAAGGATAATTAATTCCCTCAATCCCCCTGCATGGGTTCAACTAGCTTAAGTACAAATCAGTAATGGAACCCAGCTCCTTTTGGGTCAGTCTGCCTTAACCTCAGTTGCAAACTACTAGCAGTAACCAGGTCAAAGAAAATCCAAAGCAAAAGTAATTCATCATCAGCTTAAGTCACAGGGAATTAGGTGCTGGCAGATGTGCGACTGTACAACAAAGCAGATGATTGAGGGAACAGAAACCCACCCTCCACCATGTCATCGCTTTCCCCCCCCCCTCAGACTGAAGGGCTTGGGCAGTGCAGAATATTCCATGGTACTGAGGGAAGGTGCGCCTGAGCATCTAAACAAAGGGATGGGTGGGGCAAACAGTTGACAACACCAGCAACCTGCATTTATGTAGCACCTTTAACACACAGTAAAATATCAAGGAGTATTATCTCCGAGTCACATAAAATGATCTGGGACAGGTGAGAAATGGTTTTAAGGAATGTCACAAAGAGAGAGAGAGAGAGAGAGAGAGAGAGAATCATAGAATTTACAGTGCAGAAGGAGGCCATTCGGCCCATCGAGTCCGCACCGGCTCCTGGAAAGAGCACCCTACCCAAGGTCAACACCTCCACCTAACCCCCATAACCCAGTAACCCCACCCAACACTAAGGGCAATTTTGGACACTAAGGGCAATTTATCATGGCCAATCCACCTAACCTGCATAGCTTTGGACTGTGGGAGGAAACCGGAGCACCCGGAGTAAACCCACGCACACACGGGGAGGATGTGCAGACTCCGCACAGACAGTGACCCAAGCCGGAATCGAACCTGGGACCCTGGAGATGTGAAGCAATTGTGCTATCCACAATGCTACCGTGCTGCCCAAAAGAATTAAACCACATCAGTCAGTAGAGTCAACACAATTTTGGACCTTTTTTCCCCCAATTAAGGGGCAATTTAGCTTGTCCAATCTACCTAACCTACACATCTTTAGGTTGTGGGGGTGAATCCCACGCAGACACCGGGAGAATGTGCAAACTCCATAAGGACAGTGACCCAGAGCCGGGATTCGAACCCGGGTCCTCAGCGCCGCAGTTCCAGTCCTATCCACTGCGCCACATGGCACCTACTAAATCGACAAGGATGAGAGAGAGGTACAAGAAATGGAGAGATTTAGGGAGGAAATTCCAGAATGTTGGGCACTAGGCAGCTGAAGGTACGGGTTGCAATAGTAACACGGTTAAAATCAGGAATGTACAGGGCAACACGGTGGCCTAGTGGTTAGCACAACCGCCTCACGGCGCCGAGGTCCCAGGTTCGATCCTGGCTCTGGGTCACTGTCCGTGTGGAGTTTGCACATTCTCCCCATGTCTGCGTGGGTTTCACCCCCACAACCCAAAAATGTGCAGAGTAGGTGGATTGGCCACACTAAATTGCCTCTTAATTGGAAAAAATATTTGGGTAATCTAAATTTTAAAAAAAAATCAGGAATGTACAAGAGCTGCAATTTGAGGAGCATTTGGGCTAGTTTTTAAAAATTCTTTAATGGGGTGTCGGCATCAGTAGCTGGGCCAGCATTTGTTGCCCATCCCTAACTTCCCGTGAACTGGAAGGCTTACTAGGCCATTTCAGAGGGCTTTTAAGAGTCAACCACATTGTTGTGGGTCTGGAGTTTCATGTAGGTCAGACCGGCAGATTTCCTTCCCTAAAAGATGCTAGTTAACCAGATGGGTCTTTATGGCAATTGGCAATGGTTTCATAGTCATCATCAGACTCTTTAAAATTCAGTGTGTCCAATTATATTTTTCCAATTAAGGGGCAATTTAGCGTGGCCAATCCACCTGCCCTGCACATCTTTGGGTTTTGGGGATGAGACCCACGCAGACACGGGGAGAATGTACAAACTCCACACGGACAGTACCCCGGGGTCGGGATCGAACCTGAGACCTTGGTGCCATTAGGCAGCAGTGCTAACCACTGCGCCACCGTACTGCCCCTCGTTAGACTTTTAATTTCAGATTTTTATTGAATTCAATTTCAACATCTGCCCTGGTTGCATTTGAACCCTGGGTGCCCAGAGCATTTAAGGCTGGAGGAGGTTACAGAAAGTGAGGGGGGGGGAACAAGGCCATGGAGGGAACTGAATACATGGTAGAGTATTTTAATCTCAGCGGGAAAGGTCACAGAGTGGCTGGGCGTAATCTTCTGCTTTCCCTGGCTGCTAGCTTGAAGGTGGGAAGGGCATGTACTTCGGCAGGATGGTGGCATACCAGAATCCTTGCTGCTTTCCAAACCAATCTTTGCTTTCACCAAGTTTCTGGTTGCCTCTTTTAACACTTTCGGCAGGACTGGAAGATCGCGCTGTCAGGAAGGGCCGGAAAGTTGCGGCCTATGGGTATTGGCTCTTTGCCTGTTTCTCCGTTAAAAACTGGAGACCGTCTCAACATTTTAAAAATCTTTTAAGAACTCTTCCTGTTTATTTATTTTGTTCCCATTTCTTCTATGTTGTTTTATTATTTTGGTCCGTGGACCCATAATCGGGATGTGGCTTTAAGCAGAAGGCTCCAGGTTTAAACAGCCTGCTTGTCAGGACACGGTGTTCCCAGGTTTTGTTTTTGGAGAGAAGAAGCCAGACTCCAAATCACGGAGTGGATCCTAGGAACGAACCAGGCTTGGTGAGAGTCGGATCATTGGTTAACTGGCAACTGGTGGATTGGCCAGAGGTAGTGTTCTGCCTGACAGCAGTCAGTGATTGGTTCCTGCCTGATGCTCTCAGAGTGCTGGGCAGGAGCCTTTTGACCTTAGAAGTGAACGGATCGCGCTCTATCTCTCTCTTTCATGTTTACTGAAGTGAAAGATCTGCTTTATTGTTCTGAAGGCAGCGAGTGCCCGGCACATCCTTTGCTGTGAACCAGAACGGATGTGGAGTCTGTAGAGATAGTGGTCAACCTTGCCAGAGAAAACCATCTCATGTCTAGAAGGAAGAAGTATTAAAACAAAAACTGAACTTCAGAAAGACACTAACTAGAAGTCATCCCAGTGCATCAAAGATCCTTATCCTTTTACTTATTCTTAACATTTTCTTTCCCTTTCCTCCACCCTTTCCCTTCTGTGTTGTTTGTCTGTGTGTCTGTCTGTCTGTGTGTGTGTTCCATTTAGGGAATGGGCGAGTTAGGAAGGGGGGTGTTGGGAAAGGGGTATTAGATAGTCAGTTTCCTCCGGTTTCCTCCCACAAGTCCGGAAAGACATGCTTGTTAAGTGAATTGGACATTCTGAATTCTCCCTCTGTGTACCCGAACAGGCGGCGGAATGTGACTGGGGGATTTTCACAGTAACTTCATTGCAGTGTTAATGTAAGCCTACTTGTGACACCAATAAAGATTATTATTATATATTTTAAAACAAAGGTTACTTACACCATGGGGGTTTTTCCGAGTGAGGACGTGACGAGAGGGAGGCAACTGCGGAGGGCAGAACTTGTTGAGGGATAAACTCGTCCACTGTAGGCTGGCTATTTCCCATGGTCTCAAACATTGCAGAAAGTTCTGTCATGTAATACAATAATAATTATACAAACCGCAAATAGACTCAAAATAGAGGTCATTGCTACCGATTACTACACTTCAAAGAAATTTAAATGCCTATTAAGTGCTTTGGGAGGTCCTGGTGTTGGGAATAGTGTTGTACAAATGGCATTTTTGGATCGTAACATGACCCGGCAATCACTTGGGACTCAACTGCCCGGTGAGTGTGCTTGTACTAGGTATGCTGTTCAGTGCGTCTTTGGCTCACTGTTCAAGATCTGTCTATAGTAGGGCGGCACGGTGGTGCAGTGGGTTAGCACTGCTGCCACACGGCGCTGAGGACCCAGGTTCGATCCCGGCTCTGGATCACTGTCCGTGTGGAGTTGGCACATTCTCCCCGTATCTGTGTGTTTCACCCCCAGGACCCAAAGATGTGCAGGGTAGGTGGATTGGCCACCTAAAATGCCCCTTAATTGCAAAAAAAAAACATAACTGGCTACACTAAATTTTTAAAAAATAAGATCAGCCTATTGTGGGATGTCATGGGAGTGCTGGATTCAGTTCTGTCCTCTCTCCTTCACTGACAGCAAGCAAGGCAATATTATTGAGAGGGATTTCAGCATTCATGGAGCCAGTGAAAGTACTTTTTGAAGTGTAGCCACTGTTGTAATGTAAGAGACGTGGCAGCCAATCTGTGCATCACAAACTCCAACAAACAGCACGATAACGATAAGCAGTTTCAGTGATGTTGATTGAGGGATAAACCTTCGCCAGGAGACCAGGGGGGAGAGCTCCCTTGCTCTTCTCAGAAATAGTGCATTGCATTTTGAAATCCATCAAAGAGGACAGATAGAGCCTCAGTTCCTCCAGAAAACAGCACCTTTGACAATGCATCACTGGAGTGTCAACTTCAGTACTCAAGTTTCTGGAACGAGGTTTGAACCCAGAGCCTTTTCATTCAGAGGCGGGTACCAAATGTGCCTCAGGCCAGCCTGAGAAGCAGTGTGATATTTTTCACTTTCCACATACCAGCCATGTCTGTGGAAAATTGATTTTGTTTGTGCTGAGCTTTGGGGCTGAGGCGTATGGTGTGACATGTTGAACAGCGCTGGGACGTCACAGGCTCAGCTCATGCTTTAACAGATAATACATCCAAGGGAGGGACCTCAGCCTTGGCTATAAGTGCAACTTTTACCTCTTGATGCGCCGTCGTGAGATTTTCCACAAATTTCAGAAATGGATGAAAGGAATTCATTCACTTGCTTCAGAGAGAGAGAATTATGGAGTGTTTCGAGAGGATAGATCGAAGGAACCATCGAGCATCCTTCAAAACCTAAATAAAATCGAGAAACAAAAATACCCGCGATTAATTAATTTCACAGGATCTTAATAAACCCTAAATATAAAGGCACTGAAACGGCTCACATCACAACCAGCATTCTCCCAGGGAGAACGGATTTTGTTTTGTTATGAAAAGCAGTTGATGAGCCAAACCAAAACGTGACAGGCAAACGCAACAGCACTGGACACGTAAAGCGAGAATCTGAATACGTATTGCAGGTATCAGAACTCTGCAGGGCGAAGGGTATTTCTGGTAAGTAGCAGCCTGAATATCTTGGGAGAAGCAAAATCCCTAAACTGAAGACGTTAGCGGTGAAAGGATGGATGGCCCAAGTCCCCATTTTTCTCTGCATTAGTTAAAACCACAGCCCTGACAAAGCAGAAGGGACTTTTAGAGGCCCACAGTTACCAACATAGTCAGCTGGGCTCTCCCTCTGTACTACATGTGCTAGCTTGGTTAATACATTTATTAAAGTAGTGGAAAGGGGGTGTCTTCAGACACATGTTAGTGTCCTGAGATGTACTTTTACAAACTTATGTGCAAGTTGTACATTATTACCTTGGAGCAAGAATCCCAATGTTGAACATGTAGCCATGACAGTGTCTGTACACATGGTAAATCGCACCATATCTTACCCCGGCAATGGGTAATAGATCACCCGTTTGCCAGAATAATGGATAGGAACATGGTTAAATCTGGCTGCAATATATATAGAACATCGTACAGGTCGGTCAACTTTTGATTATAGTACAGACAATGCACAGTGCTCTCTGAGGAAGGGGCTAAGCCTGCAATTTAAAAAAATTATTATTTCACAGGACATGGGTATCACTGGCTGAGTCAGCATTTTTATTGTCCGTTCTAAAGTGCCCCTTGAGAAGGTGGTATTGAGCCGCTTTCTGGAACTGCTGCAGTTCATGTGGTGCAGATAGTCCCACGGTTAGGGACAGTGTTCCAGGATTTTCAGCCAGGGAAAGAACGGCGATATAGATCCAAGTTCAATGTTAACGTAATATTTTCTCAGTAAGAAGTCTTACAACACCAGGTTAAAGTCCAACATGTTTGTTTCAAACACTAGCTTTTGGAGCACTGCTCCTTCCTCAGGAAGGAGCAGTGCTCCAAAAGCTAGTGTTTAAAACAAACATGTTGGACTTTAACCTGGTGTTGTAAGACTTCTTACTGTGCTCATCCCAGTCCAACGCCGGCATTTCCACATCATATTTTCTCCTCCTTTGTCTTATACACCTGCCCTCTTTCTTTAAGAGATCAGGTTTGCAGTATTCATTCGCTTACTCTGTGTACCTGATAATATTGATCCCATTTGGGCAACGCAAGATGATACCATAGTGTAGGTTCAAATGTGAATATATTTACAGCTAGGAATGATGGGAGTTTATTGTATATCTCACGTGGAGCTTTACTATAAACAGATTTTAGGTCACCCACAAAGAAAGTCATCCCTTTCCTCGATTTTAATCTATTAATTAGTCCTGAGTTTAACACCTTGGGGTAGCGAGTGCAGCTGAGAAATATATGCCTATAAAGGGACACGGCTCATAACGCACATACTACACTAATAACATTCAGACTATCAAGGCATTGTGCTCAGCAATATTTTAAAAACATAGCTTTGTTAGAGACTGTGTTTCTGACACATCAGATGCCGAGCGCTAGGGCAGATTCATTAATATTTCTGAAGGGTTCTGTTGCTTTGAGGAGGTCACCCGCAGGAGTAAGAGCTGGAGAAGATTGAGAATATATTGGAGAACCCATACAATATTGATGATTTTAAAAACTGTTTTATGTTGACAAACAAAACCACAACTTTTTTTCTTTCACTTTCTCTCTGGTCTAGGCGCCAACATATGTGAATCTGACACTTAATACAATGCCTACACCCCTACGGCCACCCAGGCAGTGCAGCAGCTAACTCAGCACAATCTCCTAATTCAACCTGGGGCTTCTTCCTGGGCCTCATAGCTCAGTGCCACACTGGGGATTGAACCCCTTTAAACATCAAGGGAGGGCAGCACGGTTGCGCAGTGGTTAGCATTGCTGCCTCGTGGCGTCGAGATCCCAGGTTCGATCCCGGCTCTGGGTTCCTGTCTGCGTGAAGTTTGCACATTTTCCCAGTGTTTGAGTGGGTTTCGCCCCCACAACCCAAAGATGTGCAGGGTAGGTGGATTGGCCACGCTAAATTGCCCCTTCACTGGGTACTCTAAATTTAAAAAAAAACATCAAGGGGGTACAAGTCAGGGACTGGAATGCAAACAGTATTTAAGGTGCCCAATGGACTAGAGTTATGCATTAAAAACTATAACAATAATAATAATCTTTATTATTGTCACAAGTAGGCTTACATTAACTCTGCAATGAAGTTACTGTGAAAATCCCCTAGTCGCCACACTCCGGCGCCTATTCGGGTACACGGAGGGAGAATTCAGAATGTCCAATTCACCTAACAGCACGTCTTTCGGGACTTGTGGGAGGAAACCGGAGCACCCGGAGGAAACCCACGCAGACACGGGGAGAACGTGCGGACTCCGCACAGACAGTGACCCAAGCCGGGAATCAAACCTGGGACCCTGGCTTTGCGGAGCAACAGTGCTAACCGCTGTGCTACCGTACCGTCCATCGTGAGTGCCTCTTAATAGGTATGGTAGCACGATGAAGATGGACCAATAAACCAGAGGCTTGGATTAATGATCTGGACACAGGAGTTTAAATCTCACCATAGCAGCTGGGGAATTTAAATGTAATTTAATAAACCTGGCCCCTCAAATTTAATTAAATAAAGCTAATATCCATAACGGTGACCTGATTAAAACATATCTGTTTCACCGATGCCCTTTAAAAACATCACTAAATTCCAAATCCAGTAAGCCCATCACCAATGGAGGGCATTTACTGCTATTGCCATGAGTATTGTACTCTCGCACATTAGAAAGGAGACCAGTTAGAAGGAACTGCATGGAAAGAAAAATATTCTTTAGCAATAAGAAAGCTTTGATCAATCGGCAAATTCTTTGGAAAGGGGAGTACGAATTAGAGAGAATGATCTTCTCTGGGATCAAGAGGGAAATTGGTCGCGTAAACCTTTGGGAGGAAAGAAAGATGGATTTAGAACATTGACTGATTAGTGATTTGAAATCAACAAACCAGAAGAGAATGAAATGTTATTCAACTGAACAGCTGGAAGCAGGAATGCCTCATTACAGGGTTAGTGAGGATGAAAATCCTTCAGAACTGTGTGTAATTAAAACGTTTGGAATCTTTTGACATTTAAGGCAGAGCTAAAGGTTTACAAGTTAAATCAAAGCAAATTATTATTAGCTGGTGGGGGCCAAGACTACAAACAGCATGGCTCATCTCATTCAACTCTCAGCTCTTAAAAGACTCGAAATTTACAAACTATCATATCATTCGCAACCTTGGGGTGTTCCTACCAGTGAAGTATTTTTGATGCAGCCAATTGCAAAGGCCAAAAGCAGCAACGCGATTGCGACCAGGCAGTCTATCCTAGTAATTTAAGGTTGAGGAAATACATATTGACTCGGACACTAGGGAGAACTTGCTCCCTCTTCTTCGAATAGTGCTGTGGAATGTCGTTTTATGCCCGCCTGAGGGAGCAGTTTGGTTTGACCTCTCATCTGACAGGGCATCTTAAGACAGCACAGTACAGAGTCTCTGTCTGAATTGTGGTGCTCAAGTCTCAGGAGTGGAAGTCAAGTTCATGCCCTTCATACTCCGAATGCTCCCAACAACAACAGAAACTTAGCTCATTGTTCTTTTTAAAAAAATGTAGAGTACCCAAGATTTTTTTTCCAATTAAGGGGCAATTTAGCGTGGCCAATCCACCTACCCTGCACATTTTCACAGTAACTTCATTGAAGCCTACTCGTGACAATAAGCAATTTTCATTTCATTTCATCTTTGGGTTGTGGGGGTGAGGCCCACGCAGACCTGAGGAGAATGTGCAAACTCCACACGGACAGTGACCTGGGGCCGGGATTGAACCCGGGTCCTCAGCACCTGGGGAACAGTGCTAACCACTGTGCTGCCCTAGCTCATTGTTCAAGGCCAACATTTTCTCAGGCAAATGGGGAGTGGGCAGGAAAGTGGAGCTGAGCAGTGGAGTCACGGGGCTGGATTATCTGGTCTCCGAGCCGTGTTTTTCTTCGCGCACCCATTGAAGCCACCCCATGCCGCCCGGAAATCCGCTGCTGGGGATGCTCTGCCAGTGGGAAAAGTGAATCCCGATGACTGGAGAATTCCGGTCATTGAAGAGCGCAGCAGGCTCAAGATGCCATTTTGTCTACTCATGTTACTGCTCCTGTATCATGCTCTTATCCTAGAATATGAATTGGGGACACATCAGAATGTTTATGGGCACTAGGTACCTATACTTGAGGACAACCAATGCAAATGTTCAACCCTTGTGGTGAGTGTTCAAAATTGAAAAAGTTAGGAGGTAAACAAGTCAAGAAGCAGTAATCAAGTGATACTAAACTTTGGCTAAAAATGTTGTGGGCTGGAGGCAGTGTGGAATTTCACAATTCGGAGAGTAGGTGTGACGGTGTGGTCGGATCACGACTTCAAATTGGAAGCAAAGAAGAATTATGTATTGCAGGTTCTGAGTGTCCTCAACTTTGGCTTCTCAATAAAACTATATAGCCACGAACAGAGAAGTGATATATATATTTCTCAGCTACCATAAAAGAGGATCAGACAGTTCTTTTAATAATATGTCTGAAATTGATTTGAGAGCGTCTGGCTGGTTTGTGATTAGAGGTCACATGTTACCGTTGAGGTGAATTTTATTAGCTCTGGGTTCTGAGCATGGCTTCATTTAACTTACGCCAGGGAAGACGTTAACAGGAGCGGTGGAATAACTGGGATTGTTTATAGGGAAAACAACAGATGGTGGGAACTGCGTTATAATAATAACGAGCAATCCATCTAATAGATGGTTTTGAGCGGCACAGTTCGTTAGGGATGCAATGGGCCACAGAGGATAGGCAAGGTTTCCACGAGCAATTCCTAACAAAGATCTGCTAATCACTGTTTTGGTAACTGTTAGAGACAAAACATTTAACCACAAACAGGAAAGGGAAACTCACTCTTTTTAGCAATTGATTCAAGTATGGCATTAGAAAACAAGTCAGCGGCGAATCAAATGTCTGCTGACTTGTCTGTTTAATGGCATATTATCGTGGGCAAATAGAAGAATAATGTATATATATATATTTTTTTTAATTAAAGTCTCTTGGGTCTCAACCCCACAACCCAAAAGATGTGCAGGATAGGTGGATTGGCCACACTAAACTGCCCCTTAATTGGAAAAAGATAATTGGGTACTCTAAATTTATATATATTTTTTTAAAGTCTGAGCTGTACTCAATGGGAAGGTCCTTGATTTATTCTCTGGATGTTCTTGGCTTACAGTCATGGGGTCGGGATGTTACATTTGACCTCAGACATTTGACCACAGCACCATTTTATAGTGAAACAAAAAAACAACAACCATGGTCCCTGGTCTTGACCACAATTGAATCACCCCTGCTTTAAAGACTGCGTGTGATCACTGAAATGGGCAGGATTTCAGTTTTGCTGGTTTACCCCCATAATCGAACAATGCACTAATCCAGTAACTAGACCCACATGAGGCATGGACCATTGAAGAAGATACTCCTCCTCCCCACCCCTCCCCCCGGAGCCCAGGCACCCCCTCCCCCCTCCCCCCCGTTTCAGAACCTTCTATTGTAGGTTAAAGAATAAAAATAGAAACACGAAAGATTCTCTTTCTTCGGTCAAAAAAAAAATCAATGGAATAATCATTCTCACTTACACTAAGGTCTACAGGGCATGTTGAGAAAGGCAGACCACGTACCTCTCGGAGGAATGCTTCCTGAATTAATCTTCTTCACATATCATGGACAAGGGCCAGGCTTTGTTAAAAACACAAAAAGGGCAACTGTACAATATGTATTCTCCACCATGTGATTGCCCAAGCTCTCATTAATAGCACAGTCACCCTAGATAGTTTCAACTCCAAAACAAAAGGGAATGTAAGGAAGGCTTTCACCATTTGACTTTGCCAAACAAATTTACTACTTTAGACTATTTTTCAGCCGAACTAATTCAAGTTGAAGAAACATATGGAGGTGTAGTGGGAGATCAATTGTTGTTACCAGGGTTCCAATGGCACTTATATACTGTAGGGTCACACGTTATGCATCCAACAATGACAGCAAACTGTCAAAAGGCGCTTCACAGGAATGTAATCAAACGATATTTGACACTGAATCACATAAGGAGATAAAAGTTGGGTCAAAGAAGTAAGTTTAAGGAGGACAGTAAAGGAGAGAGGCAAGAGTGTGTGCGGTCACTGAAATGGGCAGGATTTCTGTTTCGCTGGGTTACTCCCATAATCGAACAATGCACTAATCCACAGTGACTAGACCCACATGAGGCATGGAGACATATATGGAGGGAATTTCAGAGCGTAGGCCTGGGCAGCTGAAGGTACAGCCACCAATTGTGAAGCAATTAGAATTGTGGGTGTACAAGAGGGTAGAATCGGAAACCTGGACACAGTACTGTCAGCTGCATAGCATTAGGATGAAGCACAGAGAGATACAGGTAGCTGATGGTGCTAGCTGAAGGGGTAATTGGAGATGATCAGTTTTGGTTAGGCTTACAATCTAATAGGGCGGCACGGTGGCGCAGTGGTTAGCACTGCTGCCTACAGCGCCGAGGACCCGGGTTCGATCCTGGCCCCAGGTCACTGTCCATGTGGAGTTTGCACATTCTCCCAGTATCTGCGTGGGTACACCTCCACAACTCAAAGATGTGCAGGATAGGTGGATTGGCCACGCTAAATTACCCCTTCATTGGAAAAAATAATTGGGTATTCTAAATTTAAGAAAAAAGGTTCCCAACCTATTAGATAGGATCGGTCTTTCCTTGGTCCTCTTCGCAGAGTTTGAGCAGGGCTGCACATCAAAGCAAAAATCGGAATATCTCAATATGCATCACACATTGAATTACTTCTAAAGGACACCGACTCTGATGTGGGATAATGCTGCTCCATCCTTTGGGTTATCCACCATTGGGTTATGGGGCAAGACCCACGCAGACATGGGGAGAATGTGCAAACTGCACACGGAGAGTGACCTGGGGCCGGGATTGAACCCGGGTCCTCAGCACGTGGGGCGGCAGTGCTAACCACTGCGCCACCATGCTGCCCTTTTTAGCCATGTTGATCGTGAGAAAAGTGTTAGCCAGGGCTCTTCTGTAAGTAATACTGGAGGATCCTCATAATCCATCTGATGAAGCAGATACTGCCGTCTATTACAAATTGTGGCCTTTAATAAAATGGCTTCCCTAGATTTTAGGGTCAGAGCTCAAATGCATCTAAACAAATCACTGAGCTACGCACTCACAGATCTTTGCTAATGGAAGAAGGACCTTATACTAGTTGAAGAATCAACAATGTGATGACACTAAGAAGGGAAAAAAATCCATAGATATGGTAGAAAAAGGATCACCGAAGAGTGAACCCAAATCTCTCAAGGGTACAGACATTCCTGATGGTGACTTACCTGTGGCAGAAGCTAATAGACGATAACAGCCAGAACAAGCTCCTTAAAATCCTCAACAATGCAATCACCAATAGCTGGTAGAGAAAGCTGACCTGTGATCTGGCAGGGGCTCGCAAATCGGGCTCCATACCCCTTAACATCTTAGCAATATTCTACCAACCCTGCCACAAATCTACATTAGATGCATGGAATATCCGGTCAGCGATAAAAGGCCTCACCAATCAACACATTTGAAATGTTTAGAATTACCCTCGAGAGCTAATGGAGGCAATATTGAGTGAGATTGTAACTCACATAAAACCCATTTGCAGAGTTAAAATCAGGCCCAATGCCTCTAAATGACAGAAGGGGCTGGTTTAGTACAGGGCTAAATTGCTGGCTTTTAAAGCAGACCAAGGCAGGCCAGCAGCACGGTTCAATTCCTGTACCAGCCTCCCCAAATAGGCGCCGGAATGTGGTGACTAGGGGCTTTTCACAGTAACTTCATTTGAAGCCTACTTGTGACAATAAGCAATTTTCATTTCATTTTAATTTCAAGACGTTATTTACAGTTTCTTCAAACAATGAAAGAAAAAGTGAAACCCTCTCACTGTAAAAACGTGGGACTGGTCCATCCAACTTGTCTTGTGTATCACGATACTGAAACTTCCCAACCAACCCAGAAACCACATCATTGGGCCTCACGGTAGCAAAGGGCCTCACGGTAGCATGGTGGTTAGCATCAATGCTTCACAGCTCCAGGGTCCCAGGTTCGATTCCCGGCTGGGTCACTGTCTGTGTGGAGTCTGCACATCCTCCCTGTGTGTGCGTGGGTTTCCTCCGGGTGCTCCGGTTTCCTCCCACAGTCCAAAGATGTGCGGGTTAGGTGGATTGGCCATGCTAAATTGCCCGTAGTGTAAGGTTAATGGGGGGGATTGTTGGGTTACGGGTATACGGGTTACGTGGGTTTAAGTAGGGTGATCATTGCTCGGCACAACATCGAGGGCCGAAGGGCCTGTTCTGTGCTGTACTGTTCTATGTTCTATCTCCACGGTAAGGTCAAGAAGAGATCAAAAGCTCCAGCCAATTATTAGTGGAACAAAGATGTAGAAAACTGCTTTCCAATTCCGTTAGCTGATTGAAACCAGCCTAGAAGATCACTCGGACCCTAATTCATGTGCTATGGTACCTACCTCTTGTTCAGGGTGATTTCCTTCCAAGTCAGAAACAGGTCCCGTTCTCACTTGAAGGAAGTTGGCGAATCAGCATTCGCCGCATGAGCTAACACCGGTTCCTCAGATGCACCATTCCCTGGGAAAAGAACCACCTCCTAATATCTAAGCTAGTTCTGCCGTTCCATAACTGGAGATTATGCCCCCCCCGATCCACCCTAACCTACTTGGTTGAAGCAAATTCTCTACATGAAGACAATCTAATCCTTCATCATGTTGTGTACCCCAATCAAATCATCCAAGTATAAGCTTCTGTAAAGTACAGAGCTCCAGCTCTTTGAGCCTATCGGGGTAAATAAGATGCTTTAAACTGGGTTTCCTCATAGTAGACTTTTGTGATATTTTTCCCTCCTCTCCTGGTACTTCGAGTCTTCCTAAGGTAGAGTTCCCTAGGTGGCAGCCTCCAGTATCACATGTAAGTGACCATTCTTTGCACGTCCGTCCAAACAGCGAGCATACTCGTCAACTATGAAGGGGAATTAAAGCAAGCATTGTTCAACCCCCCATATTCAAAATGGTCAGTTTCCAGTATTGGGGGTGAAACAGGACACAGTGATGAGTTGATCTTTCTGCTCCCTGGGTCAGGGGTGCTGAATAAAGCTACTGTCCCAACTGAGATAAATGGACAGCGTCACAGAGGGAAAAATGGAAAATTGATCGTAATATTTAAACAATGCCTGCCATCATTTTTTAATTCAAAGAATCAGACAAAAATTATCTACCAAACTTGAACATAACTAAACTGTTACAGTATAATAATTCAATTAACACACGCACACAATTACTGCACTTTACAAGATTTGTACTAATATTACCATTCACAGGCTCAGTAACGAATAACTACTAACGCTAACCTAAGGACAGGCAGGGGTGAATGTTCGTACCATTGCACATTAAAACAAAAATGCGCTCAGAGCAAGATCATGAATACAGATAGCAAGTAAAATACACCAGCATGAAAGCCAACCAAATAATGATCACATCAATGTTAGTGCAAACCATTTAAAGCATTTACACTCCACAATCTGATAAGCTGGGTTTAGCTCACATCAGATGCACAGCATTTGTGTCATGCATGCAGTCCTAAGGAGGTGCCTGAGTGAAAACTGCAATAAAACCATACAACAGAAAATAATTATTCATGTACATCATAAACATGTATCCATAAACACACAATTACCAGGACTCATTCCACATGCAACATAGCTTATTTGGCCAGGAGTGAGCACTCAGGTGTTCCGCTGCAGAATTATTTTATGTGGATAAAATTGCTAAAGGCTGTGGAACAATTTTAAATTGGCTTGCACTGTCTCTTTTGCAATATGACAAAGCTAAACAAAGCAAGCAGATTAATAATGTGATTTTGAACCACCATTGGCCAAGTTCGCAAGAGATGCTAGTCCAGGTTGTGACCTACTCAGGGTTTATAATCAATAAGCACGTGTAAAGGCTGCAACTCTGCTCATTTTCTTTTGGGGGGGGGGGGGGAAGAGGTATATTCACATGGATAGAACCTGGGAATGGATTTTGGAGGGGATGGTAGAGTGGTGGCAACGTCCAGGAACCAGCAATCCAGACGTTGAGGCTAATGCTCTGGGAGGACATGGGCTCAAATCCCACCACGGCAGCTGGTGGAATATGAATGCAATTAATAAATCTGGATTATACAGCTAGTCTCAGTAACTGTGACCATGAGAATTAGCATTGACTGTTGTAAAGACCCACCTGGCGCACTGACCCAGTGTGGCCTACATGTGACTCCAGACCCACAGTGAAAGTCACTTCTTTACACGGTATGGTAGCACAGTGGTTAACACTGTTGCTTCACAGCGCCAGGGACCCGGGTTTGATTCCCGGCTTGGGTCACTGTCTGTGCGGAGTCTGCACGTTCTCCCAGTGTCTGCGTGGGTTTTCTCCGGGTGCTCCGGTTCCCTCCCGCATGCCCCGAAAGACGTGCTTGGACATTCTGAATTCTCCCTCAGTGTACCTGAGCAGGCGCCCGAATGTGGCAACTAGTGGATTTTCACAGTAACTTCATTGCAGTGTTAATGTAAGCCTACTTGTGACAATAATAAAGATTATCATAGAATCATAAAATTTACAGTGCAGAAGGCCATACGGCCCATTGGGTCTCTACCGGCCCTTGGAAAGAGCACCCTATCTAAACCCACACCTCCACCCTATCCCCGTAACTCAGTAACCCAGTAACTCCACCTAACCTTTTTGTGGACACCAAGGGCAATTTAGCATGGCCAATCCACCTAATCTGCACATCTTTGGACTGTGAGAGGAAACCGGAGCACCCGGAGGAAACCCACGCAGACACAGGGAGAACGTGCAGACTCCGCAAACAGTGACCTAAGCCGGAAATGGAACCTGGGACCCTGGAGCTGTGTAGCAACTGTTTTAACCACTGTGCAACCGTGCCCCCGAGGTATAGGTATGAATGACATTGAATGTTTACTCATCCTCACTATCTAGAGGAGAATAGTGGGAAGTAAAAGAAATGAGACACACTTGAGGAAATAAACTCAACGGTAATACTTGGTAAGGCTCACAAACAGGAACTCAACCAAGTTACAATGACCTTTTTCTGTGCGTACCTAACTGACCCAAACAGCGCCCCTTAGTCCCACACAGCAGCTATTCTGTAAGCTCGGCATGAGACCACTAACGTGGCGTCAAGTAAGCTGCTTTGTGCTGTGACGCAGGGCGACCGTTAATGGATAAACACTCTGCATGTTGAGTTCACATTGACTGACAGCCAGTAGAACAGCCTCATGCTCCTCACACTCATTAGGGGAGCTGGACATGGCTTTTATTTCTGGAAGGAAAATGGTCTGCCTGGAAGGTTCGGGAAACCAGATGAAATAAATGAAATGCTTTAGAAATAGTCAATGAAATAAATACTTGGAATTTGCACAGAAACAAAATCGGGTTGCAAAACAGAGTGATTGAGGCAAGAGAAGCTTCAAAGAAATAATAGTTTCAGCATCTAATTAAATAATTTAGGCTTCAAAACGAGATGCTGTCCAACGTGGGATTTGTTTATGGGGACGATATTGAGAGCTGTACGAAGGTGGTTGGAGGGGGAAACGCTACCTTCCTTACCAGAAAGCTGCCTGGGACAAAGGTAATTTTACCAGAGGAAAGGTAAATTGCACCAAAATGCAATCGTTGTTACGCTACGCCCCATTTTGAAACGTGATGAAAAGAGAAGACATACTGGCTTTTCCCCGCAGACAACAGCTATCCTGAAGCCTGCATGCACTTTGGGCGGGATTCTCTGGGCAATGGGATTTCCCATTGAAGCCACCGGGAAACCCCTGGGGTGCACTGCCAGTGGGAAAAGAGAATCCCCACGGCCGGAGAATTCTGGCTTCAGTATCCAACAACCATTTTGTTTAGAAAGTTTTTTTGGGGGGGAGGGGGGGAAAGAGGGAGGGAACTTATTTAGATCAGACCTTTTTTTCTCTCCTTGGACCTTATGGCGCTACTTGTAGACAAATCTTCTGGTCATTAATCTGCACATTAATCCTCCCCGAGTTTATGATTTTCTTCAGATGGCTTTCATTTCCCTGGGAGGCGAGTGCCAATTTCATTTGAATTAGTGAAAGCAGAACATTGCATTTGGAGTTAAGTGGGCAGAAGATATTCAGTAATGAATATAATGAAGTGGGTCGTACAATTATTGAATATTCATCAACACTCGCTGCCATTTTACACAAAACAGAATATTAAATGTTACTTAGCTGTACACCAGATTTTTCTATATTCCCCTTCGCCAAAGAAATGAGAAAGAGATCCAGGGATTTACAGGAATGCCTGAAGTTGATTTTTTTTAATTGGGATAATATTAATGGATTTTTCCTGCCCCTCTTCTCATCCGATTCCCATTGAGCTAAAGCTCTGCAGATGACAAGTACCTTCGAGTACTTTAACCAAGTGACCACTTTCCATTGGTGAGCCCAGAGAGAATGCTGATGATTTCCTTGGTCACGGCGGACGTGAGACCTGCCCTGAATATCTATGGAAGTGAACTTTCCGCAATTAGGCCGTGGAATTACACAGAAACCAGCCATTCTGCCTAAGAGGTCTATGCTGGCATCTACGCTCTAGACAAGGGCTCCTCCAACTCTCTTTCATCTGATCCAATCAACATATCCTTCTATTTCCTGTCTCCTTTCCCCTGAAATACATCTATGCTATCACCTCAACAACTCCATTTTGTAGTGAGTTCCACATTTAACTGCCCTCTCGAATTTCATGTTGGATTTATTAGTGACCATCTTTATATTTAAGGCTTATCCTTTTGGTCTGCCCCACAAGTGGAGGTATCGCCACATCTACCCCATCAAACCTCTTCTAACAAAATCTATCAGACCTCCCTGCAGCCTCTCTTCTAAAATAAAATGAGACAGGAGCCCCCGACTGTACAGCTTATCCTGATAGTTATAACTACCATTATTTAAAAAGAAAATTTAGAGTACTCAATGTTTTTTTTCCAATTAAGGGGCAATTTAGCGTGGCTGATGCACCTACCCTGCACATTTTTGGGTTATGGGGGTGAGACCCACACCGACAGTATGGGGAAAATGTGCAAACGCCACACCAACAGTGACCTGGGACCAGGATCGAACCCGGGTCCCAAGCGGCGTGAGGCAGTAGTGCTAATAGCCACTGCGCCACAACCATTATTTATTTTTCATTTTTTAATAAATTTAGTGTACCCAATTAATTTTTCCAATTAAGAGGCAATTGAGCGTGTTCAATCCACCTACCCTGCACATCTTTGGGCTGTGGGGCGAAACCCACACAAACATGGGGGGAATGTGCAAACTCCACGTGGACAGTGACCCAGAGCCGGGATCGAACCTGGGACCTCGGCGCCGTGAGGCTGCAGGGCTAACCCACTGTGCCACCGTGCTGCCCTACACCATTACCATTACGACTGACATTCCTGAACTTCACTCCAGCTCCTCCCTTGCCCCCTCTCCCATTGTAGAGCAACGGAGCGTAGCAGCAGCCTTGACTGAAATTTGATAACTTAGTAAGAAAATGCTAGAGGCCGAACATAGAGCTTCTAGGTCTTCAAGGATCAATTATATAGTGACATTACCCTGAGCCATTAGGAGAGTTTACAAAAATCGGTAGGCCCTTAATATGTGACCTGTGTTCAGAGATTTGATGTAACACAGATGTTGGGTTTCTATGTTCCCATCTATATGGTTGTGATGCCATAGTTACCAGGCTGGGATCAAAACCAATGCAGAAATAAAAAGTGATTTGCTTTGAATTAAACCCAGCAAACATTTCACTTAATAACTCATGCCTGAAATGGATTTAATGTAGAATATTTATTTCTGATTACTTTGCATTCACTTTGCTAAGTACTATTGATTTCAACTTAAAATTTGGAGGGCTGAGCAACTTTTTTCCGCTTTGGTCATTTATCATCAGTTTTGATTCCATTCCCTCTATTTTACTTCTGGGGAGAAGAGTGGGAAACATTTCTCCGTATTGATCGCTGACAAATCCGTGCCAACAGTTAGCATTTAACATCAAACACAATAGCTCAAAGCTTGCTGAAAAAAAAGAGCCAGGCACACAATCAAAATAAAACATAAAAGCGTATCAGCTCCCTTCGCTCGAAAGCCGCCAATGTGAACTGCAAGGCTCTGCCGTTGGACACCCCAAGTAGCCTACACCGTGCAGTGTCGGAGGAGGCGAAACACGGTCGCGGTTAACAACCACTTCTTCCAAAACAGACAACGCCTCATCGTTTCCACCAATTAAAAATCAGACTCGCAATTACCCAGTAATTAAAGTACAATTTTTCTTCACGCTGATAATTAGCTCTGGTGAGAAACCTGCAAACACCACAGAAGAGGCTGGGAATACAGGAAATAAACAAGCTAACATTGTCGGCGCGGTCCTTCCGTCAGGGCCGTGACAGGCTCCCGGGAAGGGTCTGCCACTGGAATGTTTGCTTGTCTTTTTTCTTTTGCATTTCCATCATTTTCTGTTGAGAATCAGCATCCTTGGGGGTCTTGCAATCAGCAACGTGCGATTGCACAGTGGCGAAATAGAAGGAATTTCAGTCGATGCGCAGTCTGACTTTTAACTTGTAAACGTGCCCGACCATTGTGTTAGTAGCGAGGATTTTTCCATCCACAATTCAAAACCTAGCAAGCGCTTTCAGTTAAAAGACTGCGCGGGTGGTGGTGGGGGGGGATTTACTTCCCCCATCACCCCCTCCGATTTTGTCTTGGCCAAGCTCACTTGGGTCCAAATCTGCAAGCTGCCTCATAGCTGCAATGGCCCGAAACAAGATTCATCCACAGTCGACCATGCAGCAGTAAGGTGCAGGTGATACCGTAGAGGCAGTTGATATCATCCTGCCCAGAGATGAGCCAGTTCTTGAAGAGGCGAATGTGATATGAGCACTGGTGGAGGTGCCGGGCCACGGCACCGTCAAGGGCCAGGTTCTGTGCAAAACTGTAATCAGCTGAAAACCGCCTCAGCAACTGTGCCACGTGGTGATTGTCCAGCAAGTCTAGGGAATGGCATCAGTAGAAAGAAAAAAAAAGATCAAAATAAAAGCACCAAAAAAAAAAGAGGACACAAGTTACCATCATTATTACCACTTTAAGGAAAAGGCATTTGTAAGAATCTGAAACAGCAAAGAAAAGAATGAACCCAGACGAAGACAGAACAACAATAACCTGCTGATCTCAACCCTGACCCAAAAGAATATACATTAATATCTCTCAAAGTAAAAATCGGAAAGAAAAAGATACTTGCATTTATTTACTGCCCGATTATATCATCAAAACATCTCAAGGCGCATCAATTGTTTTTGCGGCAGACTTTTATAGGCAAACATAGCAATCGCATTATCATCTAGATCCAAAAGTCAACCATGCTGGTTGATGGACGAATATTGAATATCCTTTTTTTCTTTTCCAGTGCCTAAAGATCTTTCCACACTCAACTGAACAGACAATGGAGCCTCCAGTTCAACATCTCATCGGCTAGATGGCACCCATGGCATTGCAGAGCTCCCCTGGCACTGCACCAAAGTGTCAGTCTGCTTTTCGCCATGCTGATTGAGGAATGAATATCAGCCAGCATATTGAAATAGTGTTGCAGGGGCTTTCATGCCCGTCTGAAAGCCGACTGGTCCAGTGCGGGGGGGGGGGGGGGGGGGGGGGGGGAGAGAAAGAACGGGACGGGGGGCGGAGGGGTATGGAGACATTTGCACTCTCTGTCTGATGATTGTTTTGTTTTATTCAGAAATGAAATCTTAGCTCCAAAACTATAAACACTTACGTCTGTCAAACTTCCACTGTGACGCAAGTGAATGAAAACAAATGGTGTAGCGTAAAGACGTTAGATGAGAACATGATTAGTTACAATCTGTGCAACCATACCCTGGTGCTACATTCAGAAGGGGAGAAATTTGGGCGGGAGGGGATGTATTAACTTGTGGAGCAAAGCCCATGCTTTATTTATGCAGTTATCTGGGACATCGGGGTCAGGAGTCGAACAGAGTTTGTAAATAAAGTTCCAGGTGCAAACACCAGCAAGAAGTGGGAGTGAGACAATTTGAACAATTGAGAGGTATGCAATGCACACTTCCAAGTTTTACTTTTCTTTAGTGTATCGAGTGTGAAAGTGAAAAGAAGGCACATGCAGACCGTGAGAAGACACTGCATATGATTAAATGAGGAGAGAGGAGTGATAGGGGATCTCGATGACTTTGCCGATGTAACATATTCAGCAGAACACCACTTCCGAGAACAAATCAACCATTGTATCAGAAGTATCTGAACCAGGTTTTCTCAATCTATTCGGTGCGGCGACAACTGCTGGGGTGTTACATATATTTTCTGCCTCCTGTCTTAGATTATATGCAAGAGAAAATAAATGGGCAGCAATATACTCGAATTGCTGACCGAGGTTTAATTTCTACTCCTGTGCAATTGTTAGCTTGATTTTATCTTCTACCTGGTGCAAGAGTTGGGCTCGAAGTTCAATTATAATCCCTCCTCGGCCAAAGGCACCATCTTATTGGGATACCGTGATTTAGCCTCCAGCGCCCCTCCATTACTCCACCTATAGTGAGAGCCTGCCCCCGTCACAAGAGATGTATTTTTAAAAATCAGATGTCGGAACTAGAGGTTCAATCGATTACTGCCCATCCCACTCCCCCCTCCTTCCTATGTCACCAATATCGATTGTTAAGTCAGCAGAATGGCCTCTTCGAGCAGGAGTTGATCCTTATTGGTGACCTTCACCACCAAGGACCCATTTGATAGTGAAACCTGGCCATGCATCACGAAACCTGCAAAAAATAGTCAAGTTCTCTGATGGTTAGCTGGACAGTGAAGTGAAATCAGGAGGTGGAGATGGTTGCCAGTCAGAGGTTTCGAAGCTGGTGAAATGGAGTGATTGACAGGTACGATTGCTATTCTAAACTGATGGAGGTTTCATCAAAAAGAAAAGTCATCAACTTAAGAAAAAAAGGTTAAGAATGTGTGGATTTGTTCTCCATATTAAAGTGGAATCATTTAAAAAGATTTCGGTGTGGTGATGCTGAAGTAATGAAAAAAAATAATAAGGGGGGGGGGGGGGGGAAAAACAAAAATTGAGAAAAGAAAGATTGGAGTGGACATTTAAAAGATTTTAAAAAGCACAAGTGCATTTAAGAACCATGCAAAAAAAAAAAATCAAAAAGTTAAGATTGTAAAAGATAATTGAAAAGAAGCAAACATACCATTAGTCGGATGCTTTGCAAACGAGACAGAAAATCTTTTAACGGCTGGCATAGATAACATTTCTGAGGAAACAAAAAGGACTGAAGTTAAAACTAACACTGCAGTTTTAACGCAGAACGTCTCACATCACATGAGCGGGTGGTGACTCCTTAGAAGAAAGATGCAACCCCAATTCTTTCACATTGGGGCCTCCTGTTTAAACATTCCCCCCTTTGGTGGTGCTGCTAGGGGAGAAGGCTGGATTACCCTGCATGGATTGCGCTGCCCCTGAACTTAACTATTCGGGGGGATGTTTAGCCTGCATTAAGGCTGACAATGCATCTTTTTCTACGTCCATCCAACCAAATGTTTCTGCTGTGACCAGGCACAATCCTCTTCCTTTAGGGAATGGACGCAAAAGCCGGTTTGAGTATCAAAAGTCTTATGCCCAAGATTTGGGGGGGGGGGCGGCGGGGGAAGTGGGGTGGTGAGAACAGTTCAAAATGTAAACAGGCTCAAAAATTTCAAAAATGTAAATGGGTACTTTAAACAGCACAGTTCCCAAATGCCATATCTGAAGAGTCAGGTTTCCTTTGCGGTGCCTGGTATTGGCATGTCAACTATATTGAGAATGGTCAGACCTGCTACACTTTTATACTCACGCCGCAGTTCTGTATTTGGTATACCGGCAATGTAGCCTGTTGTTGGAAAAACTGGAATACCTCCAGACAATGGTTGCGTTCCAGGAGCAGTACAAACAGTGGCAGTACAAAGTCTGCCCTTCAGCAAAACAAGGTGAAATTAAGACGTCCCTCCTAGCCCATCGTTTTACTGTTACGGACTGTCCCATTTGCTTCCCATTAAGTAAATTAAAAACTGCCTTGCTGCAGAATGGCACTCATTGCATGCATTTGAATCACTTGTGCAGAGATGTATCACTCCATGGGGAAGGTGAGCAGAGGCCTGTCTCATCATTTGTCCCTTTGTCATTAAGACATTGGCAGTGTCACTGCACTAGGAAGGCAGCTAGAGTTGCCTATACCTGGCACTGAGTCAGCGATAGTAAACACCACTGAATTTTCCCATGCTCTCACAGGAGAGTTCCCAATGTAAATCCAATCTCCATGGTAGCTTACGATTCCTTGAGGCATCTTCTGAAGCAGCTAATCAATTAGTGTTAACATCTTTCATTTACTGGAGACTGGAATAAGAATGAGAGCGAGAGAGAGAGAGAGAGAGGGCAAAACTGATCACTGCATATTTTCTCCATGACTGGAATGATCGCTACCAAATGTGTTAGGTTGCCAAACGTAGAACTGTGGTCACAATGAGCGGGATGATGCAATAAAAAAATAATGTAGAAGACAACTCGGACTTTGACATGCACCAACTGACCAGACCACTGGCTAGCACGAAAACTGAAGATGGAAATGCTCAAACTAACCCCAGTGCAGGGGGGTTTTACTGTTAGTGGTTACCCTCTTCTGCTGACTCTTGCTGAGATACCATCTCATGGTTCCCCTTTGCCAAGTGACTGGTTTTAACAGCGTATCTAACGAAAGGGGACGTCGCAGTCGAGTTGACCCTCTTTTTGTCTAACGGCCTCTTATGCAGGTTCCCAGTAAGGCACAAAAACACAACCTAACGCACGTGCACATGGACACAACATACAGATTCCAGTAAGAATGACTGAACAGTGATCAGGAGTGTCCCTTCTCCCACCAATGCTCATGGAGGATAACCGTGGCGCCCCTACTGCTGCCCTAGATTTGATCCAGCCCCAGTGAGCACAGTATGGACCAGAGATTTAGTGCGGCTCCGCTATTAACTACATTAATCACCTGACCTACTCTATTTGGTGAGCACAGCTTGGGCAGCAATCAGCCCTAAATTTTCCACTCCAGCCAGAATTTACTGGAGGCTGGATAACGACCATTACCGATACACGGATCTTTAATCATTCACTTTGAAATTCAACTTCAATCCTTGTCCTGAGAATGGAAAATCCTGTCAGGGATTAAGTGTTGCCGAGCCGGTCAATCAATCCACATTAATATTATTATTCCTTCTGATGATGAATTGCTTTGAAAAAAAAAAGTTTGTACAGTATTAGAGCTTAAGCCAACTTGGATTAGTTCCCTGATTTCTGGGTTCAATAGGTTCACCTGTCAGTGTGAGTGAGCTCTGCAAACCAGCTCATCACCTGCTGGGTGGGAGCTCGAAGCGCTTAAAAAGATCCAAAACATTTTAATCAGAAGGGCAAAGAATCCGAAGGAGGAAGATAATAAAAAAAACACAACTTTAGAGCTTTATGAAGGGGTGGCAAAAAGCTGCAGAGTCACAAAGGGATAAACTTAAGAGAAAGCACGGATAAGGAAGAGAGGGAAAGGATGGCAGGAATACTGCAGATGTTTCCTTCTCCAAGGTCGTAAAAAAGTGTAAACTAAAATATCCCAGACACACATTTCTGTTGCCCTGTTCCAAGTTATTAATCAAGATGAATTCTGCCGTTACCCTTACTGATGGCGTATATCCTATGATTTAGCAAAGCCGAGCTTTAAAGTCAGTGTGTGTTTTTAATTAGTGGAAGGTTGCAACATTACAATCAGCTTTCAGGAACTCAAACTACCACTTTTTAAAGGTGGGGTTTGCAATATAATTATCCCACGTGCACTCGTTGAAGGATCTAACACAGCTCGGCACACCTCTCCCTGTCGCACAGTTGCTTTCTTCACTCATATCGTCTCCATGGGTGTGTAAGGAAGATACAAGTCAAGCCCAAAACTTCAGTGTACAACAGGCCATTCTTTACAGGGCAGGAGAGTTGGCATCAGCATTTCCTGGAGGTGTGAAGCTCCATATAAAAACATATTTACAAAACAAACCTGATAAAAATTATTCACGTGTTTTAGCTAACAGCAAGATTTCTTAAATCCTCGGTTGTTACACCAGCACAATTAAGACTTTGCCATTATGTTGTCAAAATTGGACATAGCCTATGTAGCAGGGAGACTTTCCTTCAAACACTGGAACAATATGTACCACTATTGCAAAGTGTGTGTAAGTTTAGCACCAAGGAGAAGTCAAAGGATAACTCATGACAGACCAAAGAAGAGTTAAATCTCACCTGAAAACATTACCAAAGCTGCACAGTGTAAATAATGACGGGCAAACTTTATCTTGCAGCGGAATCCATTTCCATTGGCAGCCGAAAGATCTTTAGCTCTATTTAGTCTACTCTACTGATGTTTGCATTCATTTATTCAACTCAAGCATCCTGCACACTGTCAAAACAACAGATTACAGTTTTTCACGAACTGAAATACTAGTATCTACAGAGGATTATAACCAAGCGATAATGAATATTGGACATGAATTAGTGAGACACTGCATAAACGAGATGTGTGTGAATGCAACAGCAGTCAATGGCTGCCTTGCGAGATGGCATTCTCCGTTCCTGCATTCCTGACACATCCATAATATACTCTCCCACTGAAACAGTTTGAAATATCTTACTAACAGATTGTCAAACGTTCTCACATTGCAATCAACAAAATGTCAAGCTGGCAAAACAGCTTACCTTCCCCAGGAACAAGTGCAAGTCTGTAGTATAATCCAACAGAGACTGGTATATCGATTAATTTGGAGATAATTAGGGGTGGGATATAAACGCTGCCAGTGACACCCACATCTCAGGAATGAATAAATACATTTTATAAAAAATCACTTCGTTCTTTATAGATCTCAGGACCCACCTGAATTTTATTGTATTTCAGCTTAACTTTTGCCCCACTTAAAACAAATATTAAGCAGGCTTTGGAAAAGCAGGTAACACAATCCTACACCCATGCAAACACACATGCATCAGAGTTCTTATAACACAGGGAAGAAATTGAAAACTGGCAGTATAACTCTGGTCAGTTGGCTCCACATCGCACTTTGCAGGCACCAGTGGCAAAACTCGACCCTGACATTAACAAATATTATTATAGTAAATTTTCTGCTTGCTCCTAGCCCTTGCATCTCAAGAAAGAGCCACCACTTAAGACTATCAGTCAGACTCTGTATCCTGCTGACAGTGAAATCCATTACTCAATTGATTGGCGAAAGAGACTAAATTATTTTTATCAAGCTCTAAAATACACATTCACTAATTCAGTATTTAATTCAGTGAACCAGAGAGCCGATTACTCTTCAAACTGTATAACCGTGAGGTTCCGTTTCTTAATTTCTTCCCTCTCCTCCAGTGCTTCACTGGCTATCCTGAAGGCACCGACTCTTTTTGGAGTACAGTACCAAGGTCCCCTTGGCCGAGTAGCCAGTTTCCACCCCCTGAGCTAAGGTGGTGACCCAATAAGTTATTCAACTGGAAAGGGCATCGAGGCAGAGCCTGTAAACCAGACCAGAGTCAAAACGTAGGAGAATGATGGTTGACTACAGGGCATCCAAAACACTAGCTGAGGCCTTCCAGCTCGACTAAGCATTAGGGGTTGAGCCTAAAGACCTTAATTCCATTTCACAGCACATTTGACAGCGCAGACAATTGTAGTCCGCGGTTTGTGTGAGGGCCTGATCGATTGATCAGTTTCCTGCTTCCCTTTCTCAAAATGTCCTTCAGTTAATTAACCGTTGGCAATTTAAGAAATACTACCATGTTGACCATAAAACAAGGGGGCTCTTTCTATGTGGCCATGCACCAAAAATGAGATAATGCTCAGAAACAGCCATGGCAATTTAAGACATTACTGGAAGCTCTCAGCAAGTTATTTCTCAAGGTATTGATTAGTCGATGCACTTACTAAATCAAAAAGCGTTTTTGGGAAAATATTGCCACAATGAGTGGTATTACTGGATTGCACCATTGAATTCAACTGCCCTGCTGTTTTATTGGAGGTATTTAATGTAACTGGGTCAACGCTTCTTAAAATTGTATGCGGGGAAATTGGATATGCTGCTCACATCATAATATCACCATGCGTAATTGTGGGCTCACATGATAATATCACAGAGGGTTGGAGTACAATCAGGGAGGAACTACTGGCTAGGAGTTGAAAAGTCCCTGGTAATTTTTTTAATCCACCTCTCCTCCCTAGAATAAGATATTTCTACTGAAAGAATAAGAGTAGTCTAAAGATGCATCATTTGGATTTCTCCCAGCATTGTCGAAGCAGCAAATTGAAAACAATTCTCAACAACCTACCATCCTTCAGAGAAAAGTAACTGGAGCCACTTTTTCTGCGGTGCGAGCGGGCGTAGTCTTGGAGGTTAGGGGCACTAGAGGAGCCACCAAGTACTGTGGTACTGAACAAACCAGCACACTGGGAACCTGCACACGAGATGGTTAGGCGTTAGGTCCAAAAAAAAAAGGTTTAGTAACAATTCCCCATGCTACATGCCTTTTTGAGATGCAATACACATTCATGCAGGACAGACGAGGGATAATTTTTGAAACAACATCCAGAAACATTGCAGAATTTCAGTCTGAGAAGTTAGAGATCATGTTAGTTGTTTGTTTATATTTTAAAAAAGTGAAGGTAAACTTCATTCATTACAGATGTCCAAGAACAGCAGTCCCCGACTGCACCCACAACCAGTTGACAGACCTCTAACCAACCCAGTATTTCACATTTGTTTCAGCTCAATACGTTCGCCAAACAGAAAGCCAAGAGCAGAAGCACTGAATCGGTACATATGGTCCCTCAGCATGTTTTCACCATCTATGTAGACAGTAAACATTTCAGCAGCCTAATCAAATCTAGACCTTATAGGAACTGAAGTTCATTTAGCCCCTCAAGTCTGTCGCTAATCAAAGTTGATCTATACCTTAATTCCATCTAGCCACCTTGGGTTCATAGCCCTTGCTACATTTTATTTTATTTTTTAAAATAAATTTAGAGTACCCAATTAATTTTTTCCAATTAAGGGGCAATTTAGCGTGGCCAATCCACCTACTCTGCACATCTTTGGGTTGTGGGGGCGAAACCCACGCAAACACGGGGAGAATGTGCAAACTCCACACAGACAGTGACCCAGAGCCGGGATCGAACCTGGGACCTCGGCGCCGTGAGGCAACAGGGCTAACCCACGGCGCCACCGTGCTGCCCTCTTGCTACCTTTTATTAACAATTATCTATTAATCTCAGTTTTGATATTTCCAATTGGCCTCTTGGCCGTGACAGCTTTTGGGGGAGAAAGTTCCAGATTTTCACTACCCTGTGCCTGGAGAATTGCTTTCCAACATCACCCTCACGTGGGCTAGCTCTAATTTTAAAGTGGTGCCCTCTTGATCCGCACTCCCTCGCCAGGGCAAATAGTTTACCTCTAGCTACCTTATTAATTCCTTCCCTCTTCAAGTGCAGTGTCTTGTTGGTATGTGAATCCCTGGGTCCTGATGGTGTCTGGTTCCTCGGGTACAATGCTCTCCGGCAGCTCACCCATGAGGCCATCCCATGAGCTTCTGCGGCTATATAACGAGGAGCGTGCAAGATGATCTAAATCCTGACATCACTCAATGGTCACTTTTTGGCAGTGGTCACAAAACAGCAAGCAGTGTTGGGGGGGGGACAACCTGGAAGATTAAAATTGTCGGTCCCGTAGAAGAGTCATTTGACTCAAAACATTAACTGTTTCTCTCTCCACAGACGCTGTCAGTCCTGCCGAGTTTTTTTTAGTTCAGATTCTGAATTAAAACTGTCTGCTCCCTTTTCAGGTTTGGCTGTGCCTGCTATTTATAACACTGCTATTTATAACACTTTACAAATTAACACATTTTGCCAAAAGATGCATTGTTTTAATAAATGGGGTGTAAAAAAAATACAGCTAAAAGAAAACTAGGGCATGATTTTAAAAATAAAACAACTTTATAACATGAATAAGTAATGATTTAATATTTAACCTGAAGTGGTGAAAAAAGAGTCAAAGCAATCTCTGCAATATAATGCAAGGTGTAATCTTACAATGCCAGTTTCTCAACTGGCACAAGGATAGCAGGAGACATCATTTCGAATACCGCACAACATCCTATTTTTAAATCCCACTTCTTGATGTCATATATTTCTAGCAACCTTTTACACTGTAAACCTCCATGTCAATGTTTCCCAATTGATTTTGCCATGACTAATATCACAATGTCGTTACAAGATCTGGCCACTAGCTGGACATACGAAGGGAGTTTGTTCTGTCTCTCCCCAACTCCAGTCACCATCTTGTGCACATATACAGATATAAAAATGTACTAATTATTTCAACAGCCACTAATTAAAAGTTATGACAACAAACAATATTTGGTATTAATTTCTGTAACTCAAATTCTCAGTTTCGTAAATCTAGTTTATTTGATAACAACCACAGCATTGATTTCTCCTCTCCAGTAGTGCTGGTTCCTGCTGGTATTGTTTCACAGGTGAATCAGGCTCTCTGGTACCTTGATTACAAAATCCAGATGCTGAGAACTATCTAGTTATTCACCGATGAAAACGTCACAATTTGAATTTGTCCTCCATATGTCACACAAGCATTTCCAGCACTGATTGACAGGAGTGGGAACTTTGGTTGAATTTTATCCCCTTCTCCTCCCCGCCCAATTGTAGATCAGCTAATTTGCCACTAACGAGGATAGAACAAAGGATGTTCCTTTCCTGTCTGACTTACTGCCACTTACCCAAGGGGCTGGTTTAGCTCACTCAGCTAAACGCTGGCTTTTAAAGCAGACCAAGGCAGGCCAGCAGCACGGTTCGATTCCCGTACCAGCCTCCCCGGACAGGCGCCGGAATGTGGCGACTAGGGGCTTTTCACAGTAACTTCATTGAAGTGTACTCGTGACAATAAGCGATTTTCATTTCATTTTCAAGTGAGCAATGATCTGTGGGCTGAAACCTGTCAGTGGGAAATAGACAACTTTAGCAATACTGAGTTTTAGACAACATAGACATAGCAAAATCCTTAAAATTTGATATTTTTGCAAGATTCCTATCCCAAGAGGAACGGGTCCAATAGTAAAATGTATCTATTGTGACAGCATGAAATTCCTCAGCTATTTTCTTCTTCTGCCTGCAAACTATTTACCCACCCAGAGGACAAATAAAAAAGCGGCTTCCAATCTACTAGCTGTATGGGAGTTCAATGCTGGATAACTCGCTCTGCCTTAGAGAAGTTTTAGGACTGAATTTTTTTTCTTTAACAGTCTCAGCAATTCAAAAGTATTTTACAGTATGAAGTGCCTGAAGACATATCAGTGAATGATAAACACCACACAATACAAATACAGCTCCACTTTCTTTCCACCTGTGACAGCGTCATCAAGATGGTAACTTGGGAATTGGAGGGTCAAGGAACCCAAAACACCATGATGATTTGGACACCGATACTCTAATGTCCTCAGATATTGCCCAGGACCAGCAGACTACATTTTGGCTAACAGAAAAGGCTGGTGCGTTAGTCCGGTGATGATCAGCTCTCACAGTAGCACAGTTGCTTCACAGCTCCAGAGTCCCAGGTTCCATTCCTGGCTTGGATCACCGTGCGGAGTCTGCACGTTTTCCCCTTAGCTGCGTGGGTTTCCTCTGGCTGCTCTGGTTTCCTCCCACAATCCAAAGATGTGCAAGTTAGGTGGATTGGCTATGCGGTTAGGTGGGGTTTCGGGATAGGATGGAGGTGTGTCGATAGGATGGAGGTGTGTGGATTGAGTGAAGGTGTGTGGATAGGGTAGAGGTGTGTGGATAGGGTAGAGGTGTGTGGATAGGGTAGAGGTGTGTGGATAGGGTGGGGTGTGTGGATAGGGTGGAGGTGTGTGGATAGGGTGGAGGTGTGTGGATAGGGTGGAGGTGTGTGGATAGGGTGGAGGTGTGTGGATAGGGTGGAGGTGTGTGCTTGGGTGTGTTGCTCTTTTCAAGGGCCGGTGCAGACTTGATGGGCAGAATGACCTCCTTCTGCACTGTAAATTCTATGAAATTTCTTACTATGTCCCATCCAAAGTCCTTTCAAGAGGAAGTGAAATTGAAATTGTGGGCAGTACGGTAGCATTGTGGATAGCACAATCGCTTCACAGCTCCAGGGTCCCAGGTTCGATTCCGGCTTGGGTCACTGACTGTGCGGAGTCTGCACATCCTCCCCGTGTGTGCGTGGGTTTCTTCCGGGTGCTCCGGTTTCCTCCCACAGTCCAAAGGTGTGCAGGTTAGGTGCATTGGCCATGATAAATTGCCCTTAGTGTCCAAAATTGCCCTTAGTGTTGGGTGGGGTTACT
Organism: Scyliorhinus canicula; assembly: GCF_902713615.1. Taxonomy (NCBI): domain Eukaryota; kingdom Metazoa; phylum Chordata; class Chondrichthyes; order Carcharhiniformes; family Scyliorhinidae; genus Scyliorhinus; species Scyliorhinus canicula. The sequence continues at coordinate 4,517,404 of NC_052169.1, read as the reverse complement.
GGGTTGTGGGGATAGGGTGGGGGTGTTAACCTTGGGTAGGGTGCTCTTTCCAGGAGCCGGTGCAGACTCGATGGGCCGAATGGCCTCCTTCTGCACTGTAAATTCTATGTAAAATGTTCAAATATCCCCTTATTGGCCAGGTCATAGTTGCATTAGTTACCTGCTCCCTTTCTCAATTGCTTGTTATCTGGTCAGAGTGATTGTGCAGCATCAGATGGAGTTCCACACCGTGACACAATCCCATTTTACACTGGGTTGTGAATGCATTCAACAGCTTTGGAAATTAAGGACAGCATGTGCCGCAGTGGTTAGCACTGGTACTGCGGCGCTGAGGACCCAGGTTCAAATCCCGGCCCTGGGTCACTGTCCGTGTGGAGTTTGCATATTCTCCCTGAATCTGCGTGGGTTTCGCCCCCACAACCCAAAGATGTGCAGGGTAGGTGGATTGGCCACGCTAAATTGCCCCTTAATTGTAAAAAAATAACTGGGTACTCTAAATTCATTTTTAAAAAGGCTTTGGAAATTAATAGAAAAAAATAAATAGAAATTAGAAAAGTCAATCATGAAAGCGACTGGATTGCAACAAAAACCAAACTGACGTCCGGCAGAGAAGGAAACTGCCATTCAACTCAGTCTAGGCAAAATGTGACACTAGATAATACCATAATAGTCAGGTTCCAACCATGTCACTGATACACAACTCCTTTTCTCCCCCATCCAGGACGCTAAATGCTCCTTGAAGGAGACACAGTGATCGACTAGCCCCTCTTCCAATTTGGTATACTGAATTGGCCACTGTCTTCAATACCAGGAGTTAGGCTAAACGCAGGATGGGTGACTGTTTTCCTGAGCTCCTCTGCTTGTTCCACAGCATGACCCTGAGAAACAGCACCCGATTTCTTTTTTTAAACAAAGTTAGAGTATCCAATTCCTTTGTGTCCAATTAAGGGGCAATTTAGCGTGGCCAATCCACCTACCCTGCACATCTTTGGGTTGTGGGGGTGAGACCCACGCCGACACGGGGAGAATGTGCAAACTCCACACAGACAGTGACCTGAGGCCGAACCTGGGTCCTCAGCACCGTGAGGCAGTAGTGCTAACCACTACGCCACCGTGTTGCACAGCATCTGGTTTCTTAATTAGACACCTTACAGCATTTCAGGCCCAACAGCGAGTTCAACAATTTCAGGACGTAATCGTTGCTCCCATTATTTTGGACAGTGGGTATCGGTAATGGCTCTGCTGCTGCTGCCATTCTCACTCCTTCCAGAGCTATCTTTGCTGCCTGCTTCTTCTGTTCCCATCGTCTTTAGTCCTGCATCATCCCTTTTGTCACTTAACCTCTCCAGCCTTCCAGTCTTATCACAGGCCTTTCATTTTGTTCTTTTCCCCTATTCTCCTTTCTCTATGCTTTCTTAAACATTGTTGAACCTCTAACTTCTTCCTGTTCTGACGGTGGGTCACCAACTCAAAACGTCAACACTATTTCTCTCTCCACAGATGCTGCCTAACCTGTTAAGTCCTTCCCAGCATTTTCTGCTCTTTATTTTTTTTTAAAACGCATTAACTAATTACAGAAGGAACCATAGAAGTCAAAATGACGGCTGGGAGAACTGCTAGGTGCATGTGTTTATGGGCACGGCGGCATGGTAGCACAGTGGTTAGCACTGTTGCTTCACAGCGCCAGGGTCCCGGGTTCCAATCCTGATTCTTTCGCCGTCAGTCTGGTCTCAATAAAATTTGAGACGGATTTGCAGGTATCAATTATTGTTTATTTTAACCAGCTAGCTGGGTGACTCACTCTATTGGGAGAGCAGGACACAACCAGTCTCCTGAATCTTCAACAGCCAGAGTACAGGACAAAGGGACAAAACATCTCATTTCATATACATTCAAGTTGCATCAAGTTTCATCTACATACGGCCAAATAAGGCAACGGTGCAAATGCAAAGCTCCCATAGGCTTTCCCCATATTCCTTAACCTGGCCTGAGGCCCCTTTTCCCAGTATCCCTTGCAACAAAGAAATGGTCCTCGTGGCTGCCCATCCCCCTCTTCCTTCCTTGAATCCCAGTTGATGTTTAAAAGTCCACTAACCTAACTCCTTATTCTACTGCAGTAAAATTTTACTCCTAACTTGGCCTAACTACCCATTATGCCTTTCTGTTCATTTCCTCACTCCCACAAGCCCCGAAAGACGTGCTGTTAGGTGAATTGGACATTCTGAATTCTCCCTCTGTGTACCCGAACAGGCGCCGGAATGTGGCGACTAGGGGCTTTGCACAGTAACTTCATTGCAGTGTTAATGTGAGCCTACTTGTGACACTAACAGAGGTTATCAAAGCAATTTGAATTAAATATCTTAGTAGGTATTTGTGATCACTTAAAAAATTTTTTTAATTGCTTGTTCCAGAGGTCCAATCAATGCTTGAGTGGGACAAATATGTTGAAAGTTGCACTAAATGAAAGTGTACTCGGCCAGTCACATGTTGGATGCTTTGCAAGTCTCACTTGCAATACCTTGCCATTCTAACCATGGAAACCGTGGCCTTTTTTTAAAAAGAATGTAACTTACCTCATCTTCCCAGGCTCTGGTCCCTCTGCCAAGAGCCTGTTTTTCATTTGCAGGGATGGACAAGTGAATTTCAGCAAGGTCTCAAAATTCACCATTCAGGCCCACATCAGAAGTACAACCATTTGCAGGAAGTACCAGAGAAAGTGTTACACTGTGGGACTGCACTCCAGAACAGAATAAAAAGAGGGGTAAGAGAAAAAAAAAAACAGACGACACACTAGCCACTGAATCTTTAAATTACAATTCTATTCGTTCAGGATAAAACACAGTAAATTACAGTGGATTATACCCTCCCCCCCCCACCAAAAAGACCTACAAAAGCTATACCAGACAGCTGTATAATCCCAAAATCAAAATTGATTTTACTTTGAATTGCTCTGGCTCTTTTCATATTGGTTAAGGGCTCCATATTAAAGTAAATCCCTAAACCAATGGTGCAATTTTAAAACAGGAGGTTCAAAAGTTCAACTTCCCAGATCTTCAATTCAAATATCATCAACATTTTGCATCGGAATGAGCCAACGCACTGTATGATACCACTGAACACGCACAAAGACTCCAGTTGGAATAGGTGGTTAACTGTTCAGTGGTCGGTGCGCCCACTGCCTCCAAGGTTTCTCCAGCAAGCTCAAAGTCAGTAACTGGCAAGCTGAGGGGACCAGGGAAACTCACAGTGTGTGTGGCAGGATGATTCGACACGTCACATAATGCCGAAAGTGAACACAGATGTAACAGTCCACTGTTACAACCAACATATTAAAATATGATGCTCAATACATTAAAAATATTAAATTGTTTTGATATGAACTGCCCCAGATAGATCAGCTTGGGGGAAAAAGCAAACAGGTTCTTGGGTAAATTACCAACGTAAACCAGAGCTGACTGGTGGCAGAGGTTGGAGCTGCTAAACAGGCTTCAGGGCCCTGAGTTACAAAGGAGGTAAAGGCAACAAAGTGATCCTGCTCCTGAATGCTACACAGTGACTCTTGCCAGAGGGCGGACATTGAATGGGATCAGTGAGATTGGGCTTGGCAATGATGCCCTTCACAGTCGAACGGCTATTGACACTCACGGACTGGACTTGTACGGCCACCAAAATGGAGAGCAGTTGATGTCTGCAGAGAGAGAACCTGCTCATCCTTGGCCATGCCAAGCTGGTGAAATGCGGTCCCTTGTTTTTGTAACCTGGATATTTGGCGAAGTCACTGAGTGGCATTGTTGCTCTGTCTGATTCAGTGTTACTGCCGGCAGTGCTTTCACCAACAGAGCCAGGGAGGGCGTGCAATCGTCTGACCATTGATTGCTGTTGCATGAATCAGGCCAAAAAGGACTAGGATCTATTCCCACTGAAGGAAATGGATTTATCCAGAAATTCTGAAGAACAAAGAGCCTAAAGAGTACTCCACAGTACATTTCTTCTATTCTGCCATTCACCATTTAGTTTAAAATCCCTGAAGGACGCAATAGCACTGCCAAAGTTTAAGCAAGGCTCCACATTCCTCTATGGCAGCTGTGTGACTGGGGATAGGTTTGGTAGTGTTCTGTATTTTGTTTTCACAAGGTTTTGTTGTAATAGTGAAAAAAATAGACCCTCAATTGGAAGATAAATTGGATTGGAAAAAAGTAACAAAGTACAGTTAACAAAACTGATATGCTCATGTTTATTTCCCCTGTGTAAAGTGGGAGAAAGGTATAAATGTTGAGAGTGGACTCAGCTCAGGGACAGCTCTCTGCACTTTATCTATTTGGACAGACTGGAGTTGATTTTCATTACTGGCAGTTGTTGGATAGGGTTGGTGCGGTAATCGGCTGCACAAGGTTCATTTGCATTCAGTTGGTCAACTGCACTGTGAATTCCAATTGCTGATAGCTCCGGACTTTGGGGGGGGGGGGGGGGGGCAGGTTGGGTCGATTAGTATGAAGAGGGAGGGGAGGGTGACGGTCAACATTGTCCAGTACGTGGGGGAGGATTAAGCAGCAAGGCACACGTAATGGCCATCCTGATGGCCAAAAGGGGCCATACAGTTATTGGTTATCACTTCTACAGCTGCTACAAGGGACTCCTTTAAGGTATCAGGCAGCTGGCCATTTTCTATTCTGTGCAGTAGGGCCCAGCATTCAGTGGGCCCAGCACGGCACCAATTGAGGCTGTAACGTCTTTGGATACCCAGCAGAACTCAATCTAACCTTTTCAGCTTTTCCATTCCCTGCCTGAAAATCTAGGACCCAAGCCCTCAGTGACCTAGTCTCGCCACACCTCGATAACCTTCGCCAGTCCTACAACCGTCTGAACACACTCTGTTTCTCCAGTTCTGCTCTCTTGTACAGTCTCTAATCTGTGCTTAACCACTGGCAACTGTGCCTTCAGGCATCTGTTCCTAAGCTCTCCCATCCTAAATGTGTCTCTCCACCCTTCTTTTATCTTGGCCAGCAACACTAGAACAGAGGATCTGGATATTACTATATTGCTACTTGTGCACCTTGCAATGTGTAAATTGACAGCCCGGTTTCCTACATTACACTAACCACACTTCAAAAGTACTGTACTGGCTTTAAAATGCTTTGGGATAGGCCAAAGACATGAAACATGCTATATAATTGTAAGTTTTTTCTTTCCTTTAAGAAAAGGAACCTATCTAACAAACTTATCTCTTGGAGCATACTTTTTGTCACCAGTCCTAGTATCTCCTTCTGTGGCTCAGGGTTCATCTTCGTTGGCAGCTCGTACATTGTGGAGGGGGGTGGTCCACAGATGGACTTTGGGGGCAACTCACTTAAGGAAGTACCCCCTTTCCCCACTGCGAGGTCCACCACGTCAGGGCCACCCTGGGAAATACATGTAGTAAATCCCACCCACGCTATTCCCAGCCCAGAGGGCCGGAGACTCACCCGGACCCGGAGAATATGGGGCTCGTTCCGCTAGCTGGGTCATTAAGATTCATTTGCAACCTCGATCTCGATCCCGCCGACAGCGGGGAGCCGAAACATCGCAAACGGATCAACGCCTGGCACCCATCCCAATTCTTCCCTGATGCCCGATTCTCCGCCACATCGGGAACGCAGCTGCCCGCAGTGGGCCACAGAGAATTACACCCACTGTTTCCACTCTGCTCCAACAGTGAATACTAGCCCCAATCATAAAGCAGCAGTCCCTCACTGTACTATTGTGACATTGTCCCAATTCCCACACCAGCCAACCGAGTGAACTAGCCTCTTTCGTAAAACATTGCAGCCAACATTTTCGTCTCCCACCTTGCCAATAGAAATCTATGTGTCAAAATTCATTTACAGCCAACATAAACATTTACTCTTGGCTCTGAACACACAATGGGGCTTTAACATGGGTGAACACAGAGCATTGGGGGAGGGGGTGGCGTTAAGAAAAAGGGAAAGATTCTGATTGCATCAGGAAGTCAGCTCTGACCCACCACCTTCAGAGTTTTTTTTTATTTGTTCATTCGTGAGATGTGGGTAGCACTGGCAAGGTCAGCATTCATGGCCCATCCTGAGCTTCCTTCAACAAAGTGGCGGTGAGCCTCTTCAGTCTATGTGGTGTAGGTACATCCACAGTGCTGCTAGGAAGGGAGTTCCAAGGTTTTGACCCAGCGACAGTGAAGGGCCTCTTTTAACGGAGGCAGGAAAAGTGGGAAGCCAACGCCACTCCCATGAGCATTTTAATTATGGTATTGAGGCTGGTGGCCTCTGGCTTCACCTTCTTTGAAGGTTTTACTGTGGGCAGTATGGTGGCACAGTGGTTAGCACTTCTGCCTCAGTGCCAGGGACCCGGGTTAAATTCCAACCTTGGTGTCTGTGTGAAGTTTGCACCTTCTCCCCGTGTCTGCGTGGGTTTCTTCCCGTTGCTCAGGTTTGCTCCCACAATCCAAAGATGTGCAGGTTAGGTGGATTGGTCATGATAAATTGCCCCTTAGTGTCCAATGGTTAGGTGGAGTTATGGGGTTACAGGGTTAGGGTGGGGGAATGGGCCTAGGTAGGGTGCTCTTATGAAGGGTGGGTGTAGACCCAATGGGCCAAATGTCCTCCTTCCGCACTGTAGGAAATCTATGATTTCCAGGCCTTGGGAAGCCTGGTACCTGAAGCAAGGTGAGAATAGCAATAGGGAGGAGTTAAGAGCCTTTACAGCGTCACTTGTAGACCAGGAGAAGCAGGGGAGCTTCAAAGGGCTCTTGAGTTCCTTTCCCATCAAAGATGCCTGGGGCCAGCATTCGGACCACCAATGGGGTCTGGAATGAAACCTTCCTAGTCCTGCGGCCAGCTCTGGTCTGCTCCTAGCCCATCTTTCAGAAGTGGAAAGTTAGTGCTTGGTCCCTACCCTATATGGACCTCGACTTTCCTTCATATTCAATTAATGAAGCAATACCATTACTGCACACATTATAACCACTTTATAAGGATTATTAACTACCAACAGGTGCCTAGAATAACAGGATTTTACAGCACAGCCATTCGGCCCATCAATACTGAATGAGCTTATTTTTTTGAAGTCAGAAATAGGAAAGGAGCAGTCACCTTGTTGGGAGTTTTCTATAGGCCCCCCAATAGCAGCAGAGATGTGGAGGAACAGATTGGGAAACAGATTTTGGAAAGGTGCAGAAGTCACAGGGTAGTAGTCATGGGTGACTTCAACTTCCCAAACATTGAGTGGAAACTCTTTAGATCAAATAGTTTGGATGGGGTAGTGTTTGTGCAGTGTGTCCAGGAAGCTTTTCTAACACAGTATGTAGATTGTCCGACCAGAGGGGAGGCCATATTGGATTCAGTACTTGGTAATGAACCAGGGCAGGTGTTAGATTTGTTAGTGGGGGAGCATTTTGGAGGTAGTGACCACAATTCTGTGACTTTCACTTTAGTTATGGAGAGGGATAGGTGCGTGCAACAGGGCAAGGTTTATAATTGGGGGAAGGGTAAATACAATGCTGTCAGACAAGAATTGAAGTGCAGAAGTTGGGAACATAGGCTGTCAGGGAAGGACACAAGTGAAATGTGGAACTTGTTCAAGGAACAGGTACTGCGTGTCTTTGATATGTATGTCCCTGTCAAGCAGGGAAGAGATGGTCGAGTGAGGGAACCATGGTTGACAAGAGGTTGAATGTCTTGTTAAGAGGAAGAAGGAGACTTATGTAAGGCTGAGGAAACAAGGTTCAGACAGGGCGCTGGAGGGATACAAGATAGCCAGGAGGGAACTGAAGAAAGGGATTAGGAGAGCTAAGAGAGGGCATGAAAAATCTTTGGTGGGTAGGATCAAGGAAAACCCCAAGGCCTTTTACACATATGTGAGAAATATGAGAATGACTAGAGCGAGGGTAGGTCCGATTAAGGACAGTAGCGGGAGATTGTGTATTGAGTCTGAAGAGATAGGAGAGGTCTTGAACAAGTATTTTTCTTCAGTATTTACAAACGAGAGGGGCCATATTGTTGGAGAGGACAGCGTGAAGCAGACTGATAAGCTTGAGGAGATACTTGTCAGGAAGAAAGATGTGTTGCGCGTTTTGAAAAACTTGAGGATAGACAAGTCCCCCGGGCCTGACGGGATATATCCAAGGATTCTATGGGAAGCAAGAAATGAAATTGCAGAGCCGTTGGCAATGATCTTTTCGTCCTCGCTGTCAACAGGGGTGGTACCAGAGGATTGGAGAGTGGCGAATGTCGTGCCCCTGTTCAAAAAAGGGAATAGGGATAACCCTGGGAATTACAGGCCAGTTAGTCTTACTTCGGTGGTAGGCAAAGTAATGGAAAGGGTACTGAGGGATAGGATTTCTGAGCATCTGGAAAGGCATTGCTTGATTAGGGATAGTCAGCACGGATTTGTGAGGGGTAGGTCTTGCCTTACAAGTCTTATTGACTTCTTTGAGGAGGTGACCAAGCATGTGGATGAAGGTAAAGCAGTGGATGTAGTGTACATGGATTTTAGTAAGGCATTTGATAAGGTTCCCCATGGTAGGCTTATGCAGAAAGTAAGGAGGCATGAGATAGTGGGAAATTTGGCCAGTTGGATAAAAAAAACTGGCTAACCGATAGAAGACAGAGAGTGGTGGTGGATGGCAAATATTCAGCCTGGAGCCCAGTTATCAGTGGCATACCGCAGGGATCAGTTCTGGGTCCTCTGCTGTTTGTGATTTTCATTAACGACTTGGATGAGGGAGTTGAAGGGTGGGTCAGTAAATTTGCAGATGATACGAAGATTGGTGGAGTTGTGGATAGTGAGGAGGGCTGTTGTCGGCTTCAAAGAGACATAGATAGAATGCAGAGCTGGGCTGAGAAGTGGCAGATGGAGTTTAACCCTGACAAGTGTGAGGTTGTCCATTTTGGAAGGACAAATATGAATGCGGAATACAGGGTTAACGGTAGGGTTCTTGGCAATGTGGAGGAGCAGAGAGATCTTGGGGTCTATGTTCATAGATCTTTGAAAGTTGCCACTCAAGTGGATAGAGCTGTGAAGAAGGCCTATGGTGTGCTAGCGTTCATTAGCAGAGGGATTGGATTTAAGAGCCGTGAGGTGATGATGCAGCTGTACAAAACCTTGATCAGGCCACATTTGGAGTACTGTGTGCAGTTCTGGTCACCTCATTTTAGGAAGAATGTGGAAGCTTTGGAAAAGGTGCAAAGGAGATTTACCAGGATGTTGCCTGGAATGGAGAGTAGGTCATACGAGGAAAGGTTGAGGGTGCTAGGCCTTTTCTCATTAGAACGGAGAGGGATGAGGGGCGACTTGATAGAGGTTTATAAGATGATTAGGGGAATAGATAGAGTAGACAGTCAGAGACTTTTTTCCCGGGTGGAACACACCATTACAAGGGGACATAAATTTAAGATAAATGGTGGAAGATATAGAGGGGATGTCAGAGGTAGGGTCTTTACCCAGAGAGTAGTGGGGGCATGGAATGCACTGCCTGTGGAAGTAGTTGAGTCGGAAAAGTTAGGGACCTTCAAGCGGCTATTGGATAGGTACATGGATTAGGGTAGAATAATGGAGTGTAGGTTAACTTCTTAAGGGCAGCATGGTAGCATTGTGGATAGCACAATTGCTTCACAGCTCCAGGGTCCCAAGTTCGATTTCGACTTGGGTCGCTGTCTGTGTGGAGTCTGCACATCCTCCCCGTGACTGCGTGGGTTTCCTCCGGGTACTCCGGTTTCCTCCCACAGTCCAAAGATGTGCAGGTTTGGGTGGATTGGCCATGAAAAATTGTCCAAAATTCTATGATTAACCGAGGACAAAAGTTCGGCGCAACATCGTGGGCCGAAGGGCCTGTTCTGTGCTGTATTTCTCTATCTCTATCACTTTGCCCCTTCTCCTTTACCATTCACAGTTTTTCTTTTTGCAAATATTTAATTGTTTCTACTTAAAGCTCCTCTGTCCACCACTGTTACTGCCAGGTCATTCCAATCATTAAAATATCTTTCCTAACCACATCTTTTGTCCTATTTGTGATCTTTGTCTCGTTACTAACTCAAAACCAGCAGTCACAGCTTCTCTCTATCTTAACAAAATCCCACTTCTACTGAGCCTCCTTCTAAACTTCATGTTCTCGTGAAAAGTCACAGCTTTTTATAGTCTTGTCTAAGTAACACCTCAGTAAATCTCTTCTGTACTCTTGGCATTCCTGCAGTGGACACAATATTCGAAAACTATAGCCCGGTCAACAAGTGCATTACATTCCCCGTTTGCTTTTGTGCCCCATGTCCCTGTCCACGTGTCCCCTGCCTCCCACTCACCCCAAAAAAACAATTTTAGCAACTTGTCCTCAAACTTTGAAAGATTAAAGACAACTCTGCTTTCAAAGTTCAGTAGGGAGATATTTTGTTCATGCGATGGTGCTTCCTATCGTTGAAGAACACTGCGTAGGGAGCTACCAGTGATGCTGCCAGCCCCAGTGAGTCACTAAGCCTATGCAGCACTTGCAAACAAATTGCACCCCCACCCCAAGGGTTTGCCTGAATCTATGCCCTGCCCCAGCTGAACTTTGGAAATCAGTCAACAGCTCCCAGCAATCCTAAAGAGAGCCAATGCTTGATGAATAAAGTCACCTCTAAAATGTTGTTAAAATCCAAAAGTAAGTCCTTTAAAAGGTTTTGCATGCTAGGTTGGTGCTCGTGAGCAGGTCTGCAAGTTCACAAAGTCACTATTTACGGTGGCGTGCATATAGTGAGGCTGCACCGCGATTGCATTGTAAACAGGTTTCCGAATGTCAAAATCTCTTACCCAGACCGCTCTGTTTCACATCGGACAGCTGTCTGGAATATGGAGGAGCCAGCAGCCGGTATCCACCGCACTTGGAGGAATTCTCCGACAGCACCTTCCAACAAGAGATATTTTGCATGAAAAGGAAGCCCAGTCAAGTTGAGGATTTCAGTAACTGTCGACGAAACCCACTGGTTTGGGGAAGATCTGCACTCTCAACCAGCCACTCTGCTGATGCAGAGTAACACTCTCGTCGCAACCATGGGGAAACCTTCCCTTCAAAAAGAGGAACAAAAATGTAACCCCAGGAGCTTATACACCGGGGGAGGGGAGTGTACAGCCGGTCAAAAAGCAAACTGGTCTCAGTCGACAGCAGCTCATAGTAAAAATAATCCAATTTGCGGAGATCATTGTGGATTCAGAAAAATGTGGTGCCTATTAATCCGCATTCGAAGCAAGCTTCCTTTGTTTGCAATCTTAAGTTGGGGCACAGAACACACTTTGTCTGAAACACTTGACAGTAGGGACTCGGCACTGCGCAGGTTAATTCAGAGAGGGGTGCCAACTTCCACCATCACATGGATCTGAACTATGGAGAGCAGTAAACATAATACTACTCAGGCTAGAAATAAATGACCATTTTAACCAGTTAATTTCTATATCCACTGGTCTCGCAGTCAAGGTTTAACCCGAGATAATGCTTGGGAGGTTAAAATTTTATCCTGCATGTAAGGTGCATCTCTAACAAAGATATCTTTTATAGACCAGGGATAGATTCTGCACTGGCAGGTACAAGTGGGTTCTGGAGACAATTAGCTAGCACGGTAGCACACTGGTTAGCACTGTTGCTTTACAGCGCCAGGGTCCCAGGTTCGATTCCCGGCTTGGGTCGCTGTTTGTGTGGAGTCTGCACCTTCTCCCCATGTCTGTGTGGGTTTCCTCCGGGTGCTCCAGTTTCCTCCCATAAGTCCCGAAAGACGTGCTTGTTAGGTGAATTGGATGTTCTGAATTCTCCCTCCGTGTACCCGAACAGGCGCCAGAGTGTAGCGACTATGGAATTTTCATAGTAACTTAATTGCAGTGTTAATGTCAGTCTACTTGTGACAGTAAAGATTATTATTTGAAAAATTATTAGGCACGTGGAGAACCTGGAATAGCGGCGATTTCTCTCCCTAGAGGAGAGAAGTAATTCCAGACGGGCACGATGTGCTTCACCATCATTTACCTCCATTGAGCCCATCTTCCTTGTCTTGGTCAGGGCAGACTTCTTATGAATCTGGAAGGGCTCTGCTAGCTGGGGCAAGGCTGGAGGAAATCCATCCACATCATCGCTTCCCCGATTCTCCGAAAGATCCTCCATGCTTCCCTGATCAGTTTTGGAGCCGCCTTCATTCTAGGGAAGAAAGAAACAGCATTATGGCAATCTCTTGGGCGGCACGCTGGCACAGTGGTTAGCACTGCTGCCTCACAACGCCAGGGACCCGGGTTTAATTCCTGTCCTGGGTGACTGTGTGTGTGTGCGTGGAGTCTGCACGTTCTCCCAGTCAGTGTCTGCGTGGGCCTCACCCCCACTACTCAAAGATGTGCAGGTTAGGTGGATTGGCCACGCTGAATTGTCCCCTTAATTGGAAAAAAGAGAATTGGATACTCTAAATTTAAAAAAAATTAGCTTTTCTCCTTCTCATCTTTGGAAGACTGCAGATTAACACTGCTCTGAATTGGGCTTTCTCAGCCAAACAGATACATTTAACAGTAAACAATACTGTAGCAGTAATGGCATTTGTTTCGTAGTCAAGGCTGTAGAATTCTGTGTAGTAGAAAATAATAGCTTTCAACAGTTGTGCTCAACTATGGCATCAGTGATAATCTTATACTTAGCTGTCCTTGTTTTTACTCGCCTTAATTGGAAGCCAGCCGCCTTATTATGTCCCTCCAAAGGCTACAGACAGACTCAGTGATTTCAAAAAGGAAAAGAAAGAGAAATATCTTCCATAAAAGTGAGTGGGAGCTAACAAATATAATAAAGCTCTGTTACTATCTATTATAAACATATTTGAACAAATCTCTCAGTTTAAGCCTAATGGGTTGATTCTGCCCTGGGGCAAACGTCCAACAATAATGATATCAGCCAGACGAAGTCTTCTCTGAACCAAGCTGTTTTTAACTCCTTGTGCACTACAGTCAGATTTGCAGATGGCACTAACATAGGTGGGATAGTAAGTTGCAATGAGGAAATATGTGACTGGATTCTCTGCACCCCGACGCCAGAATCGCGGCCGGCGCAAGGTTGGGGGGGGGGGGATCCATTTTCCTGCAAGAAATCGAAATCAGCGGCAGTTCCCCGATTCTGCGGGCCCCGAAACGTGGCGTCACCAGAGAGTACGCCGCGCCGCCTGGGGCTTATTGCCAGAGGCTCGCTCCCCCACCCTCTGCCCCTGACCGGCCGAAGTTCCTACGGTGTGGATCTAACTGGTCCAGCTGGTTGGGAGACTCACGTGGCGGCTGCGGACTCAGTCCGTGGCCGTCCTGGTCGGGGGCGGGGGGTCTTATCGGCGGCCAGTAAATGCTTGTGCGAGGGTTGAGGGTCGGGCACGCGGCCGATCGGGGGGGGGGTCTCTTTTTTTGGGTGCAGCTCCACGGTCCGAGTCCGCTATGGAGCCACTGCGCGGTCGCTGGAAGCCGCCACCGTGTTCACGCACGGCCTCCGACCCAGAGGTGCGGGGGCCTGTATCTGCAGCAAAAGCCGCAAGATCTACTCCGGGTTTCTGTTAGCCCCCTGCAGGGCTAGAAATACGTGTCCCTTTGATGCCAGTTTTTCTGGCATAAAACTCTACCGTTTTGACGTCGGCGTGGGGACATAGTCCCACTAATGGAGAATCCCGCCCAAGTAATTTACAAATGGATGTAGATAGGTTAGGGAGTGGGCCAAAATTTGGCAGATGGGTGTTTATCGTGGACAAGTGTAAGGTTATCAATTTCAGTCAGAAAAATGGAAAGGCAACTTATTATCTAAATGGAGAGAAATTTCAAGAGTGTTTCAGTGCAGAGGGATCTGGGTGTTCTTGTGTATGAATTGCAGAAAACTAGCCTGCAGGTACAGCGGGTAATAAGGAGGGCACATGGAATTTTGGTCTTTGTAGCTGAAGGGATAGAGTATAAAAGTAGGAAGTGTTGCTGTGACTGTTCAAGGCATTGGTGAGACCGCATCTGGTGCATTTTGCACAGTTTTGGTCCCCTTATTTGGGGAGAGACGTAGTTGCATGAGAAGCAGTTCAGAGGAGGTTCACTGGATTGATGCCAGAGATGAGGGGTTTGAATTATAAAGGGTGATTGAGCAATTTAGGCCTATGCTCCCTGAGTTTGGAAGATGGAGAGATGTATTGAGGTATAGAAGATGGTAAAAGGTATTGACAAAGTAGACTTAGAGTGGATGTTGCCTCCTGTGGGGCAATCTAGAACGAGAGGCCATGGTTTTAGGATAAGGGGTAGCAGATTTAAACGGAGATGAGGAGAAATGACTTCTCCCAAAGGGTTGTGAATCTGTGGAATTCACTACCCCAGAGTGCGATGAATGCCGGGATATTAAGTAAATTTGAGGAGTTGGACAGATTTTTAATTAGTGATGGGTTGAAGGGTTATGGAGAACGGGCAGGAAAGTGGAGTTGAGGCCGAGAGGAGATCAGCCATGACTGTATTGAGTGTTGGAGCGGGCTCGAGAGGCTGAATTGCCTAAAGCTGCTCCTAGTTATTATGTTCTTGACAGAATTAAAGCACATCCCAAGCCAAATCTCAAGACAAAATTGCTTCATCACCATTTGCAGAACTTGAAAAAGTTCAAGAAAGACAAACTTGCATTTCTCCAGCACCTTGCAGGACCTCAAGAGGTTCCCAAGTGCTTTACAGCCAATTAAATATTTTTGAAGTATAGCCCCTGTTGTAATGTGTTAGCCAATTTTCACAGAGCGAGTTCTCACAAAGGATTGGTAATTGTTTTATTGGTGTTGGTCGAAGTTGGACAGGACACCGGGAGAACTCTCCTGCTCCTCTTTAAGTGCCATATGATCATTTATGTCCACCTGAAAGATAGTCGGAGCTTCGGTTTAATGGCTATGAGCACCGGTTTAACATCTCAATCAAAAGGCGACATCAGCAACAATGCAGCACTCCCTCAGCACAGCACTGAAGCCTCAGTGTGGATTATTGTGCTCAAGTCTCTCGAGTGGGACAGGAACTCACAACTTTATGACTCTCAGAATCAGAGAATCATTACGGTGCATCCTGTCTGTACCAGCTCTCCATTTGAGCATTATGACCTCATGCCATTCCTCTGTACTCCTGCACATTGTTTCTATTCAAATAATCAACTAATGCCCTCTTCAATACCTCGATTGACCCTGCTTCCACCACACTTCCTGGCAATGCATTCCAGACCTGAAGCAAAAGTTTTTTCTCACATCACATTTGCTTCTTTTGCGAAACACTTTTAATCTGTGCCTTCTCGTTCTCGACCCTTTCACGAAGGGGGAGCACTTTTTCCCTGTCTACTCTGTCCAGCCCTCTCATGATTTTGAACATCTCTATCAAACCTCCTCTTAGCCTCCTTCACCCCAGTAAGAAGTCTTGCAACACCAGGTTAATGTCCAACAGGTTTATTTGGAGTCACTCGTTGTCGGAGCGCAGCTCCTTCATTCACCTGAGGAAGGAGCTGCGCTCTGAAAGCCAGTGATTCCAAACAAACCGGTTGGACTGTAACCTGGTGTTGTAAAACTTCTTACTGTGCTCACCCCAGTCCAAGGCCAGCATCTCCACATCCTTCTCTCCAAGGAGAACAGTCCCAACCTCTCCAATCTATTCTCATCGCTGACGTTTCTCATCAGAGGCGAGAATGCCTATTGAGCTGTGACTGACTTATAATTATTTTCATCAGAGAATATGAATGCCTGAAATGTTAGTTTTTGACGTGTTCAGACCCATGTTTGAAGAAGGATCAGTTATACATGCAAGTCAGCAAGATATTGCGGCAAATCAGATTATTTTTGCAGTTCATCAAAGAAATTTGTAAAAAATGACAGCGAAGGGAAATTGCCCAAGGGATTCCAATGGGATTTACCTCAGCTGATGCAGGCCGAAACCCAGACCCTGTGGGGGCGTTTTCGTCTTCGTCACAACCTTTAGCACCTGGGCTGAAATGGAGCTCCACATGGAATCGTTCTTCTGACGATGGGTCCTAATATTAAATAATCAAAACACTTCAAAATTACATGGTATACGTCACAGGTACAAGAGCATTGGACAAGTCGATAAAGCTGCTAATAAAGGCATCGGCGGTCATAGAAGCAGCACAGCGTGCAAAAAACAAGGAAATAACGTTAAACCTTCATAAATCACTGGTTAGATCTGGAACAGTGAGTCCAATTCTGGGCACCGCCCTTTAGGAAGGATGCCGAGGTGTTGGCGAGGGGCAGGGAAGAATTATGAGAAAGGCATGACGGATTTCCCTTACATGGAGAGACCAGGGAAGCTGCGATTGTTATCCTGACAGCAGAGGTTAGGGGAAGTTTTAACAGAGGTTTCAAAAGGATGAGCAGTTTTGAGAAGAGCAGATAGGTAACAGGAGGGTCAGCAGCAAGAGGGCAATATAACTGTTTATGGAAAGAAGCCAGATCGGAGACAAGGAGAATTCTTTTATTTATTTTTTACACAGTAAGGTATGATGATAGGGAATGCACAATCTGAAATGGCAGTGGAAGTAAATTCAATAATAACTTTTAAAAGGAACTGGATAAATAATTAAAAAGGAAGAATTTGTTGGATATGGTGAAAGAACAGAGTGAAAGTGGGACTAATCTGGTAGATCTCCCAAAGAGCTGGCATAGGCACAATGTCTGAATGAACACATTCTGTGATGTACGACTTTATAAACAGAGTGGCTGCAAGAGAGGTTCTTCTTTAATACTGTTAATTTGACTTTATTGGGAGGAGTCTATTCCCTGTGAGCAGGTTGTTGAGAGACGTATATGAAAAGGATGGGGAAACACCCTCCCCACCAGATCCCACCCCTCTGATGAGCAGTGCAATCCTGTCTCCTACCACACCCCAAGTGTTAGTGTTCCCACTCCTGAGGAAGGCAAGAACAAATAGGAAATAAAAATTACGGCCAATTTCAGGAAGAACTGAAAACTCCACAGCTGAGAGAGAAAGAATGGAGAAACCAGACTAATTGGATTGCTCTTTTGAGGCAGCTGGCACAGGCATAAGGTGAATGCCCTCCTTCTGTGCTGCAAGTTATGGGCGGCACGGGTAGCACAGTGGTTAGCACTGTTGCTTCACACCACCAGGGTCCCGGATTCGATTCCCGGCTTGGGTCACTGTCTGTGCAGAGGCTGCGCGTTCTCCCAGTGTCTGCGTGGGTTTCCTCCGGGCGCTCCGGTTTCCTCCCACAGTCCAAAGATGGGCAGGTTAGGTGAGATGGACATTCTGGATTCCTCCTCTGTGTACCCGGACAGGTGCTGGAATGCGGGGACTAGGGGCTTTTCATAGTAACCTCATTGCAGTGTTAATGTCAGCCTACTTGTGACAATAGTAAAGATTATTACTATTAAGATTCTATGTTTACTGTGAAAAATTCCCTGCCCACCTCCTAACTCAATCAATTTCAGGATTCCACAATTCCCCAGAGGCGTCAGATCTCATACTATCCCCTCTCCCATATGTCCCAGTGTCCTCATGATCAGAGTAGATTATATACTTTGAAGAGGTGGATCGGTACATTGAAGGTGCCGAGCAATCATTTCCAAATTGAACCCAACAGCTGATTTACAAAGATCCACAGATTCCAGAGCAGGTTAAGAGCTCAAGGTTATTGAGTTGACAAGTTAAACATTAATAATAATAATCTTTATTAGTGTCACAAGTAGGCTTATATTAACACTGCAATGACGTTGCTGTGAAAAGCCCCTAGTTGCCACATTCCGGCGCCTGTTCTGGTACACAGAGGGAGAATTCAGAATGTCTAATTCACCTAACAGCACGTCTTTCGGGACTTGTGGGAGGAAACCGGAGCACCCGGAGGAAACACACACAGACACGGGGAGAACGTGCAGACTCCTCAGTGACCCAAGCCGGGATTCAAACCCATGCCTCTGCCGCTGTGAAGCAACAGTGCTAACCACTGTGCTACCCAAGGAATACCCAGGAATGCTAACAATCATGGTCACTGGCTTGGAGACTGAGCATCAGACCCAGTTAGGGTACCAGCATTACCTACTGCAGTATACCTGAAGCTCCTCATTGTTGTTCAATCACTGTTTAGTGTTGTATATTAAAAATGGCTCCAATTACATGGAGCACTCAAGGAACTGCCTTTCCTTCTGCAGCACTATCAAGATAGTGGATAGCATAATTGCTTCACAGCTCCAGGGTCCCAGGTTCGATTCCCGGCTTGGGTCACTGTCTGTGCGGAGTCTGCACATCCTCCCCGTGTGTGCGTGGGCTTCCTCCGGGTGCTCCGGTTTCCTCCCACAGTCCAAAGATGTGCAGGTTAGGTGGATTGGCCATGATAAATTGCCCTTAGTGTCCAAAATTGCCCTTAGTGTTAGGTGGGGTTACTGGGTTATGGGGATAGGGTGGAGGTGTTGAGCTTGGGTAGGGTGCTCTTTCCAAGAGCCGGTGCAGACTCGATGGGCCGAATGGCCTCCTTCTGCACTGTAAATTCTATGTAAGAAACTATGTAAGACTTCAAGCTGAAACCATTCGCTAACATGCACACTGATAAATAAACATTAATTTCAGGCATTTATTTGATTCAATATTCAACCTAAAAGCTTTCTGTGCCTCATAAATTAGGCTGTAAGAGATATGCCGAATATTATTTCCTTTGCAGCGTCCTTATTTTAAAATAAATTTAGAGTACCCAATTTTATTTTTTCCAATTAAGGGGCAATTTAGCAAGACCAATCCACCTTGCCTGGACATCTTTGGGTTGTGGGGGTGAGACCCACGCAAACACGGGGAGAATGTGCAAACTCCACAAGGACAGTGACCCAGAGCCGGGATCGAACCTGGGACCCTGGAGCTGTGCTAACCACTGTGCTACCGTGCGGCTCCAAAATCTGGTTCCGCTGGGGCTCGAACCCAGGATCGTCTTGCGTGTAAAGCAGGCGTAATAATTACTACACTATGGGACCAGTCAGGCTCATGAGCTTCATTTGCATGTCAGACCATCAATGCACGGCGCCCAAATTCTGACTATTATCGTTAATAATTTCCTGAGTAACACCAAAACATTTCAAATAAAGAGAGCAACGTCCAGGTGAATGGTACGGACCAGAAAGACTCCTGTTCAATGGCTGCCCTGTGGCGAATTAGCTGGTCTGAGCAAGCCAGCCGCAGTTCCTGCGGTATCCGCTTGCTGCTGGCAAGTGCGGAGATGAGGATTAGCCCCAAACCTCATTTTCTAGTTGAATTGCTTGCAGATGCTCACTGTCTAAGCCCGTGTTCCGAAGGTGGCTACTTGGGTTAGTTGCTGGAACTGGAGGAATGTCAAACCTAGGTAGGAAAGACGTTTGACAAAATACAACTCAAACTACTACCGATCACCTCACTACACAGTGAATCCATTGGATATATTTACGAAGAGCGTACCTTATTGTTATCCTCATACAACATTATGACAATCTGCGTCATGTAGTTCAGTTCCGAGACTGCCCCAAGGTAGTCCATGGCTCTCTTCCACTGCTGATCTTTTAGCTCCTGAGAATCAGAGAAGAAAGTCCATTAATTCAGACAAAAATCGATTGAAGAATTTTCTGTGATAGTTTTGGAATTGGATGGAAGATACGCGACGGGGTGGGAGTAACAACGAGGGCAAAGGGCATACTGGGGAGAGGGAGGGGGGGGGGGGGGAGAATTAATCAAAAATACATGTTTTTCTCTCAAAGTTCATCCATTGTCAGGAGCACCCATTGAGGAACATCTGATCTTGTGGAAGTGAAAGTACTTACACCCAAGAGACCCCCATAACGAAACAAACTCAGCAAAGAATGGACGTGGCTTTCACTTGTGAAATATAACCGTGTTCGAACGTGTCGCCCAGGAGACATCACCCCTCTGGAATAGCTAAACAACAGAACAAAAAGCTAATCAGGTCAGCACTGCTGTAACCAAGAAAGAAAAGTGATACTTACATTTGGAGTTGTACAGGTCTACAACACATAAAAGGCCCTTCGGCCCACTGCGCCTGCGCTGGTCAAAAGCAGTCATCTAACTATTCTAATCCCATTGTCCAGCACTGGGCCCATAGTCTTCTCTGTCTTGGCATCGCAAGTGCACATCTAAATACTCTCTGGGAGAAAATGTTTTTCCTCACATCCCCTCTAAACCTCCCCTCCCTTATCTCGGTCATTGATCCCCTCACCAAGGGGAAAAGTTTCTTCCAGTCCATCTATGCCCCTCGTAATTTTGTACATCCCAATCATGTCACCACCACCCCCCTCCAGTCTGCTCTGCTCCAAGGAAAACAGCCCCAGTCTATCGAATCTCCATTGCTCAAACTCTCCAGCCCAGACAACATCCTGGGAAATCTCCTCTGCTCCCTTTCCAGTGGCTATCACATCCCTCCTTTGATGTGGATTCCAGAACTGCACACAATACTCTAGCTGTGGCTGAACCAACATTTATGTAGCACCTTTGACCACCTCAGGAGACCCCAAAGTGCTTCACGGCCCAGGAAGTCATTTTCAAAGTGTAGTTCC
Source organism: Scyliorhinus canicula (assembly GCF_902713615.1). Taxonomy (NCBI): domain Eukaryota; kingdom Metazoa; phylum Chordata; class Chondrichthyes; order Carcharhiniformes; family Scyliorhinidae; genus Scyliorhinus; species Scyliorhinus canicula. The sequence goes on along the minus strand of NC_052169.1, from coordinate 4,496,882 downwards.
TGTTGTAATTCAGGAAACGTGGCAGCCGACAGCAACTCCTACAAACAGCAAGGAGAGAAGGGCCAGATCATCTGTGTTAGTGATGTTGGCTGAAGGATGAATATTGTCCCAGGACACGGGGGGGACCGCCCTGCTCTTCTTCACCATAGTGCTATGGGATCTTTTACATCCACCTGAAAGGGCAGATGGCCTCAGTTTAATGTCTAATCTGGAAAAACAGCATCTCCAACAGTGCAGCACTCCTTCAATACTACACCTGACTGACAGCCTAGATTTCCTTTACTAATTTCTCAGGAGTGGAACATGAACCCACAACCTCCGAGATGCGAGTGATGCCATTGAGCAACAACTGATGCAACAAACAATCACTACTTTACCTCCTGATCACCCCCACCCCAGCTTTCCTAAACGGCACTTGTATTTATATAGCACCTTTAACTTAGGAAGACATCGGGCAGCACAAGTGGTTAGCACTGTGGCTTCACTGCGCCAGGGTCCCAGGTTCGATTCCCTGCTGGGTCACTGTCTGTGCGGAGTCTGCACGGTCCCCCCGTGCCTGCGTGGGTTTCCTCCGGGTGCTCCGGTTTCCTCCCACACTCCAAAGACGTGCAGGTTAAGTGGATTGGCCATGCTAAATTGCCCTTAGTGACCAAAAAAGGTTAGGAGGGGTTATTGGGTTACGGGGATAGGGTGGAAGTGAGGGCTTAAGTGGGTCGGTGCAGGCTCGATGGGCCGAATGGCCTCCTTCTGCACTGTATGTTCTATGTTTATACCAAGTGTTTCAGAGAAGCTTAAGGCAGGTGAGACTGAATGCCGAGGCAAAGGAAGAGTTAGCAGGCGGGCAACCTAAAGCTAAGTGAAAGTGGTGTGTTTTAAGGGAAGGGGGCTTAAAGGAGGACAGATTTAGGAAGAAGAGACTGATTCCTGCCAAGGTAATGACCCTCAGAGGCCAAAGGCCTTCGAGTAACTTGCCCGAGTGATTATCTCCGGGGGAGATGGTGGCATTGCAAGATTGTCATTGGACTAGTTCCAGAGACCCAGATTAATTTTCTTTTTTTTTTTCTTTTCTCTTTAAATTTAGAGTACCCAATTTTTTTTTTCCCAGTTAAGGGGCAATTTAGCCTGGCCAATCCACCCACCTTCTCTGCACATCTTTGGGTTGTGGGGGCGAAACCCACGCAGACACAGGGAGACCAGATTAATTTTCTGGGGACGTGGGTTCAAATCCCACCACAGCTGCTGGGGGAATTCAAATTCAATAAAACAAGAATTAAAAACTAATCTCAGTAATAATGACCATGAAACTATCAGCAATAATCGTAAAAACCTATCTGCTTCATGAATGTCCTTTAGGGAAGGAAATCTACCTTCCTTACTGGGTCTGGCCTACCATGTGACCCCAGTCTCATAGCAATGTGACCGACCATGGTCCAGCACGCTATTCAGTTCAAGGGGAATAAGGGGTGGCAACAAATGCCTCACCTGTGATGCCCACATCCCAAAAAAAGAATAAAAGACAAAAAAACATTTCATCTGGAAAGCTGGACAAGATATGGTCAAACAGCTTAACATTAAAGGGCATCATAGCTCCTTTGGGGGGGGGGGGGGGGGGGGGGGGGGGATTTTCATAGAATTTACAGTGCAGAAAGAGGCCCTTAGGTCCATCGAGTCTGCACTGGCCCTCGGAAAGACTTAAACCCATAACTCCACCCTATCCTCGTAACCCAGTCATCCCACCTAACCCTTTTGGACACTAAGGGCCATTTAGCATGGCCAATCCACCTAACCTGCACATCTTTAGACTGTGGAAAGTTTTAAATGGGGAACCCAGGCTGATTCTCCCCCACCACCATCCCTTGCCTCTCTGACACCACGCAGTCTTTCGTCAAGGTCGCAGGACAGATTAGAAAACTCAGCTCGGACCTAGAATGAGGTTTCGCTACTCTATCAGGCAGCATCTTCACCCTCTATTAACACTGGGAACCATATCAGCTCCAAATCACTCACTTCTCACTTCTCCTACTGCAGTTCCAGAAATGCTCGTGTTTTAGCTCCAAGTGTGGCCTTACCAATGCCCTCTGCAGTTGTGGTAAAACGTTTCTATTCCTATACTCAAATCCTCTCGCTATGAAGACCAACGCACCATTTGCCTTGGGTATTCATGGTGGCAAGGTGGAATCAATGTGCTCCAAGCCATTCGGCCCTTCATTTCTGTGCCAGCTCTTTGAAATTAGTCACACACTCCTGCTCTCTCTCTCTCTCTCCACATTTTTCTTTTTCAACTACTTGTCCAATGCCTTTTAGAAAGTTGCTCTTGAATCTGCTTCTAAACCCCTTCGGCAGTGCATTCCAGATTGTAACAATTCACTGCACAAAAATGTTTTCCTTCCACGCCACCCTGTTTCTTTTCTCGACATTTTGTTTAGTTTTACAAGAATTTTCCCACAGAAAGGCAAAGCAAACTGCAGATGGATTTAGAACTCTGTCCATCCAGTGCATAGGCAGACTCTGAATGCAGCAAAGGCTCACACTCCAAGTGGCTGTCTTACAGGGGGTGGAGTTTGTTGACAGATTCATCTTCATGCGTCCTTTGTAGATCCAGCTGCATTTTCTTGATCAGCGGGAGGCAATATGCGTAGGCAATGTCCAGCTTCTCTTCTTTGTTAATACCATATTCCTACAGAAAACAAATCAGACTGGAGTTTGCAGCAAGGCAGCCAAGTGAAAGACCCAGTATTCTCAGCAAACAAGAGTCTGCACAAGTGTCAACAGTACAAGAATAAAGGAGAACAATAAATGCATGCAAAATAATGGAGCCACCACAGTTTAGCACACTGACCATTCCATTACAGGAAGGACATTACAGTTACAGAAAGCATACAGTGCAGATTCATCAGGTGAATCAATCATCATAGATTCATAGAATTCCAAATGCGCACAAGGTGTCCATTTGGCCCACTGAGTTTACACCAACGCTTCCAAAGGGCACCCAACCTAGGCCCACTCCCTCCTTCCAACCCCACAACCCTATAACCTAACCGACATATCATGAGGAGATTTACCAGGATGTTGCCTGGTATGGAGGGAAGATCTTATGAGGGAAGGCTGAGGGGCTTAAGGCTGTTTTCGTTAGAGAGAAGAAGGTTAAGAGGTGACTTAATTGAGGCATACAAGATGATCAGAGGATTAGATAGGGTGGACAGTGAGAGCCTTTTTCCTGGATGGTGATGTCCAGCACGAGGGGACATAACTTTAAATTGAGGGGAGATAGATATAGGACAGATGTCAGAGGTAGGTTCTTTACTCAGAGAGTAGTAAGGGCGTGGAATGCCCTGCCTGCAACAGTAGTGGACTCACCAACACTAAGCGCATTCAAATGGTCATTGGATGAGAAGGGAATAGTGCAGATGGGCTTTAGATTGATTTCACAGGTCAGTGCAACATCGAGGGCCGACGGGCCTGTACTGCGTGGTAATGTGCTATGTTTGGACACTAAGGGGCCATTTATCACGGCCAATCCACCCAACCTGCAAATCTTTGGACTGCGGGAGGAAACCGGAGCACCCGGAGGAAACCCATGCAGGCACGAGGAGAAGGTGCAAACTCCATACAGTCACCCAATCCCGGGATTGAACTCGGGTCACTGGAGCTGTGAAGCAACAGTGCTAACCAGACTTCAATTGTAAAGGAAGAGACATTCATCAGCGCCGAGGACCCGGGTTCGAATCCCGGCCCTGGGTCACTGTCCGCGTGGAATTTGCACATTCTCCCCGTGTTTGTGTGGGTCTCACCCCCACAACCCAAAGATGCGCAGGTCAGGTGGACTGGCCATGCTAAATTGCCCCTTAATCGGAAAAAAGAAAGGATTGAGTACTCTAAATGTATTTATTGTTTTTAAAAAAGGAAGAGACATTCAGTGTTTGATTCAGTCAAATCAACCTGTTCATAAAGCAGACCTCAAGATTACTTACTGGAGTGAGGAATGCTGAACGGTGTGGAAAGAGAAGGACTTTCATTCTAGAGCAATGGCGATGGTAGACTGCAATATCACATTAACTTTATTAGCTTTCCAGGGAATTTTACTCTCCACAAATTAGCTTTTTAATTCATTTGCAATTAATTAATTTACTAGCATGGGAATGTGGGAGGGGGTGAGGGGAGGGGAGAGTTAATGAGATTATCTGATCTGAACGAATCATGGTTGTAATCCCAACACGCGACTACATGGTAATCCCAGAATACTGACAAAGGCAGAGTTTTTGCAACCGACAAGGTGAATTTCTCATTTGGGAGCGACAGATGGGTACACTACCAATGCTGGGATGATGTATAATTATTTTCCATCAGCAAGGATTCAGCCTAAAACATAGACACTGCATCAATCAGTTCCCCTTGTTGATTACAGTGTCATTAACGTATTTATTGACAGACACTGTTGTGTCTCTCTCACTCTACATTTTTATTATTATACGGACCATCATTACACACAGTGATAGGTATAGGTACAGATTGAAAGAGAGAGAGAGCGAGAGAAGGATAACAAAGAGAAACAGAAAGAGAGAGACAACAGCCTGGCAAAGCCCGTCTCAATGTATATTACATAGAAAGAGGTACAAATACAGTCAGTGCATCTCTTATCGAGGCCAGCAACAAACACGGATTTTGCACCATTGTGGAAATGCATTTGCGATTTAATTTTCAGCTGCCGCAGAACACAGGAAACGAAATGTTTGAAACAAAACATCAGGGAGATTTGTACCCATTGCGATAGAATGGGTGGAGCTCAAACAGAACAGACTGTACGTGCAGACAGCGCCTGCATAGCTTGCATACTAAAGCTGTATCCACAGAGAGAGAGAGAGACGTCAACATTGGGGAAATGTTAACACAGTACACAGTGATTTACGATCAGAGAGTGAGGCAGGCTCACAGAAACCATTTAAACAAATAGGAGCTCCACTTATTGGAAGGAGTGGAATATGCCAAAACAGACGACATTCCTAAGTCAAGTGAGTGAAATCTGGCAGTTCTGTCGGTAGACACATACTGACTTGTCACTGTTGTGTGGTGCTGACCTTGACTGTTATACTTACATTGATTTTTACATTTGCAACAATGAAAAATCCCATAAAGGCCATCACGACAGAGAGTTAAATAAATTAGAGACTGAACTGATGAAAGGTCATCGACCTGAAACCTAACTGTTTCTTTATACAGATGCTGCCTGGCCTGCTGAGCATTTCCAGCATCTTTTCTTTTAGTTACGATTACCTCAGCCTGGACTGGAGGGAGCCGGGTTGATGGGTCTCGCTTTGGGTTTGTGAAGCTTTGAAACCTGCTTTCTTCATGTTAAACACCTCATAACAGGGTAAAGCATCGCTGCAACCTGTCTGTCCTGAAATCCTCTCACAGGACAGAGCCATTCTGCAGCTAGTTTATTGGGAGAAGCATTTCACTCGCCTTCAAGCCTCACTGTCGCAGTATGTTTTCTTTTATCCCTTTGTATTTGGTTGTTTACAATGAATTTCACACCCCACTGACTTTTGCAAGATTCATGATTGATAGATGATGGACATCTCAATGGAGGTATTAGCTTAGTTTGTTTATATAACATTTCATGGTCCATTAAGCCTGAAGTTCTTTCTCTTTCGAGCAGGTGTCCTGTCTGACCACATTTTTGTACAGTGGATTTTTTTTTACTCAAGTGTTTTCTAGAAATAAGTTGCTCTGTTCAACACCAATTTCTAAAAGCTGGATCTTTTTCCAAGCCTTGATGCTTGAACAGCATGCCTCAGAGGGAATTTTCCACCATCGAAGCAGCTGGTGCCTCTCATACATTAAAGTGCAAGGGTTCCCCAAGGAGGTTCTTCTTACAGCCACTGTTGAATTCTCTGCATAGACGTGATGATCATGCCCGGATGCTTGGAGGTCTTTGTAGCCCCCGGGAGGTCAGGGACATGACTAGACACTGCCCTGGCACGGCCTATTGGCAGTGCCACTGCCAGGGTGCCAGGGAGAGGGTCACGTTGGTACTACCATGGGGCAGGCGGAAGGGGGAGGGGGTGGCATTTGGCAATGCACGTACACCACACACACGTACCCACACACAGGTACCCAGACACACACATACACACAGGTACCCACACACACATACACACAGGTACCCACACACACACATACACACAGGTACCCACACACACATATACACAGGTACCCACACACACCTACACACAGTTTATATTGTGGTTATTACTTGATCTACACATGGGAGCAGGGAGGTATTAAATGATCCACTGAGGGAAAATCTGGAGTTTTTCCAAAGAGGTAACAGAGAATTGATGAGGGAAATGCTGTTGATGTGGTATACAAGGCATTTGGCGCGATGCCTCACAACAGATAAGTGAGAAACGTGGAATAAAGGGACAGCAGCAAGTTAGATAGAAAATAAGCCAAATGACTGGAAACAGAGACAAGTGATTAATGGATGTTTTTCGGGCTGAAGGAAGAAGGTTTGTAGTGCAAGGGACCCCAGAGGTCAGTATCGGAATCCTTAAATGTGAGGTGATTCCCTTTGGTAGAAGAACATGGACAAACAGCATAAAACAAAGGGTATTTCTCCAGAGGAGGTGGATCAGCAGAGGGACCTGGGTGCACGTGGTTAAGTCACTAAAGGCGGCAGAACAGTTTGAGAGAGCAGTTAATAAAGCCTACAGTATCCTAGACTTTATTCCCAGGGTCAAATAGTAGAAGAACAAGATTACAGTGAACCTATGGAAGACACCAGTTAGAGTTCAGCTGGAATACTGCATAAAGTTTTGGGCGCTGCGTTTTAGGAAGGACGTGAAGGAGCTGCAGAGAGTGCAGAAGAGCTCAAGGGAATCGCTTTGAGAAAAGGCGGCGGCGAGGAGATTTGATACAACTATCCAAAATCATCATAATAACAATTTTTATTAGCGTCACAAGTAGGCTCACATTAACACTGCAATGAAAATCCCCTAGTCGCCACACTCCGGCACCTATTCCGCTAATTGGAGAGAGAATTCAGAATGTCCAATTCACCTAACACGCCTTTCGGGACTACGAGGGGCCTGGAGAGAGTAGGCCAGTGGGACACTGTTCCCACTCATGAAATAATTGAGCTGGAGAGGGCACGGATTTAAAGACATTGTCAAAAGAAGCAAAAAAAGTGACGGGAGGAAAAACCTTCTCACACTGCGAGTGGTTAGGATCTGGATCGCACTACCTGAGACTGTGGTGGAGGCAGGTTCAATCAAGGCCTTCAAAAGAGAATTGGACGGTTATTTGAAAAGAACCAATCTGCAGGGTTACAGGGAGAAGGCAGGGGAATGGAACTCGGTGAAATGCTCATTCAGAGAGCTGGTGCAGACACGATGGGCTGAATTCTGTGATGCCAGTGGGATATTGCTATGCATGAAACATGCAGAAAATTTACCTCCAGCAGCAGTCAATCGAATTCCAAATAATTAATTACGTGTACAGCTCAGTGAGATATTGGAGAAGCTTCCTAAAGTGCCATAGAAATTGTATCAAGTCTGCAACAGGCCATTCAGCCCAATTACTCGGTGTTGGTGTTTATACTGTACACGGCTTTCCTCCCATTCAATCTCCCTTATCTCAGCCTATCAGCACAGATTTCTACTCTCTTTCTTCTCATACACTCATCTAGTTTCCTCTTGAAATCATCTCAGCTTTTGGCCTCAACCATGTCCTGTGGGAATGAATTCCATATTCTCACTGCTCTCTGATCAAATACATTGCTTCCTATATCCTGGTCTTGCATTAACGGCCTCTTGCTTTGGGTTCTCCCATACGGGGAAACATTCTCTCCAAATCCAGTTGGAGCTGCTTTAGCTCAGTGGGCTAGACAGCTGGTTTGTGATGCAGAACAAGGCCAGCAGCGCGGGTTCAATTCCCGTACCGGCTGAGAATTCCGAATTCTCCCTCTTGTGAAATGAAAAATGAAAATCGCTTATTGTCACGAGTAGGCTTCAAATGAAGTTACTGTGAAAAGCCCCTGGTCGCCACATTCCGGCGCCTGTTCGGGGAGGCTGGTACGGGAACTCTGTGTACCCGAACAGACGCCGGAGTGTGATGACTAGGAGCTTTTCACAGTCACTTCATTGCAGTGTTAATGTAAGCCTACTTGTGACAGTAAAGATTATTTTATTTTATATTTCAATCTAATGGCGTCCAACCCGTTCATCTTTTTAAAACCCAGTATCAGGTCATCTCTTGTTAAAGGAAAAATAGCCTCAGACCATTTAATCTTCCGGATTAGCTGCAATCTCTCAGTTCTGGTCGCATTCTCGTAGATCTTTGCTTGCAATTTCTCCAATGCGGTCCTTTGTTTTTTAATATAGTATAGACCAGAACTATGGAGTTCTGCACGTCCAAGAGTCCTGTACAATAAATGCAAGGCTTTTTCTGCCATTGAACGAGTTAAGCCATTCAACTAGAACACAGCCAGAGAGCTTTCTGCGCGGATCGTGTGTGGAACAGATATGCAAATATGCCTTATTCAGGGCAAGCTTCTTGTTCTATTTCTGTGTGTGGCGTAACAGTAGAATGAAATGTAACCTTCAAGAAGTGCCAGACATTTGCAGTACTTCAATTCACGGTACTTTCCAGTTTGATGAAAACATATGTGGATGACCAAGTTTATTTAGGATTGCCAAACAGGAGGCTGAAGCCAAGGGACTGGAGCTAAAATTATGGAGGGGCCTGCAGCAAAATCAGGGGCTGTTTAGCACAGGGCTAAATCGCTGGTTTTGAAAGCAGACCAGGGCAGGCCAGCAGCACGGTTCAATTCCCGTACCAGCCTCCCCGAACAGGCGCCGGAATGTGGCGACTAGGGGCTTTTCACAGTAACTTCATTTGAAGCCTACTTGTGACAATAAGCAATTTCATTTTTCAAAACTCAACAGCTTTTGGGTAACTGTGGTTATCAGTGCCACCTACTGGGTGTATGGCATAACTGCAGCTTTGCACAAAAATTTCAAATACAGGATGCTTCCGTTCGATAAACGTTACATTTTATTCTACCACCCCTTCGCTTTAATAAGAATCTGACCTCAAATTCGAGATCCCCAATTTCAGCCCCCCCCCCCCCCCCCCCCCCCCCCCCCCCCCCCCCCCCCCCCCCCCCCCCCCCCCCCCCCACCACCCCAGCCATTTTGTTTCCTTTTCTCTACACGTTCGATTCTCCTCTTATTTTTGCTTTCAGACACCAGCACAACAGCCCCAGGTACATCTTTTATTCCCTCGTTCCTTTTCTTGCCCCATCTCCCTTATCTTCCACACTGGGAGACTTTCCCATCTTTCACCCCGTCCCCTTTTCCCCCTGTCCCACTCTCCCCCTTGCTGAAATTCTGTTACATCCCAGAATTTTCCCAGTTCTGGTGAAACGTCATCTACCTGAAACAATGCCCATTTCTTTCTCTGTAAATGCTGCCTAACCAGGCTGAACATTTCCAGCATTTTGTGTTTGTGTCAAGAGGAGATTTGTTTTGCTTTCGGAGTGGGTGAGGGAAGGCGAGATGCCAAGTTTGCATTTACAGTGTTTCTAACACAGGAAAATAACCCAAGGTGCGTTAGAGCAGTGTTATCATAGTTTAACACCAGGGCAGTGATTAAGACTATGTAGGGACAGAGAGCTTGTTTATACTGGAAGACACGGAGAGCTGGATTCTACGGTCACCGTCACTGAAATCAGTGTTCGACGAATGGCCGGAGAATCCAAGTTTTCCACCAAATCGGGGGGCAGTGCTAATTTCGCGGTGCCTGCCCCCCTCTGAGCACACCGCGCCGCTTAGCGACGGCCTCAGGACATTGCCTGAGTCCTGCCCCTGATGCTCCGCCCCTGACCGGCTGGGTTCCCGACGACACTGGACACGTTTGGTCTAGAGTGCGTGAGCAGGCTGAAAGGGGGGGAACTATTTTGTGGGCCGGGTCCAAGGGGTGCATCCGCCATGAAGCACGGAGCGGCCGCTGCAGACCACCGCCGCGCACACGTGCGGCCACGGATCTGGCAATTCTCCGGGGCGTATCGGCAGCTGGAACCAGGTGCTCTACGCTGCCGGCATGCTAGCCCCCAAATCGGTGGCCGTTTTGCACCAGTTTTCCTGGCATAAAACGCCACCGTTCCCACGCTGGTGTGGGGCCATAGCCCCAGAATCGAAGAATCCAGCCGGGATATTATCTCTCTACCATGCATTGCCGATGTTGCAGCATGCACTGTTCTGTCCAATTAACTTCCTACCTGAGGTATAATGATGTCTGCAAGGGCTTTGGAGAGCTTGAAGAGCTCCAACGTGTCCTCGAGTTTCAAGGCGCTGTTGTGTTGCACATCGTACTTAATGCAATCGTAGATATCTGGGATTTTACTGATGTCGTAGCGGCCGCTCTTCATCCTGAAATCTCTCTCCAGCTTTGACCAGCGTTGCAGCATCAGCTCCAGGGTCTCACTGTGGTACAGCTGAAGGTCTGCAAGAAACAAAAACATTTGGTTAAATTTTTTTAAATTTAGAGAACCCAATTTGTTTTTTCCCCAATTGAGGGGCAATTTAGCCTGGCCAATCCACCTACCCTGCACATCTTTGGGTTGTGGGACCCACACAAACACGGGGAGAATGTGCAAAGTTCACAAGGACACTGACGTGTCCTCAGCGCTGTGAGACAGCAGTGCTAACCATTGCGTCACCGTGCCACCCCAAAACCTTTGATTTAAATAAACATTTTCGATTCACCAGACTAAAATCCGGGAAGATGACAAGCCAAAGTTTATTTCCCCGAGTTAATAAACCGCCAGAAAAAAAGCAAGAAGCAAAGAGAAAGAAAATCCACTTACTGTATTAGAATAGGCGCCAACTTTCGCAAACCAAAACCTTCTGCAAACATTACTCAATTTGGGAGCATTACTCTCTCTGCGTCATGGTTACATTACATATACATCGCCTGCCTGCCTCCTTGTGTTGTTCTGCCTGTGTCTGGTCTCTTACTGTCTCACCTGAGTTTCTGCTTCTCTCCCATCCATCTGACCACAGAGGAAGTTGGGACTGAATGAAAGTTGACTCACCAAGCACTGTTTAAGCCATTTGAGCTTTGATGTCAAACAAGTCCATTCAACTGCCTCTGAGTGGAGTACGAGCCAACTAGCGTGAAAGAGCTGCAGCGCTGACAAATGGAGAGGGGCAGATACAGCAGATTTCAGGGGTTTGGAAGACTGACTGTATGAAATTTAATTGTGTGTATTATTAGAGATTCCTGGCCACTCAATTTTTACAATACTGTGGTCTGGTCCCTTGGTCTACGACTATCCAAGCTTAAAGAACAAGTGCATTCGTGAGAAGGCAATTGTTAAATTTAATGCAAAAATAACTGATTATGCTTCAATAACTCAGGGCACTGATGTGTAGCTGAAGGGATTAGCGAACCAGATAGTGTGAATGGGGCTGATAATATGGAGCACCTCAAGCCAAAATGCTGGCACTCCTGCTGGTGTTAAGGCAGCTCCTTCGCATCAGGCTCAGAAATGCCTCCAAGCTCCAGCAATACAATCAACTTAAACAGGATTTTAAACAAAAATCATCAAATGGTGGGAATCACAAATAAAAGATAGAAAGTGCTGGAAATACACATAATATCCAAAATAAGCATTAACGCCAAAACAATACTGTACTGCAGATGCTGGAAATCAGAAATAACAAAAATATGTTGCTGGAAACTCTCAGCAGGTCAGACTGAAACACTGGGCACGATTTTCCCACTGCGGCCACCACCGATCTTGTTGAGCCAGGGACATTGCGGGGGAAGGCCTAAATCGGGCTTCTAGCTGAGGGGAAAACGGTACACGAGTCACCCGGCCCGCGGCGATCTGCATCACGCCCTCGCTGGCCATGATCCAGGTAATAATATTTAAATTAGCTATAGAACCATATAATCCCAGAGGGACACTAAGGCGCAATTTTGCATGCCCAATCCACCTAACCTCATAGAATCATAGAATTTACAGTGCAGAAGGAGACCATTTGGTTTAATCGAGTCTGCACCGGGCCTTGGAAAGAGCACCCTACCTAAGTTCACACTTTCACCCCATCCCTGTAACCCAGCAACCCCACCTAACCTTCTTGGACACTAAGGGCAATTTAGCATGGCCATCCACCTAACTTGCACATCTTTGGACTGTGGGAGGAAACTGGAGCACAGGGTCTGAACCCTTCCACCCGGGGGTCTCGGAGGCCATTGAAGCCCCCTCAGGTGGTTGGGTTCAGGGCAATACCCAGGCACCCCCCTGGTGCCCCAATACCCTGTAGTGGCAACTTAGCACCCTCACAGTTGGCAGGTTGGCACTGCCAGCGGCTCTTCCAGAGTTTGCCCAGTTTGCACTGCCAAGTGTCAGGGCCTGAGGGGTGGTGGTCTGCCCATGAAAGGGGGGGTGTGGTATGATGGGAGCCCTCAGCGACCCGATTGCAGGGTGTGCTGCCCCTATCTGTGGGAGGTTGCATTGTCCTTGGGGGGGGGGGGGGGGGTCTGAGGCACCGCAAAGCTCACTTAGAGATCGTAGCACTCTTTCAAAATAGTTACCCACTGCAGAAAAGATCGGCAAGTGTGGACTGGCAGGTAGCACCCCAAGGCGCCCAAAACAATGGTTACGTCTGGGTGAATACCGGTCTGGATCTCACCCAAAAAGCCAACAGGAAACACGCTGCCAAACTCGCCCAAAATAACACATTCCGTTCCAGAATGCATTCACCAATGGGACAGAGAATCGGGCGTCGGTCCGAGCACACAGACACACAACTCCTCCCCCCCCCCCCCCACCACCCCCGGTGGCATGAACGAGGTCCATTCCAAGCACTCAAGTGTGTGATTTCAATGCACTTAACTCACTTTGATGTGGTCCATGATTACAAACATTGGGGGGGGGGGGGGGGGGGGGGGTTCACCACTCGAGCCACTAAACCGTGAAGGGAGATTAATGAGTCAAAGCTGCAGACGGATTGTAGAAGCGGTCATTCGCAGACCACTACTGGAAAGCCACAAATGGCTGGCAACCAATGGATCTGTGGGAAGCAGGTGCAGGTCACAGCTGCTCTCTTTCGAGGAATGGACATGTGGAGCGGCAAGGTACGTATTACAGCTGCAATTCCTCTCAGCCTCTGTCTGGACTTCTCTCCAGCTTGGGGGGGGGGGGGGGGGGTATGACTGCCTGGTTCAAGAAGACAGCCCGATAGTTGGATTCTCTCGTGTACCACGGCATGCATAGATTTTCATGGCGAGGAACGCGGAATTGCTTCCCGCTTTATGACCCCAAGGGGATAGTAACACTGGTGCAATTCAACTCCGGCAGGAGAACATTGGGCAGGTTTCGCAGTTCCCCGCACCACATTTCTGGTGCGTCACGCCGGCAGGGTGCTCCGTTTCACTGGCTGGTCAATGGGGTTTCCCATTGTGGGGCAGCCCCACGCCGGCGGGATGCTCCGTTTCACTGGCTGGTCAATGGGGTTTCCCATTGTGGGGCAGCCCCACGCCGGCGGGATGCTCCGTTTCACTGGCTGGTCAATGGGGTTTCCCATTGTGGGGCAGCCCCACGCCGTCGGGGAAACCCCCCCCCCTCCCCCAGGCTGCTGGCAAAACGGAGTAGCCGGCCGGCGGAGAATGCAGCCCACTGTCTTCCAAAGGGAGAATCCAGCCCAAAGTCTGCTGATGCTGCTGCACTTCCACAACTTTCATTTTCCCGCTGACAGAAGCGAAAAGGAGAGAAACACATTTACCTGCTGATTTGGGGTCTTCTAATCTCTTCTTAATCTGGGAGGTGAGACTCTGGACCAAGGAGTAAACTCGATCGCAGGTATTGACGGGGTTCTGAATCAACTTCATGGAGTTAATGAGAGAAGCGCTGCCAGTGGGAGCCAGCTACAAAACAAAGAATGAAAATAGACCAGATGCAAATAGTTTAAACAAGAAAAGCAAGTCCCATTAGATGCCGGGTGCTTCTGACATCTTGTAATTTAAGATTTTCAAATGGGCCAACTTCCTCGCCAAACAATTCAGCCTGAAGCTTTGTTTACTTAACAATTAAACTGTGTGGCTGAAAGAGACACAATTCTACCTCAGAAACAGAATGCTGTGCATTATAATGCTCCTCCTTATAAAACAGGGAATCATATTATGTAACATGTCCAATGCCACACAACTGCTAATTATAAAGGCTTAGCAAAAACTTGAGCATTAAATCATCTGTTTTCATCACTCACATAGCGCTTATTCCCGGTTTTTAAAAAAAAAAATCGGAAGGTAATGTTACTGTCATTCATGTCCTCCCACGTTTCCCAGCTAGCACTTTACAGAGAAACTGGGCAACGGTCTATAACTGTACTGCGGGGTGCCATCAAGTCTGATCACAGCAGGAACGAGAAGAGAAAGCAAGTCAAGAGGTAGCAATGAGATGACACAGCTAAACGAGAGAACCTCCATATTACTGATGTTGGAGTATGAAGCAGTGTGGTGAGATTGAAGGGTGTCGGCAGATGGAAGAGTCACGATGAAGGCCGACTTAGAGCTTTAGAACAGCGTTTCCCAAACCTTTTCCCAGTGTGATCCCATTTTTATAGCAAAGACTTGACACCCAGAGCAAAAAATTTAAAAATAGGATCCTCATTATTGATGCAACAGAATTCTGATTCTGAGGGCGGGATTTTCCCAGGAATCAGCAACGGCCGATGGCAGGCGGTAAAATTGGCATTGATGCCACCGGTGGCAATGGCAGCTTGCTCAGCCATGTAGTCCAGGACTTTGATAAAAAACTTAATGAATCAGGAACCAAGACATATCGCTGGCAGGCGGCCTCTGATTCACCTGCCCACTAGCAAATTAGAAACACAAGGATCGAGGCGCACAGCGACCAAACTAATTAACCCTGGAACCCCCGCCTGGCATCCCCCTCCCAGGCAGTGCGGGGGCCTAGGCAGTGCTAGGGGTTGCTCAGGTACTACCATGGCATGACCCTCTCCCCTCTAAGCACTGCCCTCCTGGGAGGTCTGTTCCCCAAGTGCACACCCTCAGAAACTGGTTGGGCGTCATGCCTTTCTGCTGTCACATCACATGGATGGACTTTCTGACTGCGGGGGGGGCGCGTGGGGGGAGGGGGGGGGGGGGTTTAATTCTGGCGTACGAACCTGATAACTACACGATAATGTATTCAAGTGAGGTTCCTGACATTCCACATCAGGCAGCACGGGCAGCAGGGTAGCATTGTGGTTAGCATAATTGCTTCACAGCTCCAGGGTCCCAGGTTCGATTCCAGCTTGGGTCACTGTCTGTGCGGAGTCTGCATATCCTCCCCGTGTGTGCGTGGGTTTCCTCCGGGTGCTCCGGTTTCCTCCCACAGTCCAACCATGTGCAGGTTAGGTGGATTGGCCATGATAAATTGCCCTTAGTGTCCAAAATTGCCCCTAGTGTTGGGTGGGGTTACTGGGTTATGGGGATAGGGTGGAGGTGTTGACCTTGGGTAGGGTGCTCTTTCCAGGAGCTGATGCAGACTCAATGGGCCGAATGGCCTCCTTCTGCACTGTAAATTCTATGACGACTATGAAACGTGCCAGTCATTGACGGGGTGGTGGGTGATAACTGCATCACGCATCTACGTAGACATAAAACGTGTCTTTGTGCCTCTGGTGATATTTTCTGCTTCCATCAGTGAACAAGCCCCATGAGAACGGGAGCCGAAAACCCCAGCCACGGAAGCAGGATCATTAATGATTTTTTAAAAAATAATTTCAATTAAGGAGCAATTTAGTGTGGCCAATCCACCTACCCTGCACATCTTTGGGTTGTGGGGGCGAAACCCACGCAAACACGGGGATAATGTGCAAACTCCACACGGACAGTGACCCTGGGTTAGGATCGAACCCGGGACCCTCGGCGCCGTGACTATTAATGATTTTGATGAGATGCAAAATGACCCTGATTATCGAACAGGCTCTCTACAAAAAAACCTTTTCACAGATTTTTGTTTGGAGCAGTAAATAGGCCTCAGCGAGCAATCAATTAGGCCACACCCACCAAAAGTAAAACACGAGGATCTACGGTTGTCAGAAATCAGCCTGATGCATCTGAGCTCGTGATCCCAAAATCTTGTCTCGCGACCCCGTTTGAGATCACAACCCACAGAAAAATAAATAAATGCAGGAACCAACTGCCGTCATCCTGAAGCCCCCCACCTCCCACCCCCAATCCATCCCTGGCCCATATTCAGTCCAGGCACACAGTCCATCAGTTACCCTGGTGTAATCCTCCTCTGCAAACACCTGATCCTTTTGCATGATCTCGTGAAGCCGTGCTTTAACACGATGCTGACAGCTGCTGAAGGAGTTGCTGTTACTGTCCAGCAGACCATTCATGTTGGCACTTTTCACCATCTGCACGAGAATTGGAGTCAGCTCGCCCTCCAGTGCTAGGAGTCCCTGTAACAGAGTACACAGAGGGCGGGTTACATATCGAGGATGGCGCTATGCGGGAGTGTAACATTGTTCATTTCATCTGCTCAAAACGCTGGCATCAAACGCTCCTTTATCTGGTGCCATGCGAGAGTACCTTTAAGAAATGGGTGTTTACTACTGCAGTGATGTCAGAGAGTGGGAGGACCTGGGCTGTCTGTCAGCTTTTTACTTTCGTTTTTGAGCAGGCTGCAGGGTGTGTTTTAGTTTCGTTTTCAGAGCTGGATAGGTGCAGTCACAGCCAGAAGGTGTATGAATCTCTGTCTGTCATCTAAAGACTGTAAATCGATCCTGGTGATTTAAAACTAATAACAGTAGTGACTTTAACCTGATGTGCTTCTGTTGAAAGGTGTTTCTTCTGTCTTCTGGATGTTGTTTGGGAAGTTATTAAGCATTACTTAATGTTATACTCTTTGGGGGTTGTATTTGAATTAATGATTGCGAAAATGTTCACTGTATGTTTTAAAAAGGTTAACTTGAGTTCATAGAATAAACATTGTTTTGCTTTAAAAATTACTTTTCCATTTCTGCTCTACCACACCTGTAGAGTGGGCCGTGCGCTCCACATACCACAATCTATTAAAAGTTGTGGGTCAGGTGAACTCCATGATACACTTTGGGGTTCTCTAAACCCTGGCCCATAACACTGGAATACAGGCAGCAACCCTCACTGCATCAGTCTGTTACCCTCCATTGCTCACACTAGAAAAGCGTGGTCTTGGCGACTGATGTTTGATTGAAAATGACTGCAAATTAGAAACTGTTAGCACTGCTGCCTCACAGCTCCAGGGATCTGGATTCGATTTCAGCCTTGGGTTTCCCCCAGGTGCTCAGATTCTTCCCACAGTGCAAAGGTGTGCAAGTTAGGTGGATTGACGATGCTAAATTGCCTATTAAGTCTCAAAGATGTGCAGGTTTAGGTGGGGCTATGTGGATGGGGCGGGGAGACTGGGCCGGGGGTAGAGTGCTCTTTCGCAGGATCAGTCCAGACTTGATGGGCCGAATGGCCTCCTTCGGCACAGTAGGGATTCTAGGATTGGGCGAGGTGAGATGTCCTTCGCTCAAGTACCTTAGCAAAAGCTGCTGCAGTCATCTGCACTCTGCCTTCATCGGACGCGTAGATCTTCAAGTCATGCCTGTAGGTGCTGTGTAGACGAAGTAAACCACAACCAGGAAAGCCAGCGTAATCCCCTGGGGAACAGAAACCACTTCACTCAGTGTTCAAAATCATCTCATTGATCAGCTGAACATTGAAACAGGAGCTGGTCCACTCGTACTCTCAGTCTGTCCTGTCATTCAGAGCGGAGACCTCGTTCAGGTGAAATGGCAGAAGAACCACTGGTGACACGAGGAAAGCCATTTACGCTGCTAGTGGTTAGAATCTGTAATGCATGTCTTGGAGGAGGGGGGTGTTGCAGGCACACTCAATTGTGGCTTCCAAAAAGGAATCGGAGACGATGGGGAAGCGAACGGGCAGAGTGGGAACAGCTGAGTTGCTATTTCAGAGAGATGGCCTGGACACAAAGGGTTAAATGGCCTCCTTCTGTGTTGTGACCATTCTATGATTTCTTTTTACCAGTATCATGCTGCCAAATCTGCGCTGCACCCTTTCAAGGTCAACACAGGAGCAGGAAAATAGAAAGAAATGCTCTCTTGTCTCAACTAGATTCCATTCAGTTACTGTTATTGCACCATGTAGTTATGGTTACTAAGTTCTGGTTATTAACTCAGGAATTTTAGAATCAAGGGAATGAATAAAGATGGGTTTATTAATAGGGGCTGAACTATCCTGGCATTACAACTTAATCCCAAGAAATACCCTAAAATGAAGCATTAGGTTTTCATATTTTACTGCCAACTTAATAATAATCTTTATTATTGTCACAAGTAGGCTTACATTAACACTGCAATAAAGTTAATGTGAAAAGCCCCTAGTCGCCACATTCCGGCGCCTGTTCGGGTACACAGAGGGAGAATTCAGAATGTCCAATTCACCTAACAGCACGTCTTTCAGGACTTGTGGGAGGAAACTGGAGCGCCCGTTCCTAACTCACTCAGAAACCACCGCTCAATGAACTGTAGAACCTGTTCACAGATTATAAACTGCTGTCCTTTGTTTTGCTTCCTCCTCTTTAATGCTAGCTCGGGGTTTATAAGAAGCCTTCTTGGACAAGACAATGACGGGCATTTCTCGTCATCTGTGTTGGAATAACAATTGTGGCAGCTCCTGTTAATTTCCAGAGTATCCTCATTGGGGCAGCTGGTCAGATCAGAAACCAGGGCCAGAAATTATTGCGATTCTTGATCTGTTGTTGCAGTGAAATTAGAGGGGGATAAGTCAATGGGAAGGGGGTGGGGAAGGAGAAGAAGAAAGCAGCACACTTTCATGGAAGCAGAGGAACCACCTCCAAGGGTGTTGCCCCTCTCTAGAGGGTTGAAAAGTGGACCCAATCTGAACAGTATTAGACAGGCTTCTAGGCTGAACCTGGGGCAATTTCCAAATTCTAGAAACAGCCCTTGGCATTTGGCAGCCAGCATCTATCTCCCCCTGATGCAGTGCAGTCTGCAAGAGAGTGGGCACTGCCTGTTCACACCAAAAAGCTGCTGAGGCTTTTCAGGGACACCAGTGGCTGCTCTTGCCGATAACTTCATCCCAGTCCAATTTTTTTTGTTTTTAAAGTGCAGCCTGCTGTGATCATCAATCTCTGTGAAAGACCAGGACCACTTAATACAATGCCCGAAGATCAACAGCGGCACTCTAGACTGGAAGAAGAGTTATTAAAATATTGGCTCTGTGAAGTAAAGAACATCCCTTGGATTGCAGAGACGGCAAGAACCTAAGTGGATCAATAGTTCCAAATAGAAGTAGACCAGATTTGCTAATTGCAGATAATGGGGAAAACAAGCCAGACGGCAACCTAGGGAATCCACCATTATATACAGCTCGGGAATACAGGAATCATCCCACTATTAACCTTATCAATAAGGTCTTAAAGGGCTGGCATCCTTGGGGCACCTTTCCATTGACAATCTAGATATGCATGATCAGGGTATGGAAAAGGTCACACTGGAGAAAGATTACAAACAGATCAATAACGTTTCCAGTGATCGCTGGTGGGGTTCCTCAATGTAAATGCAATGGTGCATCGTTTTATAGAGACAGAGGTGTTGTACCATGTAATTCACAATGTCCGATTCTATTTCAATGCAGTGGCAGCCTCCCGACACCATACATTTCAGAGGAGGCTGTACAGTTAGTGGGCAAACCTACAAACCATGGAATCGAATACAAGAACAGTAATACCCTCAAAAGGGAAAGACTCCACTTGTGTAGCTAAGCAACCATAGTCGTCAAATGAGCTAAGAGACAATATCGAGCTAAAATAAAAGGATGAAAGGAAATCCAGTGTACTAGAAGAGCTATAAAAAGCAGCTAAAGGATACAGAGAAAGTAATAGGAGATGCAAAACGGGAATACGAAAAAGCTTGCAAAGGACACCAAAACCAACAGCAAAGGTTTTATAAATATATTAAGAGAAAGAGTGGGAAGGCAGAAAGCGAGCCCATTAAAAATTGATGCAGGTGAGACTTGTTAAAGGAGGACTCTGTATCTTTGAAAGGAAATAATTATATTACATAGGATAAACAGCACGGAAACAGGCCTTTTGGCCCAACCAGTGTGTATCATAGATTCCCTACAGTGCAGAAGAAGGCCATTCGACCCATCAAGTCTGCACCGACTGTCTGAAAGAGCACCCTACCTAGGCCCAATCCCCTGCCCTATCCCCATCCTCACCTAACATCCCTGGATACTAAGGGGCAATTTTAACATGGCCAATCCACCTAACCTGCACATCTTAGGACTGTGGGAGGAAACTGGAAAACCCGGGAGGAAACCCACACAGACAAGGGGAGAACGTGCAGACTCTGCACAGTCACCTGAGGCTGGAATTGAACCCGGGTCCCTGGCGCTGTGAGGCAGCAGTGCTAACTGCTGCGCTGCCACTCAAGCCTCCTCCTATCTTTTCTCATCTAAATACACCATCTCCCTATTCTGCTTAGATAAAGGCAAGTCATTGCGGATGCTGGAATCTGAAACAAAAACAGAAAATGCTGGACAATCTCAGCAGATCTGGCAGCATCTGTGGAGAGAGAGCGGAGCTGACGTTTCGAGTCTATGACAGAGAGGCATCCAGACTCTAAAACCTCGGCCCCGACTCAGTGACACAACGAGGCCGTTAAATTTCGCGGGAGGCCCTTTGCAAGATCTATGACCCTGGGAATGCCGATCTGGATCTCGCGCTCGCTGGGCGCGATCCAGATTTACATATTTAAGTGAGCTGGGAGATCTCACCCAGGCGCTGTTCAGCACTGGTCCACACAAACGTGGGCCGGGCTTAACTGCACTTGGGGAGGGGTGGGGTCTCTCAGGGCGCAGGAGAACCCCGGGTGGTTGGGCTCTGGGCAGGGAAGTACCTTTGGACTCCCGCTGCCACCCGGGCACCTTGGCACTGCCTGGCCAGCAGGAGCACTGCCAGGTTGCCAGGCCGGCAGTGCCAAGATGCCCAGGTGCCAAGTTGCCCCTGCCAGGGGATCGGGCCCAGGGGTGACCCGCTCTTATTTGGTGGGGTGAGGGGGAGGCTCGACTCGAGGACCCCCTAACAGGTAGGTTGGGGCGTTGGAGGGATCCAGAGGTAGCTGGGAGGGGTGGGGGGGTGCAGATCTCTTCCTGCACTGATGAGCTCAGCTCAGTAGAAGTGAGATAAGTGCAACCTCGACGGGCCGTTCCTCGTCGAGGCCAAAAATAAAAAGGTCCTGCTTGATAGCGGGGCTGGGGGTAAATCCACACCCGTTAGCTCTGTTCTCTCCCCACAGATACTGTCAGAACTGCTGAAATTGTCCAGAATTTTCTGCTTCTCATGAAATCCCTACAGTGCAGAGACGGCCATTCGGCCCATCGAGTCTGCACCGACCCTCTGAAAGAGCACCTCAGCTAGGCCGAATTCCCCACCCTATCCCCATGACCCGGCCCCACCAAATCATTGGACACTAAGGTGCTATTTAACATGGCCAATCCACCGAACCTGCACATCTTTGGACTGTGGGAGGAAACCGGAGCACCCGCAGGAAACCCACGCAGACACGGGGAGAACGTGCAGACCCCGCACAGAGGGTGAGCCAAGCCGGGAATCGAACCCGGCTCCCTGGCGAGGTGAGGCATCCCGTGCTAACCACCGCGCTATCGCGCTTTCCCATTTTTAGTCCCCCATTATGCTTGCCTAGCATCCCCTTAAATGCATTATACTATCCACTTCAACTGCTCCCTGAGATAGTGGCTTTCACACGCTTACCACTCTTTGGGTGAAGAACTGCCATAGAACTGAAATAACACCAGCAAACAAAACCTAAAATTAAGTTAAGTTGAGGAGAGGTGGAGTAGATTTAATAATGTAAGTTTAAAAAAAAAACAAATTCCCACGAGTTTCTCTGCACAGTCATGTGCTGGCAACGAAATGGGTACCTTTGGCTTGAATACATTAGCAAATCAAAGTGAACAGAATTTAAGGCTCTGGAGTTACAATTCCAGATTATTGTTACTGTTAGAAGAATGAAAGGTTCACTCCGTTTGTGAATCACTCTATAATTAGTCAGTTTCAGATCTGCTTTAACCAGACTGGTGTACAGATAATATCAGTCCTGGGGCCGACATGCAAGAGGAATGAAGAGAGTGTTAATTTATCACACACTGAGACAGGAGACACTCAATCAATCCCTTACCACAGTCAATAGGAGATTCACAGCTCAAACCTGTGCTGCTATCATCTATATTCGAGTAAAGGTTGGAGGGAAAGACACATGAATTAACATCATTCACCCCTCGTACCCAAAGTGATCCGAATCAGCAATAACTTGAACGCATACAGCACCTTCAACATAATAAAATGGTTACGCAGGATACCATGATTGTGCACTGCTGAGAAAAATCTGAATGGGGAGGGAAGGAGAGAGGGAGGGAAGGGAGGAGAGAGGGAGGGGAGGAGAGAGGGAGGGAGGGGAGGAGAGAGGGAGGGAGGGGAGGAGAGAGGGAGGGAGGGGAGGAGGAGAGAGGGAGGGAGGGGAGGAGAGAGGGAGGGAGGGAGGGAGGGAGACTATTGTGTGGAGGTTTATTCTTGCAGCCTTAAATTGGAGGAAGCTCCTGCTCATACACAACTTGATGTC
Organism: Scyliorhinus canicula; assembly: GCF_902713615.1. Classification (NCBI taxonomy): domain Eukaryota; kingdom Metazoa; phylum Chordata; class Chondrichthyes; order Carcharhiniformes; family Scyliorhinidae; genus Scyliorhinus; species Scyliorhinus canicula. Next base: position 4,474,146 of record NC_052169.1, on the reverse strand, counting down.
AGACAAGCACTCGGAGACCCAGCACGAGTCACGGAGCCAGGAACAATGTCAGAGAAGCAGAGTTGAGTCATCTAATAGATGAAAGCTAACCCTGGCCATTGAATGATGCCACCTACTGACAGCATGTAGATGGGATAGAGAAAGGAGAGATGGTTGAAATATTGTGCATGCCCGAGTTGGCTGTTTAGGCATCTGGGAGAAGTTGCCTGTTTAGGGATAGGAACAGTAAGAAGTCTTACAACACCTGGTTAAAGTAGGGATAGGAGGGCAGCACGGTGGCACAGTGGTTAGCATTGCGGCCTACGGCGCTGAGGACCCGGGTTCGAATCCCGGCCCTGGGTCACTGTCCATGTGGAATTTGCACATTCTCCCCGTGTCTGCGTGGGTTTCACCCCCACAACCCAAAGATGTGCAGGATAGGTAGATTGGCCATTCTAAATTGCCCCTTAATTGGAAAAAATAATTGGGTACTCTAAATTTATAAAAAGAAAAGTAGGGATAGGAAGGTAGACCAATGTTAGATATTTGCTGGCTGCCCTCGAGTGAGCAGAGCAGAAACAAAACTAAGTAAATTCCATTTATACTTGGGCTCTATTTCAAATTGCTACTTAATCATTCAGTAAATACCCCACAGGGATGTTTGCTGTCCACTGTCTCACCCAGAAGCCATTCAACCGGAGACGCAGCACAGTTGACCCCAACTGCAACATTCCAGCAGATGTTTTTGAAACATATCCGGGGTAAGAAGAACAAAGAAAAGTACAGCACAGGAGCAGGCCCTTCGGCCCTCCAAGCCCGTGCCGACCATGCTGCCCGACTAAACTACAATCTTCTACACTTCCTGGGTGCGTATCCCACTATTCCCATCCTATTCATTTATTTGTCAAGATGCCCCTTAAATGTCACTATCGTCCCTGCTTCCACCACCTCCTCCGGCAGCGAGTTCCAGGTACCCACTACCCTCTGTGTAAAAAAAAAAACTTGCCTCGTAAACCTTGCCCCTTGCACCTTAAACCTATGCCCCCTAGTAATTGACCCCTCTACCCTGGGAAAAAGCCTCTGACTATCCTGTTTAGGGCTGTTTAGCACACTGGGCTAAATCGCTGGCTTTGATAGCAGACCAAGCAGGCCAGCAGCACGGTTCGATTCCCGTAACAGCCTCCCTGAACAGGCGCCGGAATGTGGTGACTAGGGGCTTTTCACAGTAACTTCATTTGAAGCCTACTCGTGACAATAAGTGATTTTCATTTCATTTTCACTCTGTCTATGCCCCTCATAATTTTGTAGACCTCATCAGGTTGCTCCTCAACCTCTGTCGTTCCAGTGAGAACAAACTGAGTTTATTCAACCGCTCCTCATAGCTAATGCCCTCCATACCAGGCAGCATCCTGGTAAATCTCTTCTGCACCCTCTCTAAAGCCTCCACATCCTTCTGGTAGTGTGGCGACCAGAATTGGACACTATACTCCAAGTGTGGCCTAACTAAGGTTCTATACAGCTGCAACATGACTTGCCAATTTTTATACTCAATGCCCTGGCCAATGAAGGCAAGCATGCTGTATGCCTTCTTGACTACCTTCTCCACCTGTGTTGCCCCTTTCAGTGACCTGTGGACCTATACACCTAGATCTCTCTGACTTTTAATACTCTTGAGGGTTCTACCATTCACTGTATATTCCCTACCTGCATTAGACCTTCCAAAATGCATTACCTCACATTTGTCCGGATTAAACTCCATCTGCCATCTCTCTGCCCAAGTCTCCAAACGATCTAAATCCTGCTCTGCTGTATCCTCTGACAACACCAGTAGAATTACTTCCTCCCTTGGCCAGAGGCATCAAGACACACCACTGTGCTTCTTGCCGTCACACTTAACCAAGTTTTCCATGGTGAACAATTCTGCTGTTGCAAATTACAGAGCAGCCTGGAAGAGGTCCTGGGCCTCACTATCATTTGAAACAGGAATCCAGTTTGTCTTTCAGTAACTGTGATTTAAAACTAAACACAGTCTTTGAAGAAACCATTCAAATTTCCAGCTTTGTAACCACGTCAGGCAAGAGTTGAAAATGCAAAAATAGGTACGGTAAGATCACTGACTTCTGCCTGGGAGGGAACAAAGTCATACATTCACACTGATTCCAAGCCAGCGAGTTAGCAAGTGTAGAAAAAAGAGTCAAACACTAAAGTCACCTGCAGTTTAAAATAGTGCTGAGTCCCTGCCTGATAAACATACTCTCACGAGACATTACTAATTCCACAAGATCTGTCTGGCAGCACAATTAATTACTTATTTTTAAGAAATAAATTTAGAGTACCCAATTCATTTTTTCCAATTCAGGGGCAATTTAGCGTGGCCAATCCACCTACCCTACACATCTTTTTGGGTTATGGGGGCGAAACCCACACAGACAGGGGGAGAATGTGCAAACTCCACACGGACAGTGACCCTGAGCCGGGATCGACCCTGGGACCTCGGCGCCGTGAAGCAGCAGTGCTAACCACTGCGTCACCGCGCTGCCCCTGGCAACACAATTATGCAGGTAAAAGCCGGAATCTGAAACAAAAACAGAAAATACTGGACAATCGCAGCAGGTCTGACAGCATCTGTGGAGAGAGAGAGAGAGAGAGAGAGAGCAGAGCTAACGTTTCGAGTCTGGATGACGCTTTGTCAAAGCTGGAGGGAAAGTTATAGCTGAGTCAAACATCAAAGATACAATCTGTGGCAACAAGACAGTGACATTAAAAGGATTTTTACAATTAGAAGCTATCTCCCTTTCCACCAAGTAATGCACAGGGACAGAAATCTACACCCTATTCCTTTAACTGTTTTGCTCATGGGTTGGTTAGCTTATGGGTTGGGGGAAAACAGCAATACAAATCGGAGGGTTTCCCCAACACAGTATATATATATATATGGCTGGGCGGTGAAAAATAGTAATTCCTGCACTGGTTCCATTTTGGGGATCATGCCTTGGGTGATCATGCCAAAATATCCATGAAAAGTTTATAATTTTAGTTATTCAGATAACAAAAAAAATGCTTTTAATTTTGTGGGTCAACTGATGTACCGAAGATACCAATACTTTGCCGACATCTCAGGTTGCTGATACTGAACGGTCTTAGCGTCCCGGCTGAAGATTTGTCCATCAATGAGGCAAACAGCTCTAAGGACAGCCCATTCCAAACCCCCAGACACAAAACAAAAACAGGACTAATCAGAAAAAAGGTAGACTGGGGAAAATGGGAATAGAATCATAGAATTTACAATGCAGGCGGAGGCCCTTCGGCCCATCGAGTCTGCACCGGCCCTTGGAAAAAGCACCCTACTTAAGCCCATGCTTCCACCTGTGGTGATATACACAAGGGGTTAATGTAAGTACACGTAGACTAGCTAGACACTAGAGGGAGCACCAGAGACATGACACACAGACGCTCAACCAATAGGTCAGTAAGATAGGACACGACCAATGGGCATTCACGACACACAAAGAGGTGACACTACCACAGGGTGGCATTACACCAACCCATATAAAAGGACACAGCACCCATGATCTTCCTCTTTCCAGGGGCGACACTCAGTGAGTACACAGGGTTGATTTGGAACACATCACACCCACCACGTGGATTGTAGCAGACTGGTTCGTCAGTCTGAGTAGCTATAGCAGGATTAACAGGAGAGTCGAATCCAAGTAAGAGAATCGTTAACAGTTTAATAAACGTGTTAAAGCTATCTCCAAGTCTGAACGTTCCTTTGTCAGACTACACATCAAGAAGCAGCTTATGCTACATCAAGAGCATAACAAGACGCATCCCATCTCCATAACCCAGTAACCCCACCTAACCTTTTTTTTTTTTAAGGACGAGAATGCCTACGCTTGAAGGTAGCATGTGGCTCTAATAATAATTATTATTATTATTGTTGTCACAAGTAGGCTTACATTAACACGGCAATTAAGTTACTGTGAAAATCCCCTAGTCGCCTCACTCCGGCGCCTGTTCGGGTACACAGAGGGAGAATTCAGAATGTCCAATTCACCTAACAGCACGTCTTTCAGGACTTGTGGTAAGGCCACAGGCTGGACATCCGTGCGAGGGGAGAGATTCCAGTGTCTATAAACCAGATTGCAGGCAAGACAAACCACCTCATGTCTCTACAATGGTGCGTAATTTCAACACAGAAACAGCGCTGTACCATGCAGCTTAATTTTAAAAAGATCTATTTTACTACAATTGCTTCTGAGCTGCAACACAGAGGTTTATTCCATCCACCATTGAAGGCACAATATTCAGAAGCCTCCGACACAGCATCAGCTCCAGCATCCCACAGAATCCATCGCAGCATCCAACTATGCAGAGAAATCCAGGGGAGAATCCTGTGGAGTGCCGGTAATGTTACAGATGTTGCTGCATTTCCAGCTGTGTCAGTAACTGGTGGGTTTTGCTTGTGTTTGAGGATTTTGCACACAGCTATATTCCGTCAGAACGAAATGGTCACTTCTCTGCAGAGGGCCTAAGCGATACAGGGAGTGCGACCGCACCAGTGGAACACGTCAGTCACTGCTTTTCATACTTTGAATGATGACCCTCTGGAAATAGTCAAATAATGCCGCAGATCCCTTATCCAAATGCTTCCAAAGCAAGCTATCCGCGATCCAGTCAGTATTATTACCACGCACAGAAATAACAAGCTCAAAATGGCAACCTGTCAGAATTACATCACAGTACAGATTTAAAGTTCTGACTTTATGGGAGCCAGGTATCCCATCCCAAAGGCAGCTTAGCTTCCACCAGAATCACAGCAAGGCCTGGAAGGTAACAATGCTTCAACATGAAAGGACCTCTCCCAAAACTGCACAATGCACTTAGAAAGTGTGCTTTGCGAATGTACTTAAATGGACCTACCTTGGCCTCCAGGGTACATGCATCTGAATGCTCGTCCAAGCTCCTCTGCTTGTACCCTGCCTGCTGGAGTCAGTTCCCCTCCCCATTTCAACACCAAAAGCAGCGACGGATCATTTCCCCTCGAATCTGCAGCACAACCAAGTCACGGCCATGAACCCTTTCAGCAGAAGTTAACTTTTCAACACATTACAAATATTTGTTATAATCAACGGCAGATAAACACTTTCCCCCCCTACCCCACTAAGTTGGTAATGGGCGTCCAGATATCAGCTACATAAACCAGAAGATCTGGGGTTTGATCTGCAGTGTTTAAGTGTTAGAGGGGCAGTAGAGGGAGGAGCTGCAATGGGGTCGCAGCATTCGTGTGCTGGGTGATGGACGGAGATCATTCAGTGTTCACGTTTCAGATCATGGTCTGGTCTCGCACACACTGCTGAAAAGTGCGTGGATTTGGATTTTGATCCAAGGATAGAGTCAGCTTGGTTATGCTATCTTGTGGAAGGTTGAATAGTTTGCCGAGACCCATTTTCTGGACTCACATTTGGAGGCAGCCCCTGGAATGAAACACTGTGTAGCAGTCATCACCACCCCCATCGCCCGAGTTGAAAGATCATGGGTTCATATTTAATCCAGTGACGTGAACACGCAACCCAGGTGGACATTCCCAGCACAGTTTTGAGGAAATGCTGCATTGTTGGAGATGCTGTTTCAGCATATTAAATGATAAACAAAGTCTGCCCTCTCAGCTAGAGTATCTAACCGTAAATTGTTAGGACAGCAAAGGTTTGTATTTGTAGACATTAGAAATATAGTATGGTTTTAAGTGTGATTAATTTAATGTTTGTGTGTCTGGAAGGGTAAACGCCTATAGTTAGATTCATTCTGGACAAAGGGTGATTGGTTAAGTTCCATCTGTGTTCCTATTGTGCTTAGAGAAGACTATGTCATGAAGAATAAAGAGGCCAGCAGATGTATATGTGTGCATTGCTTAGCAACTGGGGCCTTGTAAGGCAAAAAAAGGCTTTTAGATTTTAATTTAGCTAATTTGATTGCAGTTGGAGATAGGTATGAGAGAGAGAAGGCAGCTCTCATAGCTCTGCTGGAAGCAGTTGGCTCAGATGCCTGGTCAGGGAACATCTCTCCCAGCTTTGCTAGAAGAAAAGCAATACCATGGATTAATGGTAAAGAAAACAAGTGCAGAGATCTGAAGAGCAGCTGGTTAAGGAAACGAGAGAAATGAAATGTTTCCAAGCAGTCTGAGTTAAAGGTCCTGGAACAGAGGAGTAAAAACAGACAGAGCTGAGAAGGAGGCTGCGATGCAAGAAAGATATCGGACGTGATTTTCAGGTTTGTGAGATTTTACTACAGCCTGTGGAACGTGGGTTGAAATAGCTATGGAAATTACTGGCTGGATCAATGAGTTGTGTAAAAGCAGTTGAGACAAAGTAAACCAAAAAAATGGGTTGGTGTAAAATCCTGGACTGGATTTGCTGTTAAATGTGCAGCCAAAGCTTGATTCAAAAAAGTGTCATTTGGAAAACCTGGACTGGATTTCAGAATGCAAACCCCCCCTAAGGGAAAGCATAATTATGAGAGAAAATTTTAAAGCGTGTTTTTGGGAGAGGAGTTTGGAAACTCTCAAGTTTGGGAGAAGAAACGTCTGGGGGTACTTTGAGGAGGCATCCACAGACATTCACTTGGGGTTCAAGTGTATTTTCCCACGGTCGTCATGTGTGCTTAAAAGAGACTATGTGCCTAATGAGACCAGTGTAGCTTAATATGTACTTTGTAATCCGTGTTAATCTTAAAATCTGTGTGCATGTGTTAAACTAAGGGGAAAGTAATAGAATATTGTTTATAATTCAATTTTTTCATGTTTAATAAATGTATTTTTTGGCGGTAGTGATGCAGTGCTTAGCACTGCTGCCTCAAGGCACTGAGGACCCAGGTTCAATCCCGGCCCCGAGTCACTGCCCGTGTGGAGTTTGCACATTCTCCCTGTGTTTGTGTGGGTCTCACCCCCACAACCTAAAAAGATGTGCAGGACACCATCTCAGACTAAAGGGATGATCCTTTAAAACTAGAGGAGGAGGAATTTCTTCAGCCAGAGGGTGGTGAATCTGTGGAACTCTTTGCCGCAGAAGGCTGTGGAGGCCAAATCGCTGAGTGTCTTTAAGAGAGAGATAGATAGGTTCTCGATTAATAAGGGGATCAGGGGTTATGGGGAGAAGGCAGGAGAATGGGAATGAGAAAATATCAGCCATGATTGAATGGCAGAGCAGAATCGATGGGCCGAGTGGCCTAATTCTGCTCCTGTGTCTTATGGTCTTAGGATAGATGGATTGGCCACGATAAATTCCCTCTTGATTGGAAAAAAAGAATTGGGTACTCAAAATTTGTTTAAAAAATTAATGTTTCTTGTTGTTAAAACTAATTAGCTGTCCTGTGACTCTGTTACTCCACGTTTAAAACAAAAAGTAAAAGTAATGGTCTTTTCAGTTAGGGTTCCATTCTGGAACCTTACCGACTGGTTATATCATCAACTGGGCTTGTAACAAAATTCCATACCTTCTTCTTCACTGGACGTTTTGGGTTGTCCATGAGGCAAGTATGTCATTTGAACCTTTCTGTTGATCCCAGAAAAATGACCGTACCTTTTAACAAAAAAAAATACACGCACATGAAGAAATGAAACTAAAAAGCCAATAAATGATGGAGTTCAAATAGAAAAACAGAAAATGCTGACAGAACGCAGCACGTCAGTCAGCCTCTAACGGATATGGGTACAGCAGGGTTGCAAATGGAGAAGGTTGAGCCACCATCTTCAACTGTAGCGATAGGTGGTGTTTGGGTGGCAGTTCAAGGTGGCCAGTGTAATCTTAGAATCTCAGTAAACAACACAAACCTTGCCCCAGTCTAAAACCAGCTAACGGTAACAGAGCTATCACAAACTCTAAATAGATTAGCATAGTGACATCTGTATTGCAATTACTTTCTCCCTTGGAGTAGGGCAGCACGGTAGCACAGTGGTTAGCACTGTTGCCTCACGGCACCAGGGTCCCAGGTTTGATTCCAGGCTTGGGTCACTGCGTGTGCAGAGTCTGCACGTTCTCCCCGTGCCTGCGTGGGTTTCCTCTGGGTGCTCCGGCTTCCTCCCACAAGTCCCGAAAGACGTGCTTGTGTTGTTCCTTGTGTCTTAATAAAGCTCGTAGTCTCAAAGTTGGAGAAGATGCTTTATTGTGAATTTGTTCTGTCTTCAGAGCTTAACTTATGGCTACCTCAAATGCTGCCTGCCTGCCTGTGTCTGTGTCTTGCTACCAGTTCTCCCTTCCGTGAAGTGTGTCCTCACTTCCCGTCCCTCTGTATTTATAGCTCTCCCGTGCTCCCTCTAGTGCTTGCTCAGTTGTATTGCATCTACACTGATACACAATCACCACAGTGCTGTTGGGTGAATTGGACATTCTGAATTCTCCCTCTGTGTACCCGAACAGGCGCTGGAATGTGGCAATTAAGGGATTTTCACAGTATCTTCATTACACTTCAATGTAAATCTACTTGTGACACTAATAAAGATTATTATTATACTTACATTTCCAGCACAGTCTTCAGCTGCTCCAATTTTGATTTCTTCTCTTCTATTTCACAGTCATTATGCTGCCCCAGGTCAGCTAGAAGCTCACGGGTAATGTCTAGAACTTCCTAAGAATCAAGAGCCGGCAATTACAACCAGATTACATACAGCGGCAACTCTCACCCCCTTGGCGAACACACGGTACTAGCCCCAACGCAGCTTCTCCTGATGCTGCTTTTGCAGCAGGCATTAATGGTCTCCTCTGAATCATAGAATTTACAGTCCAGAAGGAGGCCATTAGGCCCATCAAGTCTGCACCAGCTCTTGGAAAGAGCACCCCACCCAAGCCCACACCCCCACCCTATCCCCATAACCCAGTAACCCCACCCAAAACTAAGGGCAATTTTGGACACTAAGGACAATTTATCATGGCCAAACCACCCAACCTGCACATCTTTGGACCGTGGGAGGAAACCGGAGACACGGGGAGAACATGCAGACTCCGCACAGACAGTGATTCAAGCTGGGAATCGAAACTGGGACCCCGGAGCTGTGAAGCAACTGTGCTAACCACTATGCTACCGTGGTGGAGACAACATTTCCTCCCACAGTCCAAAGACGTGTAGGTTAGGTGGATTGGCCGTGATAAATTGCCCCTTAGTGGCCAAAAAGGTTAGATGGGGTTATTGGGTCACGGGGATAGGGTGGAAGTGAGGGCTTAAGTGGGTCGGCGCAGACACGATATGCCGAATGGCCTCCTTCTGCACTGTATGTTCTATAACTGAAACTACTGTTTATACGTTGGATCAAGGGAGTTCCTGGGAGCCGTCAATACTTGCACTTGGTACCCCCTCCACAAACATTTGAAATTGTAAGAGTCCTTCCTGCTTATTTCCTTTGTTTCCATTTCTTTTATTTAATTATTTTTGATCCATGGACCCATCATTGAAATGTGCCTTTAAGCAGAAGAGCGCTTGCCAGGACAGCGCGCTCCTAGGTTTTGTACTTTGGAGAGGAGAAACCAGACTTGCCGGTGCCGAGTGAATCTTAGGAACCGGTTTTCGGAGAAAGTCGGCTGGCCAGGGACAGTGTTCTACCTGACAACAGTCAACAACTGGTTCCTGCTGGGGAGGACCTGGCAGAAGCCTCTGGCCACTCGAAGGAAGAGGAAACTGTGTTTTCTCCCTCTCTCTGCTGCAGATTGCCTGCTGTCTCTGTGAGTCTGCAGCGAAGATAATTACAACTGAAGGAAAGGAAAGTACCCAACTGAAGTCCTAAAGCTTGAGACAGAAACTAACTGGAGGACATCCATCTAAATCAAAGACCCTTTATCCTTTTATTTTATTATATCCCACGCGCGTGGGGTTGGAAATTAAATAGTAGAATGCCAGTTATGTTTTTGGCCTATTTAATTATAATTACTGCTGATAATAAAAGGTTACTTGTGTTTAAGTTTTACAAACCCCTGTAGTCAACATAACCCAAATAAAGCCACAGGTATTAATATAAATCACCTGTGTTGTGATGCCAGGTCAAGGGGGTTGGAACTGACTGCGCACTAGCCCAGGGTGCCGTAACAAAATGCATTGCACTACACAATTGTCTGTACCTGAAGCTGCTTTGGTTTCTTTAGCTTTAGTTTGCCAGTCTTGTATCCTTCATACTTCTCAAACAAGTCAAAGAACCTGCAGGAAGAAGCATTTGCCACATTGAAAACAAAGACAGTCAGACATCAATTTGAAGCCTTGTAAACATTTTGGCAAAAATTTAGAGCATTTAATCCTGTGGGAGCTACTAAATTTACGGGTAACTTCAAATTTCCTCTCTTTGCTCGAGTAATTTGATGCAAGTTATTAAAATCTTTCTCGAGGTGATTAAAAACCTACACAGACAAATGAAACAAATCAGTCCTGGAAAGGTTGAAAGTTTCAGTGGACCTACCTGGGATGAAAGAATATATAAAATCATAGAACTGACAGTGCAGAAGGAGGCCATTCGGCCCATTGAGTCTGCACCGGCCCTTGGAAAGAGCACACAGCTTAAGTCCACGCCTCCACCCTATCCCCATAATCTTTTGGACACTAAGGGGGCAATCTAGTATGGCCAATCGCTGTTGTGTTACAGTATTAACGTTGGCCGTAAGCGTGTTATGTATTTAACTGTTCCCAACAAAATGCCTGTATGTTAGCAGTGATGTACAATGCTAATTAATAAACATTGCTCGTCAAAAGCCACACAATTTCACAGCGTACTAATTCACGAAATAGATTGGATAAAAATGGTTCAGCCCAGCATCTCAACCATTGGTATTGCTTCTCAAGTCCTATCTCACCAACTCTTGCTGTCAAACCCATTTTAGCTGTTGATCACCCTGTGTCAATAAAATGGCTTCCCAAATGCCATTCTAAGACTTGTCAAATTTGACAGTGCTCTGCCGCAGTATTGTTTTTGGTTTACTTTCTTTTTTTGTTTTTGTTTTTGGTACCCTAGTTTAGGACACTTAGCTGAGCCATATGTTTCAACCTTCCAGATAAACTCATATCAAGATGTTAAAAAGATTATCTGGACTTCAAAGAGAGTCAGACACTTTTGATGTCTATTTCTGTCACTTCTTCCCATAGAGATATGCTATTACTCCAAGCTTGGCTATAAAACACTCAACTGATATGCGGGGGTGGTTGTACAGTTAAGTCCAACTGCTTAACGTGAAGTTCGCTTGTGATGACGACCACGAAGGCTCATCAATGGATTTCCCCGTATGGTTTGCGGTATATGAGCTCCCCTATTGAGTTGGTGGAGGCTCACTCAATAGGAACTATTTGGCAGGAGTTTACAACCTGCAGCCCAGACCTGGAGCAGCATTCCTGATGGTCCCCAGGCTAGGCTACTGTACGCCGCGGCAATAATGACACGGATACTCGCAACGGTCATCCATTAGAAATAGAGGTAGACACAAGGGGTGCTGTGTCCGCTACTGGAGAACAGACGTTTAATCGTCTCCAGACTGACCTCCTACCGTTGAGCTTAGAGGACGCCAGAGTTATTCGCCACCTACACAGGGGAACCTTTACGGATTATGGGAATCGGGTCGACCCAGTGACCTACAGACATCAGTCAGCCTGGCCACCACTCATTCTCGTGTGACGAAAGGGACCAAGTCTTTAGGGGAGAGATCGGCTCCAGCATGCCCCCGTTAAGCCTGCCCCCCATTGAGCCTGCCCCCCATTGAGGCCTCACCTCCGACCCCAGTGGTGACTGCCGCTGGCGTAGGCTACTGCCCGTAGAGGACCCTATGCCCGTCTCGCCCAACTGTGAGGGCTCGGGTTCAGATATTGAGGCCAAGGAATTGGGGGTTCCCTGATAGCCAACACAAAAGAAGGACCGACGTCTGTGACCCTTAGGCGCGGCCTGCAGAAGCGAAGATAGCCGATCAGCTTCGCCCCTCCCAATCCGGCTCCCCCTGCCACATACTCGAGGCCGAGTGCAAAGAGGGGGAGGTGACCTCCTCGCTGTGGAAGCATCGCGGGTGAAAAGGAGAGGCGAGAGGAATGGTATGACCAGGGAGGCTACGGGAAATCTTCGATAGATCTCTTCTGTGGGGTTTTTCAGGGTTTGCCTATTGAGTGGGCCAATTGGAACTATTCGGCAGGAGTGTAAAACCTGCAGCTCAGAACCGGACCGGCATTCCTGATGACTTCCGGACTTAGCGTTGAATTTTTAGAAATAAATTTAGAGTACCCAATTCTGCTTTTTCCAATTAAGGGGCAATTTAACGCGGCCAATCCACCTACCCTGCACACCTTTGGGGTGAAACCCACGCAGACGCAGGGAGAATGTGCAAACTCCACACGGACAATGACCCGGGCAGTGATCGAACCTGGGTCCTCAGTGCCCTGAGGCAGCAGTGCTAACCACACCCTGCCGCCCTTCTTTGCCTTATCCAAATAAAGTAAAGTTTGCATGAAACCCGGCCTTGGTGCAGTTATTGCACTGATAATCCATTGGAGGGAGCTATACCAGATTTCTGAGACAGTTTTTAATCTCAGTTCAACAGCAAGGTATTCTTACAGCCACTTCCATTTTGTTTGTGCACATATACAAAACTCCAAAACGTTTAGCTTCTAGTTTTATTCCTTGGTGAACAATATTATCGAACGGTTAACAAAGTCTGGGCAGCTATGATGTAATAACAAGAATAATGGCTCAAATGTCAGAAGTGGTTAGAACTCTGGCCTCAGAGCCAGAGGTTTGTGGATTCGAGGCACTTCAAAGACCTCAGCACAAAATGCAGTACCCCCCCCCCCCGGATCTCCGCCCAGACCGGCCGAGTTCCCGACGGTGTCGGTCGCGTGTGCTATCATCCGTCAGGAACTCGGCGTGGTGGCTGCGGACTCAGTCCTGCGTCGCCGCAGGTCGGGGGAGGGCCGATCAGCGGGCAGGGAGAACTCTGTCAAGGGCTGGGGGCAGTGTTGGGGAGTGGTCCGGGGCTCGCGAGCCGGCCAAAGGGGGCTGCAGGCCGCCGCCGTGCGCATGCTCCCGGCAATTCTCCGGGCCGTGTCGGCAGCTAGAGCTGGGTGCTCTACGCTGCCCGCATGCTAGCCCTCGGCCAAATGGAGGATCGGTGGCCGTTTTACGCCAAATTTTCAGTCGTAAAACACCACCGTTCCCGCGCGGGCGTGGGGACATAGCATCAAAATCGGATGGGTTTGGTTCTGTCCCAATAAAAGCCTGACACCAATGACCAATAACCTAAATATTTGACTGAGCTGTCCTGATACCACTTTATGGGGTTCAACGTCAACTTTTGTTTAACAACTCTCCTGTGGAGTGCCTTAAAACATTTCTCCAATGTTGAAGGTGCTGTATAAAACATTTGTTGTCGTCATGGGCAGTAATGTGTAAAATCACACCATATCTCTTCAGTGGGAAAATGTTTTCTTCAGGGGAAAGTGAACAGCATTGTGACTGGAATAGTGTACACTGTGTGCACATTGGATTAAAGAGGCAGTTGACAGCTGATGGGGATGTGGCAGGCCTGACTGTTTGTATACACCCGGAATTACAGTGTCACCAAAGTCTCAAAGATCACTGCGAATCATTCAGACAGAAGACTGAATATTATGCCCTGATTATCAGAAATCACTGTATATGCAGTCGCTATAACAAAGAACAATACACCACAGGAACAGGCCCTTCGGCCCTCCAAGCCCCTGGCCAGACTGAGGGTAAATGTAGAATCGGACATAGGGTCATACCAAGCCTGTGCCTCTAAGCCAGTTTAACCAATGGTGCTGACGTGTATCAAGCTTAAAAGGGAAGCTGGGAAAATCAGCAACTCGTGCGCCTGAATCCAGTCAGGAAGTCACCACATTAAAGGAGCAAATAACGTACAACATTTAGATACACAATGTGAATGCGACAGTCAACAGCAAGCAATCCTGATGTGAGTAACCCACCTCCTGACTCCCCAAAACCTGTCCACCTTCTAAGGCACAAGTCAGGAGTGTAATGGAATACTCTCCACTTGCCTGGATGAGTGCAGCTCCAACAACTCGACACCATCCAGGACAAAGCAGCCCCGCTTGATTGGCACCCCGTTCACAAACATTCACTCCCTCCATCACCGACACACAGTGGCAGCCGTGTGTACCATCTACAAGATGCACTGCAGCATCTCACGAAGGCACCCAAGACAGCACCTTCCAAACCCAAGACCACTCCCATCTAGAAGGACAAGAGCAGCAGATACATGTGAACCCCGCCACCTGGAGGTTTCCCTCCAAGCCACTCCCACCCTGACTTGGAAATATATCGCCGTTCCTTCACTGTCGCAATATCCTGGAACTCCCTCCCTAGCAGCAGTGGATCATAGACTTTACAGTGCAGGAGGCCATTCGGCCCATCGAGTCTGCACCGGCTCTTCAAAAGAGCACCCTACCCAAGGTCAACACCTCCACCCTATCCCCATAACCCAGTAACCCCACCCAACACTAAGGGCAGTTTTGGACACTAAGGGCAATTTATCATGGCCAATCCACCTAACCTGCACGTCTTTGGACTGTGGGAGGAAACCGGAGCACCCGGAAGAAACCCACGCAGACACGGGGAGGATGTGCAGACTCCGCACAGACAGTGATCCAAGCCGGAAACGAACCTGGGACCCTGGAGCTGTGAAGCAATTGTGCTAACCACAATGCTACTGTGCTGCCATCTGGATGTACCTACATCAGATGGACTGCAGCGGTTCAAGGAGGCAGCTCACCACCCCCTTCTCAGGGCAATTAGGAATGGGCAATAAATGCTGGGCCTAGGCAGCACGGTGGCGCAGTGGTTAGCATTGCTGCCCCACGGCGCTGTGGTCCCAGGTTCGATCCCGGCTCTGGGTCACTGTCCGTGTGGAGTTTGCACATTCTTCCCGTGTTTGCGTGGGTTTAGCTCCCACAACCCAAAGATGTGCAGGGTAGGTGGATTGGCCACGTTAAAGTGCCCCTTAATTGGAAAAAATGAATTGGGTACTCTAAATTTATAATTTTTTAAAAATAAATAAATGCTGGGCCTGGCCGGCGATGTGCACATCCCCTGAACGAATAAAAAAGTAACATCAAATTTAATGGCAGCATTATCCTGCTGAACACTGTGGCATCTGGAATATGAACTGTTGCATGGAGCATCAACATGCCTCCAACAAACTGACAGCAAATGAAAGAATAGAGAGAGAAATAAAAAGAAAAGAAAATGCTGGAAAATCTCAGCCAGTCTGGCAGCATCTGTAGGGAGAGAAAAGAGCTAATGTTTCGAGTCCAGATGATCCTTTGTCAAAAGCTGAGAAATAGAGAAACAGAGAGAAATAATTTGTATTTATAAAGGTGCCTTTCCCAACCACCAGACGTTCCAAAGCTCTTTAAAGCCAATGAAGTATTTTTTTTAAGTGTTGTGATGTAAGAAACAAAGCATTCAATATGCGCACAGAAAGATCCCACAAGCAGCAGTCAGAGATCCCAGATAACCTGTTGTGGTGATGGTGGTCGACGGATAAATGTTGACCATATCACAAGGGAATATGTTTTCGAATTACTGCCCAGGGAATCTTTTACGACCACCACAGTGAGTAGATGGGGCCTCAGTGTAACACCTCATCTGAAAAAAGGCACCTTTGACAGTGCAGCACTCCCCAAGTCTTGTAATGTGAAATGAAAATCGCTTATTGTCACGAGTAGGCTTCAATGAAGTTACTGTGAAAAGCCCCTAGTCGCCACATTCCGGCGCCTGTCCGGGGAGGCTGGTACGGGAATCGAACCGTGCTGCTGGCCTGCTTGGTCTGCTTTAAAAGCCAGCGATTTAGCTGAGTGAGCTAAACCAGCCCCTGGTGTCAGTAAGTGTCAGTCTGGATGAAGCACTCAAATCTCCAGAGTGGGCCTTGAACACATGATCTTCTGACTTGCACACAAGAATGCTTCTGCCAAGCCATAGCTTGGAAATACTGCCTCGAGGACCACCAACTAGGCAGAGATAAGTTAACGATTGCTGTCGAGTGAGCTGCCATTCCCCCTCCTCCTCCCAACAAATCCTCACAACCTTTACGATCAGAGCAGATTTTCACTAACTTTGGATGCATGACCTCCATCTTCATCTTTTGCTTGGGAGTTCGGTCACCGTGTCGAATGATTGCAATCACACAGCGCAGCTCCATCCTGTGTAACACGCAGCACAATGAGTACTTTAATCCGAACATAAAAAGCAAAATTCAAACAAAAAGCTTCACAGAAAACAGGTCCATCAAACAAGTCAAAGATTTTTAGGTATGAAAATGCATCGTAATATCCTAGAATTACAGATCAATACAGCAAAGAAAGTGGGCGCTTGGCTCATTGTGCCTATGCAGGCCCTTAGGTGAAGCTATTCAATGAATCCTATTCCCCTGCTTTTTTCCCCACAGCACTAAAAAGGGTTTCCCTTCAAATATTTCATAATTGAATCATCGAATTTACAATGCAGAAGGAGGCCATTCGGCCTAATGAGCCTACATCGATCCCTGAAAGAGCACCCGGCCCACACCTCCACCCTATCCTCGTAACCCAGCAACCCCTCCTAACCTTTGGGACACTACGGGGCAATTTTAGCATGGCCAATCCCCCCTAACCCGCACATCTTTGGACCGTGGGAGGAAACTGGAGCAGCCGGAGGAAACCCACGCAGACACGGGGGAGGACATGCAGACTCCGCGCAGACAGTCACTCAAGCTGGAAATCGAACCCTGGTCCCTAGTGCTGTGAAGAAACAGTGCTAACCACTGTGCCACGGTGCTGCCCCAGTTTTCAAAGGTTTCCTTTTGAAAGTGGCCATTGAATTGGCTTCCATTGTCCGATCCAGGAGAGCATCCAGATCATAACAAATTGTCATGTAAAAAAATTGTTCCCTCTGATTCTCTTCCCCATCAATTCAAAATCTGTCCTCCTGTCACAATCAAAACCATTCATGATTTTGAATACCTCTATTGAATCTCCCCTTAGCCGTCTCTGTTTTAAGGTGAAACCCCAGCTTCTGCGGGCTGTTTGTATAACTAACCTGCTATCCCTGCTATCATTCTTGGAAATCAAGCAACTTAAGTAACAGTTTTAAATAGGCCTCTGATCTCAGCTTCCATGATCAGAAGTCTCCTGCATAACATTTATTGATCTCGAGTTTTAGCTTACATAGTGCCGGAGGTCGTTGGAACAATGGGAATATCTTCAGCTTCTGTGGGTATGGACCAGGGTATCTGCAACTGAGGAGCGAGCTCCCGCATAATTATATTA
This sequence comes from Scyliorhinus canicula, assembly GCF_902713615.1. Lineage (NCBI taxonomy): Eukaryota > Metazoa > Chordata > Chondrichthyes > Carcharhiniformes > Scyliorhinidae > Scyliorhinus > Scyliorhinus canicula. The sequence continues at coordinate 4,456,878 of NC_052169.1, read as the reverse complement.
CTGCAAAGAAAGACAAACTAAATTCAATCCTATTTCTTCTATACACAGTGATATGGCATAGAGGGAGTGTACAAGTCCTAAAATAAATTGTGAAAAACAACAGAAAATGCACATCAGCTCATCAACATCTGAAGAGAGAGAAAAATGGGTTCCTGTTTTGCAAACCAAGGTTCCTCCTGAAGTATTAACCCGATTTTTCCAGACATTGATCGACTCACTGTATTTCCACATTTCCAGTTTGGCTCATCATCTTTTCACTAAGTTAAAACTTAAATGCTCCCTTTGTTAATATTAATACCCACTTATATCCTTTAATAGTAACATTGCACACCAACACACCACACTTAAAACGAAATGACTGGAGAAATCAAAAAGTTGGTTCACATTACAAGGCACAATCAGACAGCAGAGTGAGTTGAAGGCTTAGAATATAGAACCTTTCAGTGCAGAAAGAGGCCATTCGGCCCATCAGGTCAGCACCGACCCACATAAGCCCTCACTTCCACCCTATCCCCGTAACCCAATAAGCCCTCCTAACCTTTTTTTGGTCACTAAGGGCAATTTATCATCGCCAATCCACCTAACCTGCACATCTTTGGACTGTGGGAGGAAACCGGAGCACCCGGAGGAAACCCACGCATACACTGGGAGAACGTTTCTTACTCCGCACAGACAGTGACCCAGCAGGGAATCGAACCTGAGACCCTGGTGCTGTAAAGCCACAGTGCTATCCACTTGTGCTACCGTGAGACCCAATTCAAGCTTAACTTGATCTCCAAGTTCCGATGATGAAATCCATTTTATTTGGAATTCAAATTCTGGAGCATAAGCGAGGAAACCAAACATAAACCCAGACTCTTGATTATCTTAAATTCACTTACCCATTGTTTTAAATAGCCATAGAAATGTATTTTTAAATGGTAGCAGTATGCAAGCACTGTTTTTTAAAAGCAGGAGGAGATTTTTTAAAATATAAATTTAGAGTACCCAATTAATATTTTCCTAATTAAGGGGTAATTTAGGGTGTTCAATACACCGACCTTGCACATCTTTATGCAAACTCCACACGGACAGTGACCCAGAGCCGGGATCGAACCTGGGACATCGGCGCAGTGAGACTGCAGTGCTAACCACTGCGCCGCCGTGCTGCCCCAGAAGGATATATTTTAATGGTAGCAGGAGATAGCAAGCCATTGTATGCAGCAGACACGAGAAATCACACCTCTGAAATGCTGGACTAAACATTGTGAATGCAAAGCTGTCTAAAAATTCAAGAGCGAAACATTCTCTTTATGAAATGAAAATTGCTGATTGTCACAACTAGGCTTCAAATGAAGTTACTGTGAAAAGCCCCTAGTCGCCACATTCGGGCGCCTGTTCGGGGAGGCCGGAACAGGAATTGAACCGTGCTGCTGGCTTGCTTTAAAAGCCAGCTCTTTAGCCCTGTGCGAAACCAGCCCCTAGTTTAGAAGGAAACAATTACAGTCATTCTTCCTTATTTGGGCTATTATCTACAGCATCTAAATATATTACAAGTCTTGATATTGCAATACTGTCCCTCCCTATAACTTTGTACTGAACCTTTAATTTTCTGCTCTTCATTAATTATGGGACATCTTGGGTCAAATCCCATTATTGGTCAATACTTATTATTGGACACTACAGAACCATAGACGCCCTACAGTGCAGGAGGAGGCCATTCGGCCCTTGGAAAGAGCACCCTACTTAAGTACATGTCTCCACCCTATTCCAGTAACCTAACCTTTTTGACACTCGGGGGCAATTTATCATGGCCAATCCAACTAACCTGCACGTCTTTGGACTGTGGGAGGCAACCGGAGCACCTGGAGGAAACCCACGCAGACAGGCGGACAAAGTGCAAACTCCACCCAGTCACCCAAGCCGGAATTGAACCCAGGTCCCTGGAGCTGCGAGGCTGCAGTGCTAACCACTGTGCCGCCCACTACTGGTCAGACTGCACAGGGCTAAATCGCTGGCTTTGAAAGCAGACCAAGGCAGGCCAGCAGCGCGGTTCAATTCCCGTAACAGCCTCCCTGAACAGGCGCCGGAATGTGGCGACTAGGGGCGTTTCACAGTAACGTCATTTGAAGCCTACTCGTGACAATAAGCGATTTTCATTTCATTTCATGACTCACAAAATGTAGAAACTGCTTTTTTATTTCCTACATTTATTTTCAGCTGCCTATTTATAATTTTTATTCTCTTTTAAAAAAAACTCGAGGAACATAGGAGCAGGAGTAGGCCATTCAGCCCCTCGGGTCTGTCCCGCCATTCATTGAGATTATGGCTGATCTGTGACTAATTCCATACACCTGCCGTTGGCCCATATCCCTTAACATCTTTGCTTTACAAAAATCTATCCATCTCAGATTTAATTTTTTTTCCAGATGTAAAATTAACAACTCTCTGCCAGGCTGTGGTCTACTTTATCCGGCTGCTGAGCCCAGCCCAGGGCAACCACTTGCTGGGTTCTGGCCCATTTCAGCCCTGACACTTAATCCAGCTTCCGGGCCCTACCCCACCTGTTTGAGCCATGGCTCCCACTCAGCTCCACAGCTTATCGCTGTTGGTGGTGAAACCTGATTGTTCCTTTCAGCACAAGTGTTACACGTCCACATTTTAAGAGCATGCAGCGATATTCTCCATCGGCGGTATCCTCCCCTCCGCCGGCACCGCACCCGCGCCCCAGGGTTTTCCCGAGGGCGCGATGTGGCCACAATGGGAAACCCCATTGGCCGGCTGCGGGAACGGAGAATTCCGCTGCCAGTGGGGACGCGCCACGCCGGCAAAACGCAGCCGACGGACTGAGAATCCCGCCCATACTGAGTGCTGCGCAAAGATATCCTCGTCTGATGCTTACCCTAGGATTTTCGCACAGTCATCGTAGTATTTCATGGAGTTTTTCACAAAGCTGAATCCATTAACGTCGCAAACATACGAGTGCCCATTAGCACGCAGCAGATCAAAGCCACAAACTGTTTGCTACGTAAAAGAAAGAGTACACAGAACACAAATCAATGCAGCCTGCATTCAATAGAAATCCGGCAGAAATTAATTCCCAATACTGAATAAGGAAATTCTATTTGTTTAATTTTTTTTTTCAAATTTAGAGTACCCAATTCTTTTTTTCCCCAATTTCGGGGCAATTTGACGTGGCCAATCCACCTAGCCGGCACATCTTTTTGGGTTGTGGGGGTGAGACCTACGCAGACACAGGGAGAATGTGTAAACTCCGCAGTGACCCGAGGCGGGGATCGAACTCGGGTCCTCGACGCCGTGAGGCAGCAGTGATAGCCATTGCGTCGCCATGCCGACCGATAGTCAGGAAATTCAGGGGGGCGGACCGAGGGGGGGCGGGGGGGACTGAGCGGGGGGGCGGACCGAGCCGGGGGGGCCGCCCTGGGGGCGGGCGGCCACCGCGCATGCGCTGGTTGGCACCGGCCCAACTGCGCATGCGCGGGTCCAGAGTCTCTGGCGCCCCCGAGCACATGGCGCCCCGGGCGACTGCCCGAGTTGCCGGTGCCTTGAGCTGGCCTTGCATCCGTGACCTGCACGCTTACGGTATCCACAGGGCTGACTGGACAGAGACCAGGAGTAGGAACCCTCGCTGATGTTTTGCAAAAAAAACCTCAGTAGAACCAAGGAAAACTTGCATGTTTCCCACTTAGAAAGGAAAGGAAGACCCCCGGCCAATAAACAGGAAGGATGGGCCCGGGGGGCATGTGTGGGGGGGGGGGGGGGGGGGGGGGCAACGGGTGCAACACCACGGTTGAAGGATTCTTACGAAGTGTTTGAAAGCCCAGAGAAAAGTGGCAAGATTGAAACTTTAATAATAATCATCTTTACTGTTGTCACAAGTAGGCTGACATTAACACTGCAATGAAGTTACTGTGAAAATTCCCTAGTCGCCACACTCCAGCACCTGTTGGGGTACACAGAGGGAGAATTCAGAATGTCCAATTCACCTAACAGCACGTCTTTCACGACTTGTGGGAGGAAACTGGAGCACCCGGAGAAAACCCACGCAGACATGGGGGGAATGTGCAGACTCCGCACAGACAGTGACCCAAGCCGGGAATCGAACCTGGGACCCTGGCACTGTGAAGCAACAGTGCTACCCACTGTGCTACCCTATACAGAATGACAGTTCAAAGGACAGGGTAATATGGCCAGAAGAGAAAAATGGCACACTGACATGTCGATAATCTTGAAATTTCGTTAACGCAACAAGAATTGTTTTGAAACATCACTGCAGTTTATTCAATTTAACATTCAAAATACTGCAGCGTGCATTTTTGGATCGCTGAATTGTTTGCTCTTTCATTTTCCTGGATTTCCGACAAACCTTAAAGGCTATGCAGACTTTCCGAGCAACTAGTTTTTCCATGGCCGTTAACATCACAGGGTAGCGAATCTCTTTCCCTTCACTGTCTCGTTCCACTTTTCCATCTAAAGCTGGCGATTTGCGGGCCTCAGCGTGAGCATAGTCAGGACCAACCGTATATACCTGAAGGAAGAAGAGCATCACAGTTCAAAGCTGACTTCTGACTTGCCCTGCTTGGCATAAAAAGTCATTTATGTTCTCTAGACCCTGGCCTGCTCATCATCAGCCAGGCAGCAGGTTATTCTGGTCACTGATTTCCCCACTAATTCTCCACTACCCTCCCCTGTTACAAAGAACAATGACCGACATAATGACATGTACGGATAAGATCAGGTGGCCTAGGAGACTAGGTGCAACTACAGGCCCCCATCTTGTAGCCAATGCCATCAACACATCCCAATTCTGAAGTATGCAACCGTACGATGCCTGAACATGCAGTTCTGTACAAAGACTAAGCTGCCGATTCGTGTTTTGCATTTAACGCCAAATATATTTTCAAACAGAAACTGTACACAAGAGGTTCCGTTACATGTTATGTTGCATTTTATTTATCTCGGAGCTTCATCGCGCCACAGTCATGTCTAAGCTGCCCATTGTTCAGATCTGTCCCCGAGTGGGGTGAAGTGCGTTCCTTCCCTCCCCAAAGCAGTGACCATGGTTTCCCAGTTCCCGAGGTGGCACAGATTGGGTCTGAGGCTTGTTCAAGGTCACAGCACTCGCTGTTTTCAATGGAGCGACTACAGGGCACTGCCTACAAGTGATGCCATTAGAGCGCTTAGCAATTAGGTCACCTTTATATGGTATGGTTCTGCCCGAGTTACATATCTGATAATACCAAATACTGTAAACAAATCAATCTCCTCATTACCAAGCAGGTACGTGCTTTCAATAAAAGGCACTCCCATGGACATTCATTTCCCCAAAGAAACATTAAACAAACGATATACAGCAGGTTATAAACGTGTGACTGGCACCTTTACATCTGTTCCATCTGTTGGCATGAACTCTTCGTAGATATAAGACCCAGTTTTACGTACTGTGCTTTCAGGCGAGTACACGCTGCTCCGACTTCCAATCTTAAAGAGTAAATAAGTCACAGTGTGAAGCCACGTAATGTAACACAGTCTAATCTAGAGTGCTCTACTGATGCACAAAACAAAAAGTACTTGGAGACTTGCATATCCGTGTTTCAGGGCTGCTCTCGTGTTGATTTCCACAGAGAGATAAAAGATACTCAGCAGGAAAAAAAACTTGACACGCATGGAACGCGACTTTCAGATACAGAAAGACCAGAGGATTGTGAAGTCAAATAGAGAGCAGTTACCAGACAATATCAGCAGCTGGAAAGATCCTGGTGAAGAAGCTTGCTGGAGGTGAGAGAGAGTCAGCATTCTGCAACAACGCCCAAATGAGTTCAGGGGTTTAGTTAGCCAAACTTATCTCATCTAGTATTCCAGTATCTAGCTTTTATTTCAGACTTAAAGGAATTATAAATGTTATTTTCATAAAATTAAGAACATTAATTTTGCACAATTATAGCTCAACCTATTAATATTAATAAATTACTTTAGGGGCGGCACGGCAGCACTGATGCTTCACAGCTCCAGGGTCCCGGGTTCGATTCCCGGCTTGGGTGACTGCCTGTGCTGAGTCTGCACGTTCTCTCAGTGTCTGCGTGGGTTTCCTCCCGGTGCTCCGGCTTCCTCCCACAGTCCAAAGATGTGCAGGTCACACTAAATTCACCCCATAGTGTCCAGACGTTAGGTGGGTTGCTGGGTTACGGGGTTAGGGTGGAAATGTGGGCTTAGGTTGAGTGCTCTTTCAGGGGCTGGTGAAGACTCGATGGGCCAAACGGCCTCCTTCTGCACTGTAAATTCAATGAACCTGCTTTAATCATTGACAGACCATTTTATTTCAAAAAAGTGCCAGAAAGATGGCCAACATTTTGAATTCTTAAAAGGTCTTGCGCGCCCACTGAAACTTGAAGAATAGAATTATAAAATGGGCTCCAGCACTGAAGGAGACTTTTCAGCCCATCAAAAGCAGGCCAGCTCTCAGAGAACAACTCAGCTAGACCCATCCCCCTCCCCTATCCCTATATTTTCTCTCTTCAGCTGTTTATCCGATTCCCTTCTGAAATGCGCGATGCCTCCACCACACTTGCAGGCAGTGCAACCCAGATCCGAAACATGAGTATGAAAAATTTTCTTCATCCCACTGTTGTTTTCCTTTGCCAATCACCTTAAATTGGTACATTCTGATTCTCCAACCTTACGCCAATGGGGACAGATTACCTTCTATACTCTGTCTAGGGCCCTCTGTTGAAGACTTCTATCAAATCTCTTCCCAATCATCTCATCTCCAAGGAGAGCAACCCACATAACTGAAGCCCCTCACCCCGGGACCGCTCTCGTAAGCCTTTTCTTCCCTCTCTCTAAAGCTTTCATGTCTTTCTTCAAATGCATTGTCCAGAATTGAGCGAAATACTCCCATTTGAGGCCCAACTAAAGCTATAAAGATTCACCAACATAAAATTATAAACTTGCCAGAAAAGGCAATCAGAAAGGCTGGGGTCACTTTGGGGAAAGAATTGGTAGCGACCTGATCGCATTCAATCTGAAATGGTTCTCGTCAAGTCCTTGTTCGAAATATATACTTGGTCAACATTCCTCCTTTAAATAATACAATTTTTAAGGACAGCACGGTGGCCTAGTGGTTAGCACAACTGCCTCACGGCGCTGAGGTCCCAGGTTCGATCCCGGCTCTGGGTCACTGTCCGTGTGGAGTATGCACATTCTCCCCATGTCTGCGTGGGCTTCGCCCCCACAACCCAAAAATGTGCAGAGTAGGTAGATTGGCCACGCTAAATTGCCCCTTAATTGGAAAAAATAATTGGGTAATCTAAATTTTTTTAAAAAATAATACAATTTTTAAAAAATTAGCAATTGTCAGTCTTCCCAGAATGCCAACGGTGTCACGCTCCCATTACAAATGCTTTAACATCGAACAGTTAGTCTCACCTATAGAACAGCACTCTGATTCACCTGGCTGCTTCACTGGAGCGTCAGCCTGAATTGTCAACTTAGGTCTTCGGAGTGGGCTTGAACACAATGGGCAGGATTCTCCATTGCCCGTGCCAAAATCGTAATCAGCGATCGGGCGTAGAACTAATTCCGACGCTGGAATCGAGGCTGGTTTGCGAGTTCCCGCCCTCTCCAAACCAACGTCATCGTTACGCGCACCGGGCACAGTCGCAGTGCCTTTGGCGCCTCGTTGGTCGTCCCACTCACGATGGTCCGACCACGGTGTGTCCAGCGCCGCCAAACTCGGCCGGGATCCGTGCCACTGGCCGGGGGGGGGGGGCTTCCGCAAGGGCTGGGGGGACTGGTGGGGGGGGGGTGGCCAGGGGGTGGGGTGTGGGGTCACGGATGGCGGGTTGGGGCCATGCACGGCTGGCACCATGTTGCACGGCATGAACGCTGCAGGTCGTCAGAGGTGTGTATGCACGGCCCGGGACCCAGCCATTCTCCGGCTGTTTTCACCGCGGGGGGCGGGGATTTTGGTCGGCACCGGTGCTAGCCTCTCACCGGTACCGGAATCGATGAGGGGTTCGCGTCGATTCTTTTCGCATCCCGCGGACTCTCCGTTCGAGCCGGCACTTAGCCGCAGGAATGGAGAATCCAGCCCACGGCCTTTCGTCTCAGGGTCAAGGATGTTACCCTCTGAACTGCACTGGCACACTGACTGGCACACGGTGCAACTGCCCCAGGTTTCAAAGCGAAACGGTTGGGAGGAGTTTTAAATTACTTAACTTGTCTGTTTTGTTTCTGGACACAGCGAGTTGGAATGGACCACTCATAAGGGGTAATAAAAGCAGATTCGCCGGCAGCTTTGAAAAGGAAATTGGATGTATAGTTGAAAAGGAGAAATTTGCACGGCCATGGAAAAAGAACATGATTGCGGGACCAATTGGATTGCTCACTCAAAGAGCCAGGTCAGACACAGCGTCCTTCAGTGCAGTATGATTATATGATGCAGTGTTGTGTATCATAGTACCTTACGGAACAACCTCTGGCTCCCTCCCCCTGCCGACACAGGGTAGTAAATATACACGTTATGGTCTTCTGCACTCACGGGTTTCTCGACAAAGGGTTTCTGGAAGATTTCTCCGTTTACTTCCACGTGATCGTCACCTTCCACCAGACTACACTCTGCAAATGGAGAAACAGGAAGATGTCTGACTCGGGGACATGAACTTCATCCGTGAGGAATTGCAGCTTTTAATCAAGTCTGATACAAAACTGGCAGGAAGCGGCCAGCCGGATGGTTTAGTATTCCACCAGGCGCTGCCTTTACCCACCTGGGCGTTATGTCCTCATTTCAATATTGTACAGCCTCTCTGGACTTTAGCACAACAAAAATTATAGTAAGAAGTCTGACAACACCAGGTTAAAGGCCAACAGGTTTGTTTTGAATCACTAGCTTACGGAGCACAGCTCCTTCAACAGGTGAACGACAAAAATTATGACAACAAAAAGAAAAAAAAAAATCAGGGAATCTCTAAAATTGAATCATGTAATCCTCCTGGATATCAAACTGCATGGAACAGAGACAGACAACATATTACATATAACATGCAGCACGGAAAGGGACAATGCGCCCCAAATGGTTATGCGGTGGAAATGTTCCATATGAGCCTCCTCCCAACCCTCTTTGTCTAACCTGATCAGCTTCTTTCTCCCCACATCTGCTTATCTAGCTTCCCATTAAAAGTGCGGAGGCTATTTGCCTTAATTGCTCCCGTGGTAGGGAGTTCAACATTCTCACCGCTTTCTGGATGCTGGAATACCCTATTGGATTTAGGGGCTGGTTTAGCTCACTCAGCTAAATCGCTGGCTTACCAAGCAGGCCAACAGCACGGTTCGATTCCCGTACCAGCCTCCCCGGACAGGCGCCGGAATGTGGCGACTAGGGGCTTTTCACAGTAACTTCATTGAAGCCTACTCGTGACAATAAGCGATTTTCATTTCATTTCATTTATTAGATGGTGGAAAAACCGTGTTAAAAAATTAATTCTTCAATGCAACAAGCACAGTAAATCAATTTTTTCTTTAAATTTAGAGTGCCCAATTCATTTTTTCCAATTAAGGGGCAATTTAGCACGGCCAATCCACCTATCCTGCACATCTTTGGGTTGTGGGGGTGAAACCCACGCAGACACGGGGAGAATGTGAAAACTCCACACGGACAGTGACCCAGAGCCGGGATCGGACCTGGGACATCGGCGCTGTGAGGCAGCAGTGCTAACCACTGTGCCGCCCCACAGTAAATGAATTCTATAAAAGGCATTTAAAGTAACCTTAATGGAGTTTGCAAGAAACCCAACCCGTTTTAAAGAGTCATCTTTGACTCAAAATGTTAACTCTGTTTCTTTCTCCACAGATGCGTCCAGACCTGCTGAATATATTCAGCATTTTCTGCTTTTAAGCAGTTGTGAATCTTTTCTTAAAGCACTGGTTACTGGAATTTTCTATCCACGCAAAATCGATAAACTTTTGCAGCAAACATTTAAATACAAATAGTTTTAAAAGCCACAACTCGGCTCCCATATAAATACAGAAAATGTCTCAGAGAAGTTAAATGTTAAAAAAATTCTACACAAAATAATCCTTTCAAAGAAAGGGAAAAGGTAACCCAGGCCAAATCAACCTTTGTGAAAAGAGCCTGCGTTCAGAGCTACAAGAACAAATGATAAATCTTAGCCCCTAATTTAGCTGTGCAAAAAATGTGACTGCAGAAACAGTAACACTAACCGTCAGGCCTGTCTGGGTCCCGATTCAACACTGCATAGCGGGGAAGATCTATTCCCTCTTGCTGTAAAATTCGATAGACTTCCCTCCTGCAAGGCGTAAAAAGAAAATATAGGAACTAATTCTAGCATTTCAATCCAGAAAGATTAGTGTAGGTGTCGGACAAGACTTTATTTCTCAATGTTGCCATATGTCAGTTCTTCAAAGCACTACTGGTAATTTAAACAAGACAAGATGGATAGAAAAACTCATGACTTAAAAATAACTCGAAATAAAAAAGGTAGGAAGTGTCAAACTGGTTTGTCAATATGTGAAACAAAGAGGAGTGCGTCTTTTCACTGGAGCATATAGGATCAGCAAAGATTGCTTTGAGAATCTCAAAAAGTCACCCCATTTCTCATGTCCTCAAGTCACTTGTATTCCTGAAACATTATGCAGCTTATTTTTGAATTTGTTGATATGAACTGCACCTCCTGCAGTTCTGATAAAAGTTACAGCTGCCCTGTCTCATCATCTCGATGGGAAGTGAACTGCTGTGTACTTTCAATGTGTTTTGTTTTTGATGCTTCTCGTTTTAAGGCAACACTTATAGCTAGAACTTGCCACCTGCAAGGGAACGGAAGAGGTCTGAAACAGGGCTGCTAGAAAACTGCAAATCTTAAAATTAATTGTAGACGGATTTTTGCGAAGTACAAAAAATATGTCTGCACATTTTCTCAAAGATCGTCTTTTCAAGATAGATTGATTTGTTTGTAAATTGCATTCTTTGTTAAATCCTCCAAGGAAATATCCACCATCTCAATTGTATTAATATTTTAGAAGTTATAACCCTGTACGGTGCTGTACGAGGGGAGTGAGTGAATGATTTGGAGCAAGTTAGAATTGGGCATTGGGGTTTTAGGTGAAATGGGATTGAAGGGTGAAAGATAATCTGTTCAGGGTGGTCTACAGTTATGTATCGCGACTGGTGGGGAGATGGAATTAAAGTGACAGGTTTAATGTGCAGGCACACAAGAATTATAACTTTTTATATCGATATTCAGACTTTCATAAGAGGGTTCAAATTAGTTTGGGAAAGTGATTTGTTTCTTCAGCAACTGGAGAATGCGGTTTGGTTCTGACGCATTCAGGAAATGGAAATAAGAATGCCAATGAAAGATTTTCTCAACACCTAAGGCTGCATTGTGAAGTGCATTGCCAGCCTGGAATTGGAGCATCAAAGTCCAGGTAGATCCTGGCTTGACTGCTGATCTCAGCAGGGAACAAGGGTCTGAACAACTGAAAAGTGGCTCCAGCATCGAGGCTAAAGAAGCAAGTTGGGCTAATGCCAGGTCTCCACTTCTGGCTGTTATTCATCAACCCGATGGAGAATACACGTGCATGTGGGTGTCAGGCGTGGACACGGGTTTGGCTCCGCTTTACTGCTCTGGACAGTGCACCGGCCTGCCGACTGTTACCTTCCAGATTGACATGTGAAATCGCCTGGGCCATAGAACTCAGCACAAGTCCCAATCACTGAAAGGGAAAGGGCAAATCAAAAGAGAAAGAGAGACACTCGTTTTACACGAACAATATAGCATATGCTGGGATCACCAAACCGGCAACACCTTCTGTCTCAGGTGTTCAGACCAAAATAAGTACGTTTATTTTTCACATCAACACTGATGTGAATAAATCTGCAGCTGATGATCTTTACTCTTTAATGTGGGCCTGTTTTTGTCAAAAATAAACTAAATGTGTCAACATATGTCAACTGAGCAACCATTAGAATTCTCCACGAAGGTAAAGTCCCACCTATTCAGAAATAGAAGCATTTCTGGCCGGTCTTGATTACTGAATTTTATTGGTTTGTTTTCTGTCTACGCGCATAGGGCTTAGCCTGAACAAAAACACCCAATGAAATCTGTGTTTTTCCTTACTGGAATTTAATTAACTGTCAACTTTCTGCTTACATTAAGACTTTCGGACATTAGTAATAAATGCCAAAGACACATTGCAATTTAATGCATGAATTCAACTGCAGCTCAAAGCACAGACCCATTTCTTCAGGTTCTGACAGGATGTACCAGCAATAATTATTAATGAGCTTTATAGGACAGCCTCAGGAAAAACAAAATTAAATCGATACGGCTCTTTAAGCCATTTTCTGTTTCAATATAATCAAAGCGTGCGTGTGAGGAGGTGGGCAATATAGGAACAAAAGTAGGCCATTCAGCCCCTAAAGCCTGGAAGAACCAGAGGACGATTGTCATGGGTTTTCTCTGCAAACTATTCCCCTGCTTTCCTGATGAGAGGCTGGATGGTGAGCACTGGCAGTCTACACAGCATAATGAGGATTATTGTAGCAAAATTCAACCATTTTACAAGCAGATGGGCTGTGCTCACTCACCTCAGGCAGAGTCAATGGTGGCGGTCAAGGTGGCGAATGATGGCCAATAATTCCCCTCTTCAGTTTGAGAATACATAGAAAAAAGGAGCAGGAGAAGGCCATTCAGCCCTTCGAGCCTGCTCCGACATTCATGACCATCACAGCTGATCATCCAACTCAGTAACCTTCTCCTGCTTTTTTGCCCCAAGAGCTAAATCTAACACCTTCCAATGTTTTAGCCTCAGCTTCTTCCAATGGTAGGGAATTCCACAGGCGCATCACTCTCTGGGTGAAGAGACTTCTCCTCACCTCACTCCCAAATGATTTACCCCATTGCCTTAGACCGTGACCCCAGGTTCCAGACTACCCCATCATCAGGAACATCCTTTCTACATCTACCCTGACTAGTAAAGCGAGAGAAACCATGTGTTCTGACTAATCAATAAAATTTGCCAAAAACTGGGCGGCACGGCTGTGCCGTGGTTAGCCCTGCTGCCTCATGGCACAGACGATCCGGGTTCGATCCGGCCTCTGGGTCACTGTCCGAGTGGAGTTTGCACATTCTCCCAGTGTCTGCATGGCTCTCACCCCCACAATCCAAAGATGTGCAGGCTAGGTGGATTGGCCGCGCTAAATTACCCCTTAATTGGAAAACAATAATTGTGTACTCTAATTTTGTTTTTAAATTGCCAAAAACTGGATCCAGTCTGGCTCAGTGCCAATCATACGCCGCTGAACCAGTTGAGCATGGGGAATGGGAAGCCGTCATACAACATTAAATAGGGCCTTGAGCTAAAGAGTTGTGGGCAACACAGAGACATAGTTGCAATGGGATCAGGGCTGGGATCTAAATATACAAGGATATATGTGTCCTATCGAAAAGAGAGGCAGATGCTCAGAGAAGGCAGGTAGTAAGAAATAAATTAAATCAATAGCAAGATGCGGTATAGGGTCGGAAGGTGCAGAATCTGTGCAATTGCTCAACTCTAACCACAAAGGAAAAAAGAAACTGACGGGGTGTTATATACAGGCCCCCTAGCAGTAGTCAGGATGTGGGCAGGAAATAAATCAGGAGATAGAAAAGGAAGAAAGGCAATATTACAATAATCATGGGAGATTTCAATATGCAGTTGGATCAGGTTGGTAGTGGAATTTGTGGAATGCCTAATGAGCAGCTTGTGATAGAGCCCACTAAGGAACAGGCAATTCTGGATTTGGTGGTGTGTAATGAGGCAGAGTTGATTAGGGAACTGAAGGTGAAGGAACCTTTAGGGGGCAGTGACCACGATATGTTAGAATTCACCTTGCAGTTTGAGAGGGAGAAGCTGGAATTAGATGTAGCAGTATTACAATTAAATAAGGGTAACTACAAAGACATGAGGGAGGAGCTGGCCAGAGATGATTGGAAGGGGAGAACAGCAGGGAAAAGGGAGGAACTGAAATAGCAGGAGCTTTGGGGGCTTATTTAGGAGGCACAACAGAAATTCATGCCAAGGAGGAGGAAACATGCTAAGAGGAGGACGAGGCAACCATGGCTGACGGGGGAAGTCAGGGACAGCATAAAAGCAAATGAAAAGCATACAAAAGTGGTGAGGACTACTGGGAAGCCAGAGGATTGGGAAGCCTTTAAAAACAGAGGACAACTAAAAACGCAAGAGGGGGATAGAATGAAAAACGAGTGTAAGCTAGCTCCTAATATAAAAGAAGATTGCAAGAGGTTATTCAATATATAACAGGCAAGAGAGAGGGGCAAGAATGGGCACTGGACCACTGGGAAAAGAGGCTGGAGAAGTAGGAATGGGGAACAAAGAAATAGCAGAGGAACTGAACAAGCACTTTGCATCAGTCTTCACAGTGGAAGATACCAGTGGCATACCAGAACGTAAGAGAGCCAGGGGGCAGAGGTGAGTGTAGTGGTCATCACTGAGGAGGTGTCGTGGAAACGGAAAGGTCTGAAAGTGGATAAATCACCCGGGCCAGATGGACTACGCCCCAGGGTTCTGATCTTTCAGGAATCACTGGAGTCAGAGAGAGTCCCAGAGGACTGGAAATTGGCTAATGTTTAACAAGGGAGGGAGGGAGAAGATGGGATACTATAGGCCGGTTAGCCTGACTTTGTTTTGAAAAATATTTTTATTGGTGTTTTGAGTTATAGATTATGGGGAAAGACGAAAGAGGAAACAGAGTTTTGCATGTAGCAGACAATGCAACAAAAGTAATAATAACCAACAATAGGATCAACAAGATTACAGCCCCTTGCTGTCACCATAACCGTGACTGGGACTCCAATGCTACTTAATATTTACATCTATACATTAGCGTTCGGTATTTCAATGGTTGGTCGGAGTTCCTGTCTGGCAGTAGGGGTTGCCCTCAGCTTTAACCGCCACCTCCTCCTCCTCCCTCCCCGCCCCCTCAAGCTTCAGTTTTCGAGGGAGGGTGGGTCCGTTCGCTACCCCGGCTTCTCCCTGTGTGAGTGAGGCCTGCGATCCCTCCCTCCAATGAGTGGGCCTCCTCCCCATTTCCCATATCCTCTCCTCTGAACCTCTTATTTCAAACTTTATCTTTTCTAGCCTCAGGAATTCGGGACGTTGGGAAGATTCGAGAGTCCATTATTAATGGTTGAGATTGCAGAGTACTCGGACGTGCTGGGCTGAGTCAGCACGGCTTCGTCAAGGGGAGGTCATGCCTGACAAAATCTGTTGGAATTCTTTGAGGAGGTAGTAAGGAAGTTAGGCAAAGGAGAGCCAGTGGATGTGATCTATTTGGATTTCCAGAAGGCCTTTGACAAGCAGGAGGCTGCTAAGTAAGTTAAGAACCCATGATATTAGGGGCAAGGTACTGGCATGGATATAGGATTGGCTGACTGGCAGAAAACAGAGTGTGTGGATAGCGGGGTCTTTTACAGGATGGCAGCCGGTGACTAAGCGATGTTCCGCAGGGATCAGTGTTGGGACCACAACTATTCACGATATACATTAACAATCTGGGAGAAGGAACGGAGTTTGCAGATGAAATAAAGATATGTCTTATTTTATGAGTATGTTAGCGTGAATCTTGGCTTGTTTAATGAAGACTGAAAGCTTTTAGAGGCTAGTGTAACACAGAACTAAAGCAAACTTAAATTCTCAGAATCAAATCTACTGTGATGATATAAACTGACTGAAAACAATTCAATACAAAATAGATGCTCATGGATCTCATTTCTGAGATAAATGGATGAATCCTTAGCTTTAACTCTTGACACGTACCGGTCTTGGATATAATACTGCATATTCAGGTCATTGATGAGAACGGGCTTCCTGAGTTTAGCATAAGCCACTGCCTTATCCAGAGGAAACCCTTGGAGAAAGAAAGGGAAAATTGACACCAGCTCAAAATCTGGACCTTTAAATTAATTTGCCATGACCACCTATTAACACAACTTTTACTGACATAACAGATATAATCGACCCTCATCCCAGCAAAACATATTTACATAGGTTTCCGTCCACTCCATAAACGTGAATAAAAGCATCTCATCTGTACAGTCATTTTGGCTCAATTGGTAGGATTTTCAGAAGGCTTTGGAAATCATTGGCTGTAAAGTACTTTGTACCGTGGGCAGCACGGTATCAGAGTGGTTAGCACAGTTGCTTCACATCTCCAGGGTCCCAGGTTCGATTCCCGGCTTGGGTCACTGTGTGGAGTCTGCACGTTCTCCCTGTATCTGCGCGGGTTTCTTCCGGGTGCTCCGGTTTCCTCCCACAAGTTCAAAGATGTGCAGGCTAGGTGGATTGACCATGCTAAATTGCCCTTGGTGTCCAAAAAAGGTGGGGTAGAGTTACGGGGTTAGGGTGGAGGTGTGGGCTTGGGTAGGGTGTTCTTTCCAAGGGTCGGTGCAGACTTGATGGGCCGAATGGCCTCTTCTGCACTGTAAATTCTATGATTTTATGAAATGTCCTTGGACAACGAATGGTGCTATAGAAATGCGAATGCTCGCAATTCTTGTTCCCAGTCCCAGCATTCATTTAATCTAATATTGTGCAAAATCACCGGCAGCAGTTAACTCCAGTAAACCGGGCATTTTCTCTTAATCATTATCACCAGTTCCCATTCTTGCTATTTCTCACCTTTGGAATGGAAAGACGTCAGACAGTCACACATTGGCCAGTTCTCCACAGGTTCATTCAGAATGACATCCTCATTAAATATCACCACACTGATGTACTCAAATTTACACAGACGCTCGAGGATTTGTGTCATTGGTTTTGATTTAGATTTTTTCGCCATTGCGCAAATCCCCACCAGGATTTGGCGCTCGGGGGGCTGGATGAGAGAGAAAGAGGGAGAGGGAGGGAGGGAAAGAGAAAAAAAATAACGTTAAGACTTTCAAATTTAACATATCTCTTTAAAAATCTGCTGAATAGCTGTAACCAGATTATCTGCTCATTTTCACAATTGGTGGGATCTTGCTGTGTGCAATTTGGCTGCTGCGTTTCCTAAATTGTAACAGTGACTACACGGCAGAAGTATTTTATGGTTGTTCAGTGCTTTAGGACGTCCTGTGGTTGTGAAAGGTGTTGCGGAAATACAAATCTTTAATTCTCTTTTCTATAACCCATTAATTTCAACACGTACATTCTTTACAAACGTTTAGAATCCCAAACCCATTTATTTTCCCTCCCCAGTCCTGAAGCATAGCGGCACAGCGCAAAGAATTTTCTAGTATCTTGTCCAAACGGGCGGCATGGTAGCACAGTGGTTAGCACCGTAGCTTCACAGCGCCAGGGTCCCAGGATCGATTCCCGGCTTGGGCCACTGTCTGTGCTGAGTCTGCATATTCTCCCGTGTCTGCGTGGGTTTCCTCCGGGTGCTCCGGAAGAATAATAAATAATTAATAATAAAGATAATAATAAGGCTATCTGACCATGTAGAATGATTACAGCCAATCCTAACCTTGCTCTCACGAGTCAGACGAATATACACGTCCACTTTTCAGCTAGTTACTGGATAACCACAAGAAAAAGGCGAGCTGGCCGAGGTCCCGGGTTCAATCCCGGCCCTGGGTCACTGTCCGTGTGGAGTTTGAACATTCTCCCTGTGTCTGCGTGGGTTTCGCCCCCCACAACCCAAAGATGTGCAGGGTAGGTGGATTGGCTAAATTGCTCCTTAATTGGAAAAAATTATTGGGTACTCGAAATTTATATATAAGAAAACGAAAATGGCTGGCTGATTCCTTTTCTCGGCAACCTACTTGCCAAACTGCAATAGTACCAGGGACTGAATACCTGGGAAATTCTGAGTCTGCATCTCTGTTCTAGACATCAACTGAATGAACTGAGCCACTGGTGAAACCAGCTGCGAGAGAAATTCTGACCAGAGAAATCAATTCCACAGTGAGCCAAAATGAGTCAAACAATACGGCCAGCTGGCAGAGGTGTTCGCGGACATCTTTAACCTGTTCCTACTCCACTCCGAGGTCCCCACCTGCTTCAAGAAGACCACCATCATACCGTTGCCAAAGAAGGTACCTCAATGACTACCGTCTGGTGGCCCTGACTTCAGTCGTAATGAAGTGCTTCGAGAGACTGATCATGAAGCGCATCACCTCCATAGTCCCAGAATGCCTTGAGCCACTGCAATTCGCATACCATTGCAACCGGTCCACATCAGACGCCATTTCCCTGGCCCTACACCCATCCCTAGAGCATCTCGAGAACAAGGACTCCTACATCAGACTCCTATTTATTGACTACAGCTCCGCCTTCAACACCATAATCCAGCCAAGCTCATATCAAAGCTCCAAAACCTAGGACTTGGCTCCCCACTCTGCAACTGGATCCTCAATTTTCTGACCAACAGACCACAATCAATAAGAATGAACAACAACACCTCCTCCATAATAGTCCTCAATACCGGGGCCCCGCAAGGCTGTGTACTTAGCCCCCTACTCTACTCGACTGCGTGGCAAAATTTGGTTCCAACTTCATCTGCAGGTTTGCTGACAATACGACCATAGTGGGCCGGATAATGACAAGTCAGAATACAGGAGATAGATAGAGAACCTAGTGGAGTGGTGTAACGACCTCAATGCCAGCAAAACTAAAGAGCTGGTCATTGACTTCGGGAAGCAAAGTACTGTACACACCCCTGTCAGCATCAACGGGGCCGAGGTGGAGATGGTTAGCAGTTTCAAATTCCAAGGTGTGCACATCTCCACAAATCTGTCCTGGTCCACCCACGTCGACGCTACCACCAAGAAAGTACAACAGCACCTATACTTCCTCAGGAAACTAAGGAAATTTGGCATGTCCACATTAACCCTTACCAACTTTTACAGATGCCCCATAGAAAGCATCCTATCGGGCTGCATCACAGCCTGGTATGGCAACTGCTCAGCCCAGGACCGCAAGAAACTTCAGAGTCGTGAACACAGCTCAATCCATCACACAAACCTGTCTCTCATCCATTGACTCCATCTACACCTCCCGCTGCCTGGGGAAAGCGGGCAGCATAACCAAAGATCCCTCCCACCCGGCTTACTCACTCTTCCAACTTCTTCCATCGGGCAGGAGATACAGAAGTCTGAGAACACGCAGACTCAAAAACAGCTTCTTCCCCACTGTCACCAGACTCCTAAATGACCCTCTTATGGACTGACCTCATTAACACTACACCCTGTATGCTTCATCCAATGCCGGTGCTTATGTAGTTACATTGTATATCTTGTGTTGCCCTATTATGTATTTTCTTTTATTCCCTTTTCTTCCCATGTACTTAATGATCTGTTGAGCTGCTCGCAGAAAAATACTTTTCACTGTACCTCGGTACAGATGACAATAAACAAATCCAATCCAATCCAATCCGAGATATGCTACACTTTTATTTGACAACTTTGGTCCATCTAGAACGATGCATTCTGATACCACTTGTACATAGATATACCCAGCATAATATCAGAGGCTGTACAATGTTGTTACTGGCTGTACAGAGTAGGTTTTCCCACTTGTTTTTCCCTGGTTTAGTTCTTTAGCACGTTTCACAATCTCAGGTTGTCCTGAAGTATTCAACAATCATGAAGTACTTTTGACATATAGGCAATGTTGTAATTTAGGAACCACAGCTTCCAAATTGCACACAGCAAACTCCGCCTGCTTCTGTTGGAATCAGAAGGTCATGGGTTCAAGACCCATTCCAGCACTGAACTATCAGAGGATCCTGTACTATAGAACATAGAACAGTACAGCACAGAACAGGCCCTTCGGCCCTCAATGTTGTGCCGAGCAACGATCACCCTACTCAAACCCACGCAACCCAACAATCCCCCCATTAACCTTACACTACGGGCAATTTAGCATGGCCAATCCACCTAACCTGCACATCTTTGGACTGTGGGAGGAAACCGGAGCACCCGGAGGAAACCCACGCACACACAGGGAGGACGTGCAGACTCCACACAGACAGTGACCCAGCCGGGAATCGAACCTGGGACCCTGGAGCTGTGAAGCATTGATGCTAACCACCATGCTACCGTGAGGCCCCGATGAGGCATTAAACAGAGGCCCTGTTTCCTGCTCAACTGGACATAATAGGGCCTATAGCAATACCCAAAGAAATGCAAGGAGTTCCCGGACGTTCCGGTCAGCATCACTGTTTAACCATATACACATTTGCCGAATGTGAGGAGCAGTTATCACATCACAGAATTGTTAAGGCGTAGAAGGAGGCCCATCGTATCTGCACCAAATGAGCATCATGTCTTAGTGCCATTACCTGGACTGTCCCCATATGCCCGTACATTGTTTTTATTCAAGTAATTCAAGTTGGGCGGCACAGTAGCACAAGTGGATAGCACTGTGGCTTCACAGCTCCAGGGTCCCAGGTTCGATTCCCCGCTGGGTCACTGTCTGTGCGGAGTCTGCACGTCCTCCCGTGTCTGCGTGGGTTTCCTCCGAGTGCTCTGGTTTCCTCCCACAGTCCAAAGACGTGCAGGTTAGTTGGATTGGCCGTGCTAAACTGCCCTTTGTGTCCAAAAAGGTTAGGAGGGGCTACTGGGTTACGGGGATAGGGTGGAAGTGAGGGCTTAAGTGGGTCAGTGCAGACTCGATGGGTCGAATAGCCTCCTTCTGCACTGTATGCTCTATGTTCATGTTAATCATCTAATACTCTCACAAAAGCATCAATTGAATCTGCCTCCAACACACTTCCAGGCCGTGCATTCCATACCCTAACCACTCGCTGTGTGAAAAAGCTCATCTATATAACAGTGGTTGACTTAAAAATGAATTGGTTGGGGGAGGCACCACGTTGCTCTGTAAATGCAAATTTATTCCTTTCCCACACATTAAGAATTGAGAAACAATGGTACAATATTGGCGGGTTTCACTTTGAAAAGAAACAATGTTTTTCTGAAGTTTGAAAGGAAAACAAACCTGCAAGCCTACAATTGTCACAACTGGTCAAACTGATTTACACCTTCCTACAGCATGTTACACCACACTGGGCTAGTGTGCAGTCAATTCCAGCCGCACAGGCCCCAGACTCACAGCACAAATGAATTAACCAATAATTCCGATCAAAATTCCCAAAGTCTTTGGCCCATAGCTGCCTGATAATTACAGTCGCCAGGTTTGTAAGTTGAATCGCAATTACTGTTTATTTATAGCAAGGATAATGATGAAATATTCAATCAATGCAACTGAACAACAAGCAAGCTAACCTACTACCCCTTTTTTACTGTCCCACCCTATACCCACACACACAACACAGACTAAGACAGTGGGGTGGGGGGGGGGAGAAGGAGTAAAAATAATAAGGTTGAAGGTCAAAAGATAAGAGTCTTTGCTTCCAATGGTGATTCTTTAGCACCTCTTCCTCGCAGCACGCTGGCTGAATAAAGTCCCTGCTTTACAACTGGTAATGGTCTCCCTTACAGAGTCATTCATTCAGCTTCGAGAATTTTGTACTTATTGGCAGCAGACTTTCTGGAGATGGTTTATTTCTTATCAAACTGGGCCTTCAGCTCGAGGTTGACATTCAGGTCTATATCTTTCTGTATAGACATTCTACCCACATCAAACCTTGCTTTCAGCTCGTGGTTTGACTTCAAGCGTTTGCAGTCTCGAGAGAATGACACCCAGATCTACTGGAGAGAGAGAGTCAGCCCCACAGAGGCCTTATAGAGAAGGTTTAGTTAAATCTTTTTGTGAAGATTTAATTAGAATCCTACATCCAAGCTGCAGGGCATGATCGATTGATCGATTGGCCATTGCGCATGAAAGGCAGGGCACCACGGCCAATGGAGACCGGAAGACCCTGCTCCTGGGATCCACCCAGCTCGCCTTGCGAGATCTAACGCGATCTCGTGAGATGTTGCAATGTGAATCCCGCCCACTTTTTGCCAAATCTGCATATTAGAGCGAGACAGCTAGTCTCACTTTAATATGCAGTTTCCCAAGGTGTTGAGATCTTTCGCCTTTGGAGACCTCGGGCAAGCCTCGTTCGGTACTGGTCTCCACAAACGGGGTCCAGACGGTGGCAGTGCCACCTGGGTACCAGCCTGACACTGGCAAGGTGCCTAGGTGTCATTGCCAGCTGGCAGGGTCACTACCAGGATACCAGGTTGACACTGTCAAGGTGCCATTTTACACGCAGTGCCGATCGGGCTGGGGGCACCCTGTATGGGTTTTTGGGGGGGGGGGGTGGGGCACTCTAAGAAAGCACAGCCTTCTGTGTCCTTCTGTTTGATTTAAAGACACAGGCGGCTTACACTTAAAGTCACAGGTCCATTAAACATCAATGGATGAAAAATGTTAACTGCAAAAATAAAAGAAAGGGAAAATAAGGGAATAAACGGGGAATAAACAGGAACAACAGGAAGGACGCTTGCAAGCAGGATGCTACTAACCTGCACTAATCTGGAGCAAACATAAGATCAGAAATTCCTTGCTCAGAATTTGTTGCATCCAGTGAAGTAAGGAAAGTGCAATGGTAAGCGGAGATATTAAATTGGTAGTGAGATTTGGAATTTTAAATACAGTATCGCACTGCTTAAGAACAGCAGCTGGAGCAATGAATGAGATTGGGGCAGAGAGCTGCCACTTGTCTCCGTCTTCAACTTACCCAACGTGGATTCCAACTCAAGTTCCACCCCTCATGTTTCGAATTCACCCAGGATTACAGGTATCTCCAGGACATTCAAAACGTTCCTCGTACTGCTGTTCTTGCCGCATCCAGAAATCCACGCTCAGTGCCACGCGCCGCCATGTGCACACACTTGCTATCTCGCTCCAGCAACGCCGACTCACTCCATCTCGAAACTGTCCTTCTACCCAGTTTCATTTTGATCTGCGCCTCGTTCTATTTCCAGTTCTCTCTACCTTGGACAAAGAGTCATCCAGACTCAAAACGTTGGCTCCCTTCTTTCTCCACGGATGCTGTCAGACCTACTGAGATTGTCCGGCATTTTCTGTTTTTGTGTCATCGGAGTTCTCACAGCATGCAGTGTGAAGTGAAAGTGTGAATGGTTCACAATTGCTGAAAAGGTCACTAGTCATTCCTCCAGTCCTGTGATATTTTAGGAGCGACTCTCCTGCTGATCTTTTTGGATTGTCATCAATCACCAGGTCACAATTTACGACACAGGGCCTGGTTTACAAACTATTGATAGTTTTCATGGTTTAAAGGCACTGTTTAGCTGAAGTATTTAAGGCTGACAAATTCTACACGGACTACACAAAATTCTGAAGGAGAATCTGCATAATTATCCCACACCAATGAGAACTGCTATTTTCAAAGCGACCATATCCATACAGGTCCATCTATACAAGCACAGGTTCCACTGTGCTCCTGTCAAAGCAGTTGTCAAAGCTTCCTAAAGATCAATAATACAAGGCCATGCCTTGGAGGAAATGGAGACGGGAAACAAAACATATCAAGAGTAGAATCAAAAATGAAATCAATGACGAGGCAAAAGGGAAGATAATCATTTTTATCTCCCCCTTCTTCACATTTTCATCCAAATTTACACCCACCAACAATCAACGGTAACAAATACAATGTCAATCCCCTGGCCAACAATTCCTCCCTCCAACCAACCCTCAATATTATAATACAAACATCAAAGAAAAGGATTCAAGAATCCACCATTCACCCCATACATAGTCACCAATAACATACACAGCCCACCCACCCCCCCACCCCAACACCCCTCTAATGTTCGATGTCATCTAATTCTTGAAAGTGCATAATAACCAAAGCCCATGAATTGTAGAACCCTTCCATCCTTCCCCTCAACTCTAACTTCACCTTCTTGCGTGTTAAAAACTCCAACCACGGCATCCCCTCGTCACGGCAAGGATCCTGTTGGGGTGGAGAAACTGACCTCCACCCCAACAGGATCCGTCTTCGGGTGATCAGCGAGGCGAAGGCTAAAACATCTGTGCCTGCATCCGCTTCCAATCCCAGCCGATCCGATACCCCGAATATTGCCGCCAGAGGACCCGGCTCAAGCCTCACATGTAACACCTTCGAAATTACCCTGAATACCTCCCTCCAATACTCCTCCAACTTTGGACAGGACCAAAACATATGAATGCAGATTGCGCCCCTCCTACAAACATCCTCTACCCCCTCAGAGAGTCAGCTCATCCTCACCTTTGTGAGATATGCCCTATACACCACCTTCAGCTGTATCAGCCCCAATCTCGCGCACAAAGTTGAGGCATTCACCCTCCGGAGCACCTCACACCACAACCCTTCCTCCATGCTCTCTCCCAACTCTTCCTCCCACTTTGCCTTAAACCCTTCTAGCGGTGTCTTCTCTTCTCCCAGAATCACCCCATAAAATCACCGACATCACCCCCTTCTCCATTCCCCCTGCCGTCAGCCCCTCCTCCAACAGTGTGGAGGCCGGAGCCACCAGAAAGCTCTGTATCTCTTTCTTAGCAAAATTTCAGACATGCATAGACCTAAACATTTCCCCCTGCCCAAACCCATATTTCCCTACAATCATTTTAGCAATATATAAAACAGTAAATCCCAGTTACTTTATTCACACGAACAGTATAACAAGGTAAATTTGTGAATAAATAAGTAAGACAGACATGGAACAACAATATAATAAATAACCCGAGAACAGCACTGGCAGTTTTTACTTCTGTGAAGATATCACTTAATCACTAGCAAAATGAGAACAGGGGATTCTGGAATCATAGACCTTCCTGTACAGAAGGAGGCCATTCGGCCCATCAAGCCTGCACCGGCTCTTTGAAAAGGACACCCTACCCAAACCCACGCCTCCACCCTATCCCCGTAACCCACCTAACCTTTTTGGACATTAAGGGCAATTTATCATGGCCAATCCACCTAACCTGCACATCTGTGGACTGTGGGAGGAAACTGGAGCACCCGGAGGAAACCCACGCAAACACGGGGAGAATGTGCAGACTCCACATAGACAGTGACCCCAAGCTGGGAATCGAACCTGGGACCCTGGAGCTGTGAAGCAACTGTGCTAACCACTGTGTTGCCCATTTATGGACAAGATAAACTCTTCTTTAACTTCAGTAGCAGAATGTTTTTGATAATCCATGCACAACGTCAGGAAGTCACACCCAGTGAAATGCAGATCATCACCTGCTCATAGCAACCTACGAAAGGGTCAACTTCGCCTAAACTGGAGTGACACTAATGTTACTCCCACATTATATTAAAGTTCTTACCTCAAAGTTTATGCATTTACCTCAAAGAGCTATCATGTGGCTCCCTGATCTCTTTATCAATCTGAACCTAGGCAATAATGGTTCACAGTACATTGATAATATTTAGAGGTGGGTTTCGAAGCCAGCCAATTATTTAATTGAGAAAAAGAGGAATGGTGTTGGCTCAGTCAATGTCAGCAGGTAATTAAGCATTATAGAGTTGGGGATGGCGGGGGGATGGCAAACCCATTCCGTATTTAGCCGAAGGGCATGCATTCAATAAAGCCAATATTAATGACAAAAATTACTTTAGTGGTTAATAAATCCTGAACTATCCAAGTCAGTTCTTGAAGCCTTCATGGACAACTTCAATCAACCCCATATAAATAAGGAAAAAAATCACGTGTACAGTCAGACATATAACATTCAATTTCCTCAAAACATAGTGCGCAAGAAACAGCACACACCTTGACCCAATATTTGTAAATGTATAGTGAACAGGAGATGTAGAATCCCTTGGGGGGTGGGTGGGAAGAAACAATCAATTGTAATATGAATTAGGACCCAGTTATAGCAAAGACCATGGCATTGCTCCATTACAAACATCACTTTCAAAGGGGAAAATGTTTTAACAACATCTTCAGTCCAGGTTGGGGAGGTGGGAAGAGTGGTTAGCATGTGGTTCAGTATAACAGCAACAGTGCAGGATTCAATCCTCGTTCCGGTTGAGGTAGACCTGGGGCTTGCCACCTCAACCTGCCCAGTAGTAACACTATGGTATATGTTATTATTCAGTGACCCTCGAATATTCGAGGATGCCAATTGAAGAACATGAAGCCCAAGTTAACTGAAACATATTCAAACAAACAACAGTGGCAGTGAAAGACAAAATCAAATCAAAGATCAACGTCTTAGGTTAAACAAGCCGGACATTAAATGGAATTTAGAAACAAATATGAAGGAGGAAATAGTCATAGACTTTCCAGTGCAGGAGGCCATTCAGCCCATCGAGTCTGCACCAGCCCTTGGAAAGAGCACCCTACTTAAGCCTACACCTCCACTCTATCGCCGGAGTGTGGTGACTGGGGGGATTTTCACAGTAACTTCATTGCAGTGTTAATGTAAGCCTACTTGTGACAATAATAAAGATTATTATTACCCTTATATCCCCGTAACCCAGTAATCTCACCTAACCTTTTGGACACTAAGGGGCAATTTAACATGGCCAAGCCACCTAACCTGCACATTTTTAGACTGGGAGGAAATTGGAGCACAGCAGCAGTGCTAACCACTGTGCCACCATGCCGTCCTCAGGAAAAATTAAGTTAGGCTCCCTGGGATGAATACAAGACCCCACAAAAATAAATTAAGAGGCAAAGGAAAGATCTAGAAAAAATAGTTTGCACAGGCAAAACAGGACAATGTACTACCAACGCAAGAAGTGAGAACACTGAAAGATGTAATTGAAACTGAGGATATACACATTAGTAATTATTCTGAACAGTTATCTCCATCAAGTACTCAAAAGGAAAGAGCTCATATAAAACCTCCCTTGAAACATAGAAAATAGGAGCAGGAGGAGGCCATTCAGCCCTTCATTATGTTCATCATAGAACAGTACAGCACAGAACAGGCCCTTCGGCCCTCGATGTTGCGCCGAGCAATGATCACCCTACTTAAACCCACGTAACCCGGATCCCAACAATCCCCCCATTAACCTTACACTACGGGCAATTTAGAACGGCCAATCCACCTAACCCGCACATCTTTGGACTGTGGGAGGAAACCGGAGCACCCGGAGGAAACCCACGCACACACAGGGAGGACGTGCAGACTCCACACAGACAGTGACCCAGCCGGGAATCGAACTTGGGACCCTGGAGCTGTGAAGCATTGATGCTAACCACCATGCTACCGTGAGGCCCCACGTTCATGGCTGATCGTCCATGACAGATGGCTGATCATTTTGACAAAGGGAATATCAAGGCAAAGGGAAGAATTCATGCCTCGATGAGATGGACATATAACAATGGTATTTATCCCAGAGAATAGGAAAGGCGAGGGAAGAGATATGCACGGTAATGAGAATCAGTGGGAACGAGCCAATGAACAATGGGGAAGCAGCAGATTGGAAACAAGCTATTCTACCACCATTATTCAAAAAGGCTAACAAACCCAACACAGGGAACCAGCGTCTGTGTGTGAAATAATGCAATCATCATCAGGCATAAACTGGAGGAACATGTGTAATAATAACAACCAGGTAACCTGGATTGGATTGGATTTGTTTATTGTCACGTGTACCGAGGTACAGTGAAAAGCATTGTTCTGCGTACAGTTCAGACAGATCGTTCCACAGGTGAAAAGAAAATACATAGGGCAAACATAAAATACACAATGAGTCAACACAGCCTTGGAAAATAAGATCCTGCCTGACCAATCTCCTTGATCTGTTTGGGGAAGTAACAGCCCAAGGTGATAATCCCTGTGTATTTAAAAAGGCATCTGATAAAGTTCCGTTCAGAAAGCTGACTAATTAATCTCGGGACGAAAGCAGGATACGTGTACAGGACGTGCCGATACTGGGTACAGGGGTAGCACCAGGTGACTTTTAAGATAGTCAGTGATAAGGCATCACCCCTCTCTACTCTGTTCTCGCCTCAAACCCTACAAACCTCATCTCTGCGCTCCTCCAATTCTGGCCCGTTAGCATCCCAGATTTTAATTGCTCTGTCATTACCGGCCGTGCCTTCAGCTGCCAAGCTTTTTAAATTGCCTCGACTAATCTCTCCAACTTTAAGATGCTCCTTGAAACCTACTTCTCTGACCAAGCGTGTGGTCATCTGCCTTAATATCTCGTGTTGCTCAGTGTCAGATTTTGTACAATAATACTCCTGTGAAGGTACTTTGGGGTATTTTCTGATTTTGTTTTAGTTCGTTCATGGGACGGGGGCTACGCAGGCTGTGCCAGCCTTCATTGCCCATCCCTAATTGCCATTAAGGGGGCAGTTAAGAGTCTACCACATTGCTGTGGGTCTGCAGTCGCATGTAGGCCAGATAAGGACGGCAGATTCCCTTCCCTAAAGTACATTAGTGAACCAGATGGTTTTTTATGACAAATGACAATGGTTTCATGGTCATCATTAGACTTTTATAGAATAGAACAGTACAGCACAGAACAGGCCCTTCGGCCCTCAATGTTGTGCCGAGCCATGATCACCCTACTCAAACCCATGTATCCACCCTATACCCGTAACCCAACAACCCCCCCCCTCCCCCCCTCCCCCCTTAACCTTACTTTTATTAGGACACTACGGGCAATTTAGCATGGCCAATCCACCTAACCCGCACATCTTTGGACTGTGGGAGGAAACCGGAGCACCCGGAGGAAACCCACGCACACAGGGGGAGGACGTGCAGACTCCACACAGACAGTGACCCAGCCGGGAATCGAACCTGGGACCCTGGAGCTGTGAAGCATTTATGCTAACCACCATGCTACCCTGCTGCCCCATTTTAATTCCAGATATTTTATTGAGTTTAAATTCCATCACCTGCCGTGGTGGGAGTCAAACCCAGGTCCCCAGGTCATCATCTTGGGTCTCTGGATTACTCGTCAGCGTTTCACCACCTCCCCTAAATGCCTCCCTGATGCATTGAGACAAAAAATAATTTTTTTAAAAACTAGCTTAAGGTGGACGCGAAAGATGGGCAGGACGGCGATACAGTGTTTGGCACTGCTGCCTCACAGCTCCAGGGTCCCAGGTTCAATTCCGGCTGGGTCACTGTCTGTGTGGAGTTTGCACCTTCTCCCAGTGTCTGAGCGGGTTTCCTCCGGGTGCCCCAGTTTCCTCCCACAGTCCAAAGCTATGCAGGTTAGGTGGATTGGCCACACTAAATTGCCCCTTAGTGTCCAAAAAGATTAGGTGGGGTTACTGGGAAGGGGTGGAGGCTTGAGCTTAAGTCGGGTGCTCTTTCCAAGGGCCGGTGCAGACCCGATGTGCCAAATGGCCTCCTTCTGCACTGTAACTTCTATGATTCTATGATTCAATGCAAATCCTCTTTACCCTTCACGCTGGGTCATCTCTTGTTCTTAAGTTTGCTACAATTTTGTTGCAATCTCTCCAACTCATCTTCCCTCTCTTTAGTCAAATAGACTCAATGTTAAGATAAGATGTAGAAACAGAAGTAGGCCATTCAACCCATCGAGTCTGCTCCACTATTCAATGCGTTCATGACTGATATGATAATCCTCAACTCCACTTTCCCGTTTTAATCTCATGACCATTGATAGCCAAATTTCAAGGCTCTACATCCAAGAGCTCCAGCGGCCAGGTTAGCTTGGTTTTCTCTCCCTACTGGTGCTGCCAGAGGTCTTCTAGCATTCTCTGTTCTTGTTTCAGATCCCAACATCAGGCCTGATGTGAGTTGACACATGGAATGGCTAAGACACAGAGGTGACCTCTGCAGAACAGTTATTCGTGTGAAATGACTATCTGCTGTTTCGGCCCGACAGATATTTAGCCGATAATGACAATGTTTCACGAGAATCAAGAACAGGCGAGTGGTGGAGGAACTGGAAAACACAGAAAACAAACTGGAAAATCTTTCCTTCTCCCTTGTACTACCGTATTCAATGTTGACTTAATGTAAATTATGTACCATTTTTAAAAGTCACATTTAATAAAAGCCCCGACAACTCGTGCAATAATATCACTCGGTCACAAACAAACAGAGGTTATGCATATGTTTCCTGAACAATGTCCATTTGCACAATAAGGCAAAATCTTCCTCCATTTCATCATCTTTAACTTCTTCAGCATCTCAGACCTATAATGAGACAGAATATCTTTTGAGTCATCCCTGTAACTTTGTATTATAGCCTATGAGACACTGTCCTACGGCTTATTTCTAAATCTAGATCCTACAAGGGAATATACTATATTTAAAAAAATACAAGAGGAGATATAAATCACTGAGGAGAACTAAGCCAACTGGCGAAATGAAGCTGCCGACTATTTGCGTCACTTCCACATCCACAGGGGCAAGGCGCATTTAATTTAAATTGTTAATAATCTTTATTGTCACAAGTAGGCTTACATTAACACTGCAATGAAGTTACTGGCAAAAGTCCCTAGTCGCCACATTCCGGCGCTTCTTCGGGTACACGGAGGGATAATTCAGAATGTCCAATTCACCTAACAAGCATGTCTGTGGGGACTTGTGGAAGGAAGTCGGAGCACCCGGAGGTAACCTATGCAGACACGGGGAGAACATGCAGACTCTGCACAGACAGTGACCCAAGCCGAGAATCAAACCCTGTACCCTGGCACTGTGATGCAACAGTGCTAACCACTGTGCTACCGTGCCATTTGTTTTTTGGATCCATAAAGAAAAACCAAGGTCTTTTTTCTTTGAATAACGTTTTAATATCGTGAAAAATGTTTTAAAAATGTAAAGAAGCAATGTGATGAAAAGAATCTTTTAAATGCAACGGTGCAGCAAAATAGATCTTTGCTAGAACTCGACCCTCACAGGCCATATGACTGCAATGCCTTGTAGAAGTCGTGTAAGGAAACAAAAATTCACTCAAAAGTCACCATCCAGCACTGACTACGTCTCAAAAGTTTCATTAGTTGCCAAGGTTGCGTTTGGGATATATTGAGGTGCTGAAAGGTGCCACAGGAATGCAGCTATTACAGGAATGCAGGTCCTTTCTTCCAGAGAGTTTGAATGAAACTTGTCGTTGATTTGCACACAGCCGAAACAGCTGATAACAAATCTTCAGGTTCTGATTTGGGATTTATTCACCAATGGGGCAACAGGACAAACAACGGCCATTTTCAAAGCACCAGCCCAAAGTAGCCACAAAGGAATACAGGTACAATGTGGAAAACGATTTACGCACTTTTCGAACCAAATTGCTGGAGGCTTGGGCAGCTGGGTACCAGCTTGGAATTCGTGGTTGTGGAATAATGGGATGAAAGTGTCACATTTAAAGATTGAAATTCCTTCTCAGTACTGTCAAGGGTCTAGGGAACTTGGAAAGGGACTGAAAAGTGGCGACAGATTCGCTGCTTCAGGGTCTGCACATGAACACAACCTCAGAATATTTACCAGCACAATAGGGCACAAGTCTACACAGATAATGGTAAAGCTTCATACTGCACACGTTTGACCACAATATATGTACATGTTTGACACACATGACAAGCACCATAAGTGCACAGGCATGACAAGCAGACATGCACATGACTCTCGTACATGATGTGCATACACACACGCATGACCGTGAAGGAATGGAAATATAGCTCCAAAATATTGGGTAAATTTGTATATTGTTCAAGAAGGATTTAACAGGCCAAGTAGATCCTTGGAATACCACTTTGCAGACTTGCAATGGAACAAGCCTTAAATAAACCCAAGCAGGTAGGATCTTCAAACCCAAAAACATCCAATTGTAAATACAAGCTTAATTGAGTCATTGCGGAGCGAACACAAGCAGTCTCTTTGATTACTGTAGATTCAAGTGGCACATTCCACTTGAGAAATGCTTCTCAACTTTGCCCCTCGCCCGAGGTGCTGTGATCCTCAGGTTAAATCACCGCCAGTCAGCTCTCCCCCTCAAAGGTGGAAAAGCAGCCTATGGTCATCTGGGACTATGGCGACTTTACTTTCTTTATAGAGTATTACTGTAGATCATTTTTTGTCTTTCTAGCCCACAAGATGCCTTTTAAATGAATATACAACTTTAATTTTGGGGGTGATGTTTTAAAACAACACAGGGCACAGAAACAGGCTATCCAGCCTGACAGCTGGTGTTTATGTTCCACATCAGCCTTTTCCCACCCCTCTTCGTTATACCCCACCAGCATATGCTCTATTTATCCCTCCTGCTGGCTTCACCTTAATTACATCAATGCTCTTTGCCTCAACTACTCTTTTGCGTTAGATTGCCATATTCTCACCATTCTCTGGATGAAGAAATTTCTCCCCAATCTCCCCTGAATTTATCAGTAAATACCTTAGAGGTCTTGAGTATTGAAATGGTTTGATCATTTACGGACGAACCCAAAACTAATGGCCATAAATGATCAAACCATTTCAATACTCAAGACCTCGTTGAGAGGCGCAGAAAATAAGAAAGCACAGGGAAAAATTGCTTTGCGTTTACGACAGTGTGTCACAACTGTAATTCAGCTTTCATAACACCGGTGGGTGCCACTTAACATGAAAGCAAACAAGTGGGTTAATAATCACGGAGGAATTGGCAACTCAGGATATTGTGTAAACTGACAGCCAAGCATATTATAGCAGCTATAAACTGCATGTGACCAAATAGTTATTTACATTCGTAACTAATGGCAGCGTCGGTTAATGCAAGACTTGCTAATCTGCTTTAACTTGCTCATTAATAAAATGTTTTTGCCAGGGGTTGAAATCCCAAACAGCTGTTATTTGTTCTCGGGGTCACTTTAAGAGATTAGTCGACCCGCCATTTGAGCCCCAGTTCCAGATGTAGTCAAGGGTAGAAAAGGCAACAGTTTTACTCTATACTCCCTCTGGCTGTATTCATTTGTGTTATACCTATCATTACTGCTTGGGGTTGATAATAAACGCCCAAAATGAAAACCGCATCAACAGACCAACCCAGACTGATATTCTTTATTAATCCTGCAATTCCTTGGCAAAGTTATAGACTAAAATCAAAATAAATGTAGTAGCAACAGACGCCACCAAAAGCAATGATACCAGTGATTGCAATGGCAGTCATCACAAGCTATTCCACTTTGCCCAAGACTGTAAAACCAGAGGACATGGCATTTGAAGGGGAGAGAAATTGAAAAATAATACATAAATATCTCAATGAATCATAGAATTTATAGTGCAGAAGGAGGCTATTCGGCCCATCAAGTCTGCACCGGCCCTTGGAAAGAGCACCCTACCTAAGCCCACACCCCCAACCTATCCCTGTAACCCAGTAACCCCACCTAACCCAACCCAACCTTTTTGGTCACTAAGGGCAATTTATCACGGCCAATCCACCTAACCTGCACATCATTGGACTGTGGGAGGAAACCGGAGCACCCGGAGGAAACCCACGCAGACACGGGGAGAAAGTGCAAACTCCGATGAGTGATCAATTTATGAAACAGTGCCCTGGGGGAAGAGGGCGGAAACTGTTAGTATTGAAACATTTCAGAAAGCGACATTTTGCAATGCGGTAGACAAGTATTTGTTGAGAACAGCTGACTTTGGACCACTGGTTCACAAATCTCTCCACCACTGGCCGTTTTCTTCACCTCAAGTCTGGGTCTGTGGGGCTGGTTTAGCACAGGGCTAAATAGCTGGCTTTTAAAGCAGAGCAAGACAGGCCAGCAGCGCGGTTCAATTCCCATACCAGCCTCCCTGAACAGGCGCCAGAATGTGGCGACTAGGGGCTTTTCACAGTAATTTAATTTGAAGCCTACTTGTGACAATAAGCGATTCTCATTCTCATTGACAAACATTGATCACTGTGATTGGTCAATAACTCCATTAATCAGAGAGAGCCTTTAAGACAGAGATAGATAGGTTCTTGATCAATAAGGGGATCAGGGGTTATGGGGAGAAGGCAGGAGAATGGGGATGAAAAAAATATCAACCATGATCGAATGGAACGGAACTTTCCGTCACGAAAACCATGATCGAATAGCGGAGCAGACTCGATGGGTCGAAGGACCTAATTCTGCTCCGTTATCTTATAGTTTAAATGTATGATGTGACTACCAGGATGGTTAAAAGGTGAACTAGAAGGATCTTGGTCATTTTAGTCCAGCAATTCCGGTTGTGTTTTGTGACTGTAACCCGTGCATGCGAGATGTAATCAAGCAAGGTCTCAGCCATAAAATAAATAAATATAAATAATCTCTATTGTCACAAGTAGGCTTACATTAACACTGCAATGAAGTTACTGTGAAAAGCCCCTAGTCGCCACATTCCGGCGCCTGCTCGGGTACACAGAGGGAGAATTCAGAATTCTCAGCTGGTACGGGAATTGAACCCACGCCGCTGGCCTCGTTCTGCATCACAAACAAGCTGTCTAGCCCACTGAGCTAAACCAACCCCTACATCAGCCCATGATCCCTGCGCTCGAGTGAATATCCTGCTGACACCCGAGCTCAAAGACTGCGAGACTCTGTTGTCAGATTCTATGTCTCGAGTATTCATCCAGCAGGGTTCGACAGCAGCAGAGCCTTGCGATTTCAGTCCTCTATGCTTAAGGCTTGCCCACTAAAGCAGCTGCTTAGGCAAAGCACCAAGACAGCATCTGCCACCCACAAAAACCTATCACAAAATGAGTTCACTTGGAAAGAGGAGAGGCAAGAAAAATGATAAAATGGAGGATAAAAATAAAGACTTAATTGAAAAGTTGTGAATGAGATGCAGTTCAATATCCATACAAATGAAATGGTACATTTAGTTCTCTCCGTGTGTGCGTGGGTTTCCTCCGGGTTCCACGGTTTCCCCCCACAGTCCAAAGATGTGCAGGTTAGGTGGGTTGGCCATGCTAAATTTCCCATCGTGTCCAAAAGGTTAGGTCTGGTACTGGGTTAAGAAGATAGAGTGGGGGCCTAGATGGGGTGCTTTTTCAGAGGGTCGGTGCAGACTCGATGGGCCGAATGGCCTCCTTCTGCACTGTCGGGATTCTATGATTCTAGAGTCTATGATTCTATGATCTACATGAGACATTGCAATGGTTGAAAATGGAAAACAGAGTCACAGAGCTTTTGCAGCACAGAAAGAGTCCCTTCAGCCCATCGAGTCAGTGCCAGCCATCAAGCACTTATTTACCTATTTATTCCAATACATGATATTGTTCCAGTCGGGGAACATGCATATCCACTTATAAAAATCATTAATTAAGTGAAACATACCAAGCAAACTCACTGACTCCCATCAGCTAGTCTGACGACCGCCATGATTTACCCTTGCGCCTCCCCAAATTAAGGACAGGGTTTCCCCTCCTCATTGCTATCAACAATCGCTTCGTCAAGTAAGCAGATATGGAGAAAGGATAAATTACTTCACTCAGCTGTGATAGCCTCCACAGTAAAAGAGCCTGCCAACATTAATTGTAAATCTTAGTGAAGAACAGTCATCTGGGAAGGTGGACAGGGTAAGGCTGCCAGTGGAACTGAACCATGGCACCAGATTTGAACAGGAATAGGTTCAAGTGCGATGATCCACATGGTCAAATAGCCTGCCAACATTCACCATCCAAGCTCACAGATCAAGAATGAGCCAGGTGGCTGAGGCATCTACATAACTGTACCCGATTTCAACATCTTCAGGAGAAAAAGCACTTGAAAGGCACGTACAACACAATGGTATAGCGATAAAAGCACAATTCAGCTATTCAAAAACACAGAATAACAGTACACCGAAAGCAGTACACCTAACCTTTAGCAGCAGCACCTCTGGAAGTAAGTTAATTTTGTTTCAACATAAAAAGTTCACTATAGATAAAAGCTAATTTTCTTCCACAACATAAAAGACAAAATAACACCACAGAACTATACTGCCGTTCTGCAAACGTGACCCACTAAATAAAATCACATCAGCCTTACTGAGGAATATTACTTTGATGCAAAACTGCTCCATTGATATTGTTACGGCTTCTCTGGTTAAAGTGAGATCTAAACTATTTTATTGCTGATTTGTTTTTAATCTGAACACCAACTAAAAAAAAAAGGTTCAAAGTGAGCAAAGTTTTAGAAAAAAAGCGATGCATTTCCTTACCGAGTCTGAATCATTTTCACCGTCGTAAAGGTCAAGGTCTTCTGCCTTCATGTTTGATTCCAGATCCTCAATTTCATCCTCCTCGCACCCGACAAAGAATGTAGGAGCCGAGCGATCCCCCTCAAAAGAGGTGGGTGTTGTCATGACAACCTGGTTGACCTTTCATCACGGATATTAGTCATCGTTTAAAAAGGGAGAGCGAGAGACAAATAACTAAACTTCCCAAGGTACTAATTCCAGCCTCGGTATCATCGCTATTAACCAGTTTATGATCTGCCCTCGGGGCACAGTCCAGATCTCCAGAATAGGTAGTAATTTCAGCACAACTTCAGGCTTGCACAGGTAGAGTCAAACTAGCAGTTTCCTTATGCCAAATAAACATTTCTTCCTCCTACCTCTTTAGGCTTCTTCGTCGTCCTGAGTTTAACTATCTGTAGTGGAAAGAAAATTGAATTGAGAACTGAAGTTTACTCCTTTTAACAACAGACACTGCTAAATGGTATTAACATAGAACATACAGTGCAGAAGGAGGCTATTCGGCCCATCGAGTCTGCACCGATCCACTTAAGCCCTCACTTCCAGCCTATCCCCATAACCTAATAACCCCTCCGAACCTTTTTGGACACTCAGGGCAATTTAGCATGGCCAATCCACCTAACCTGCACGTCTTTGGACTGTGGGAGGAAACCAGAGCACCCGGAGGAAACCCACACAGACACGGGGAGAATGTGCAGGCTCCACACAGTGACCCAGCAGGGAATCGAACCTGGGACCCTGGAGCTGTAAAGCCACAGTGCTAACCACTGTGCTACCGTGCTGCCCATTTCAACTGTTTAATCATCGCCAGATATTATAATTTTGTCCCCCCTAGATCAGTTCCTTTAACACCAAAGATTGGAGGAACCTTCACTGAAGAACAGTTCAGCCAGACCAAACCTGACAATTCACAGAGGAAGATCTTCCTTCTGGTCATTGCAGCTTTTCCCGTCTTGCATTTTCTGACTGAATAAAAACAAACTCAACACATTTTCTGATTTTCTCCTCCTCTCCCTTTCAATTGGGAGCTTTTGGGGTGACCCAAGGCAGTAATATCAGCACTGATCAGAGTCAAACACCTGACTTTGACATATGTGGGCGGCACGGTAGCACAGCGGTTATCACAGTTGCTTCACCGCGCCAGGGTCCCGGGTTCGATTCCCGCCTAGGTCACTGTCTGCTGTCTGTGTGGAGTCTGCAAGCTCTCCCCGTGTCTGCGTGGGTTTCCTCCGGGTGCTCCGGTTTCCTCCCACAAGTCCTGAAAGACGTGCTTGTTAGGTGAATTGGACATTCTGAATTCTCCCTCCGTGTACCCAAACAGGCGCCGGAATGTGGCGACTAGGGGATTTTCACAGGAACTTCATTGCAGTGTTAATGTAAGCCCACTTGTGACAATAATAAAAATTATTATTATATGGCTCGGTATTACTCATTGCAAGTCCACCTATACATCAAGTCGTTGAAAAGACCCCCACTATTTGTAACCGACCACTGGAAGGTGCAAAACATTTAGAGGACATGGCCCGACAATTAGTTCTAGCCTCCACCTTCCCCCACTCAGCCCCATCATCACCAGTATAGGTGCGATCTGGAACTCAGCACCAAGTGGGGACGTTATGGGCTCAAACCATTGCCCGAACACAGGGAGTTGGAGTTTCGCTGGTGAGATTGTTAAATTTCATTCATAATTTGTGACA
This sequence comes from Scyliorhinus canicula, assembly GCF_902713615.1. NCBI lineage: Eukaryota > Metazoa > Chordata > Chondrichthyes > Carcharhiniformes > Scyliorhinidae > Scyliorhinus > Scyliorhinus canicula. The sequence goes on along the minus strand of NC_052169.1, from coordinate 4,419,097 downwards.
GTGAGCACGTGATATATTTGTGATATCCCCTTGAATTGTAATATCTCAACACAAACCTCACACACAGTTCCCATCGTGTGTCACTCGACAGCCACGGGATCCTCTGTTGCACAGTGTTTCCCACATCAGGTGAGACTATTTATTCCCTCCTTGACTGAGAAAGCCAGGGAAGTATCATTTGGTGCTAAATTATTTGTGGTTTTACGCTGTGGGTCTGCACCCGGCAGGATCTTATCCAAACCCAATTCAAGCATGCCCTCCACACAGCCAAAACAGGCTTTTATCACATTAGCTTGAACAGACATGGAAAGCAGAACATCAAAGGTATCAGCTGGACAGTGAGCGTTGATTGGTTGGACCACTTTGCAGCCAGTCCCCTCAAAACATCATCCATGTCAGCAAACCTGCGAAAAGGATAAATGGTCAAGCTGCGGGTTCAAGACCCACTCTAGAGACTCCCACACAAGAGGAAACATCCTTTATGCATCCATTTTGTCAATACCATTTAGGATCTTCCACACTTTAATCAAATCACCCCCGCCTCGCCCTACTTCCTCACGGCGCCGAGGTCCCAGGTTCGATCCCAGCTCTGGGTCACTGCCCGTGTGGGGTTTGCACATTCTCCCAGTGTTTGTGTGGGTTTCGCCCCCACAACCCAAAGATGTGCAGGATAGGTGGATTGGCCAAGCTAAATTGCCCCTTAATTAGAAAAAATTAATTGGGTACCCAAACATTTGCAAAATATTCAGGATATGGTCTCATTAATGCTCTCATAACTGAAGCAAGCGGATCCAGGAAATCTGAATCAAAAACAGAAATTGCTGGAAAAATTCAACTGGTCTGGAAGCATCTGTGGATAGAGAAACAGAGTCAATGACTCGAGTCTGTATGACCTCTCAGAATCCTTACTTTTATGTTCAATTCCTCTCGTAATAAAGGCAGCATTCCATTAGCCTTCTTAGTTACTTGCTTAATTTTAACTGTACACTAGCTTTTGGGGCCTCATACACTAGAACACCTAGATCCCTCTGCACCTCAGCATTCTGCCGTCCTTCTCTATTTAAGTAATACTCTGCTTTTTTATTCTTCGTGAACTTCTCACTGTATTATAATAATAATAATCTTTATTAGTGTGGCAAGTAGGCCCACATTAACACTGCAATGAAGTTACTGTGAAAAGCCCCTAGTCGCCACATTCCGGCGCCTGTTCGGGTACACGGAGGGAGAATTCAGAATGTCCAATTCACCTAACAAGCACATCTTTCGGGACTTGTGGGGGGAAACCGGAGCGCCCGGAGGAAACCCACGCAGACACGGGGAGAATGTGCAGACTCCGCACAGTGAACCAAGCTGGGAATCAAACCCGAGTCCCTGGCACTGTGAAGCAACAGTGCTAACCACTGTGCTACCGTGCCGCCCCACATCTACTCACATCTATCAGATTTTTTGCTCACTCACTCTACATCCATCTGTAACCTCCGCATGTCCACTACACAACATATTTTCCTACCTATCTTTGTGTCATCTCAAATTTAATGGCCATGCCTTCACTCCTCTCATCTAAGACATTGAAATAAATTGGAAAATGTTGAGTGTCCTGCACAAACCCCACGCACAACTCCAACTGTCACACCCTGCCAATCTGAAAAATGTTTAATTTAAGCATACTCTCTGTTTTCTGCCAACCAGTCAATCTTCTGTTCGTGCTAGTATGTTACCCCCTACACCATGAGATGTTATTTTCTACAATAACCATTGATATGGCTCATAATTAAATGCCTTCTGGAAATCCAAGTACAGCACGTCTACAGGTTCCCCTCTGTCCACAGCGCAAGGTATGCCTTGACGTGACCAGTTTATAAGCTCCTTAACGATCCATTCTAACACCTTACACATGACAGAGGTCAAGCTAACTCGCCTACAGTTTCCTGTCTTCTGCCTCCCTCCCTTCCTGAATAGAAGGATTATATTTGCTACTTTCTAATTTGATGGAACCTTTCTAGAATATAGCGAATTTTGGAAAACTAACAGTAAAGGATCTACTACCTCATCAGCCACCTCTTTTAACACCCTACGAGGGAGTCCATCAGATCCCGGAGGCTTGCCAGTCGCAGCTCCATCATTTTGTTCAGAACAGCTTCCCTGGTGATTGAAATTTCATCAGGTTCCCCTCTACCTTCCACCTCTTGATTTACAGCTATCACTGGAATGTTTTTGCATCCTCTCATGAAGACAGAAGCAAAATCTCTGTTCATTTCATCCACCATTTCCTTCATAATAATAATCTTTGTCACAAGTAGGCTTACATTAACACTGCAATCAAGTTACTGTGAAAATCCCCTCGTCGCCATATTCCTGCGCCTGTTCGGGTACACAGTGGGAGAATTTAAAATGTCCAATTCACCTAACAAGCACGTCTTTCGGGACATATGGCAGAAAGCCGAAGGAAACCCACACAGACACGGGGAGAACGTGCAGAATCCACACAGACAGTGACCCAAGCCGGGCATCGAACCGGAGGCCCTGGTGCTGAGAAGCAACAGTGCTAACCACTGTGCTACCGTGCCGCCCTACCTTTCAGACCAAAATGTTAAACTGAGGCCCAGTCGTTCCCCTTAGACACAAAATATTCCGTGGCACTATTTGAATAAGAGCAGGAGAGTTCTCCCCAGTACCCCAGTCAGCATCACTGTAAAATAGCGACTCATCTGATCATCACACTGTTGTATGTTGGAACCTGCTGTGTACAAATCAATTGTAGTAACTGCACACACAACACTTCAAAAGTACTTCTTTGGCTGTGAAGTAATTTGGGTTGCGAAGCATTAACTCATGCAAAATCGAATAAACAAGTGCTTTTAAAAGGGAATTTAAACACGTAGCACAAGACTGCAAAACCAAAATGGTTCTTCAATGACTAAAAACACACAGCATCCACTGAAAAGAGAAAATGCAACATGAAGGCCAATAAAACCCGGCGCTATCGGTGTTTCTTCTATATGGATTTATGCAGACAAACAACAGGTGCCCACTAGTAAAACATTGGTGGATCTTAGACTATGGTCGGGTGCATCAGCAATCGCAAGTCTTGCTAATTACAAACCTAAGCAATAAGCTACCAGAATCCCAGAGTTAGCAACATTCCTTCCTACCCTTTCTGGATGAATCAGCATTTAAGACCACAGTACATGACTATAGTAATCAAGCATATTGCGCCATTCCAAAACCTCAAATGCTCATAATTTCACCCTCCGAGTCTTTACCATAGCACCTAATAAAGAAGGGATAGCGCTGCCCCCTTTAATTTAAAGGCTCCAGCTTGTCCCAATAATGTGTAGACTACAATGCAATCCATTTGTTATCCTCTCTCCTGCCTTACTGCAGTGTGATTCTACAGCTGACAGACACGATACACAACTGCTCCCAAGCTGCCTTGTTTATACGTAAACTTAAATACTCCTTCCCTCCATCACCAACACACAGTACCAGCAGTGTGTACTGTCTACAAAGCACATAGCAGCAACCTGCCAAGGTTAGTTTGATAGCACCTTCCAAACCTGTGACGTTGTCTACTGTCTGGAAAATCACGGGCAGAAGATGCACATGAACGCCCACCACCTGCAAGTTCTCTTCCAAGTCACATACCACACTGACTTGGAAGTATATCAATGTCGTTGGGTCAAAATACTGGAACTCCCTTCCTGACAGCACCATGGATGCACCTACACCACATGGACTGCAGCAGTTCAAAAAGACCACCTGCACAAGGCAATTTGAGATGGGCAGCAAATGATGGTCTAGTTAGCAATGCCTTAGTTATCCACAACCACCGACAGCCCAACCCTGTAACACTCAGGATGCATCGACATAGATTTACAGCGGATGGGGGCAATGGGAGATCAGAGGAAGATCGAAAGGCGGGGGAAACGGGAGGGAACAAAGATAAAAATTGTTGCTACGTAATCCTGACTACATTTGAGCCTAGCCTGGAGGCAATACGGGTAGAGTCGCTTTGGTCAAGATAAGCAAACTGCACATTCAAGGGAGAGTCCTTAATGGTATCCACATTGTTTTCGCATTGAAATAACAGCACCCACAATATCTCACTGTTGGGAATATTGACATTAGTTACCTCATCACCCATTTTCATCACCTCTAATCCGAACTGTTCCACCATTGGTGTCCTTACCCTCTGCTGCCTCGGCCCAAGCTCTGGAATTTCCTCTCTCTTCTCTCTACCTTGTTCTCCTCATGCAAGTCGCTTCTTAAAAACCTCCCTCTTTGACCAAACGTTTGTGCATCTGACCTAATACCACTTGAATTTTGCTGAATGGAGATACAGGTTGCTGAAGCTTTTCGCCTTGCACTCCATCAGGACAAATGCAAGAATATCACATTTCAAACAATCACGGGAAATGTATACGACAAGAAACAAAGGTGCTGATTGGTTGGCAGGTGAATTATTGGCCAAGGCATTGCCATGGTAAAAACAATGAGGAACTCTTGGCTCAAGCTCCCGGGTAATTCAAAAAAGGTGCAAGGCTTGAACATATTCCTTTTGTTTGCAGAGAATGGGTCCTCTCGTATATATTGAACCCTTCTCACATCTTCTTGGCTAGAGAGGGAAAATAAATAAGCAACTAGATGACCAGTGACATCTGCTGGAAATTGTTAATGTGGCCATCAAATGATGCCAGCATCAAGCTCAGTGTTTAACTGCGATGGAAGTGGGACTTATATGGGCAGCACGGTGGTGCAGTGGTTAGCACTGCTGCCTCACGGCGCCAGGTTCGATCCCGGCTCTGGATCACTGTCCGTGTGGAGTTTGCAGATTCTCCCCGTGTTTGCGTGGGTTTCGCCCCCACAACCCAAAGATGTGCAGGGTAGGTAGATTGGCCACGCTAAATTGCCCCTCAATTCTGATGGAAGTGGACTGAATTATCAAAACCGTTTGTACATTCTTAACTCTCTTAACATATTCTCCCATGACGTCAAATGCATGCACTGACAGATTCCTTAAGGACTGTTGTAACTGTTAACTATAACGCTATTTATTTGTTGCTCATGTGGTTAATTCTGCATTTAAATTAAGGTTTGTTTTGACATAAAAGATACAGATGGGTCAGTGTTGTCACTCCTGTGGTGCAGTAACATTTCCTCGTAGTTTCACAAATTGAAAATAGTTGGGTTCTCGCCCGGGATCCAAACACATTTCCAAAAAGGCAATATGTTCTTGTGATGAAAGGCGATTCAGAAACAGAAATTGGAAAACATCACAAGATTTTATTGTGACACATCAAATGTGAAAGCAGAATTGAGTGTCAGTGCCAGCACCACAATAGAGCACATGGAGATAATATTGCTCTGTTTACATGCTATAAATATGGCAGTTAATAAGGTCGCCTTTCTTAATCTTAATTATGAGTATACTTTCAGAATCGGCAGGTATCTCTCGATACAAGGTTCAACCCGAATACCGATCAAAGAGCCAATACGCCAGTTAGTTAGTTCAAAGTCAATACTACTTTATTTACACAGTATGATTTACTCATGCACAATAACACTACAGGCTAAACTATATCTATCACTAATGCCTATACTTAACTTCGGGTGCCCACTTAGGTCAGAGGAACAATGGCCGTTGTTCGGATCTAAGGCTGTTGGGTTCGAAGAGGTAACAGGAGAACAGCTAAGGTTGTCCGTCTGGTTGCGAGCGTTGAACTTGAACTTACTTGCTTCTGGTGGAAGGGTCTCTCCGCTTGAGAGCCAAATCCAAGAGGCTGAACCTTTGGCGGGGGTTCCTTCTTATACTTGGAGGGGCTTCGTACACTTTTCGGCGGGCCTTAAACTTGGTCCCAATTAATTGGGCAGCTTCTTGATTACTACCATCGATCAAAGCCAATAAAGGGGTGGGTGCCTTGATGGCTGGGCGTGTTCTAAGTGGCTGTTGGCCTTGCTTTGTTTGTGTCTTCTGGTTGGGGTAGTGGCGCCGGAATGTATGAGACAGTATCGGCTACCTGAGCATTAGTCCTTTCTTTCCCGGAGATGGGCCATCAATATGTAAATCGACCGAGAGTTTCGGTTCCGTCTGCTGACTGCCTTCCAAATATACATTCAGGCTCTGTGCCTGCTTGTTGCTTAGTATTGTCCATTTTTCCCTATAGGCTCTGCGAGTGTCCATTTTATATACTGAAAGTGGCCAATCCCAGATGGCTACAATACATACACACACACTTTTTCTAAGGCAGGCTCTCAGACTTGATTCGATGGGTTCTGAGATGGCTGCTAAACTATCTGCAGTCTGTCACATTAGAAGCACGCACGTACAGACTGAAACACACATACAAAGTCACCCACAAAAAGGCAAAAAACCAAATTTCTACAAAATTAAAATACTAAACAATATATTAAAAGTAAATTTCCTGCTTTAGACAAAATGAAAAATTGCAATGAAATATTGAAATAAAAACAGGAGATGCTGGCATAGAGCACGTTTATCAGCATATGTGAAGAGGAAATATCAGTTAAAGATTTGATTAGCAGTTTTTGCAGTCAATCTTATCACAGCAATGCTGTGGTCATTATTGAACCGAAGGATCTAATCTTGGCTTGCTCAATCTTATCAAAGGTTCCACTATAGCCCATTCATGTTTGTGTGTGTTTCTAATTCTGGTCAAGGTTACATACGAACATATGAATTAGGAGCAGTAGGCCACTCGGCCCCTCGAACCTTCCCCGCTATTCGATAAGATCATGTCTGATCTGATTGTAACTCAACCCCACATTCCTGCCCACTCCTGATAATCTTCTCCCCCCCCCCCCCCCCCCCCCCCCGGGCCCTCTCCCATAATCGCGGTCTTAAATGGGCAGCCCCTTGTTCTAGATTCTCCAACAAGAGGAAACATCCTCTCCACATCCATTAAGATCCTGTCAATACCCCTCAGGATCTTAAAAGGTTTCAATCTTACTCTTCTAAACTCCAGTAGATACACACCTAACCTCTCCAACCTTTCCTCGTAAGACAACCGGCCCATTCCTGGTACTTGCCAAGTAAACCTTCTCGGAACTGCTTCCAAGACATTTGTATCTTTCCTTAAATAAGGAGACCAATACTCCAGATGTGGTCCCATCAATGCCCTGAAGCAAAACATCCCTATATTCGTCGTCAATTCCCCTCACAATAATGTTCTTTTAACTGACCCATTACTTGCTGTGTCTGTATACTAGCCTTTTGTGATTCATACACCATGGGGCTGATTTAACTCAGTGGGCTAAATCGCTGGCTTTTAAAGCAGACCAAGCAGGCCAGCAGCACGGTTCCATTCCCGTATCAGCCTCCCCGGACAGGCGCCGGAATGTGGCGACTAGGGGCTTTTCACAGTAACGCCATTGAAGCCTACGCGTGACAATAAGCGATTTTCATTTCATTTACTTACACCTCAGAGCTCTGCAATCTCCCACCATTTAGATAATAAGCTTCTTTTTTATTCTTCCTGCCAAAATGGACAATTTCACCTTTACCCCCCCCCCCCCCCCCCCCCCCCACTATACTCTATTGGTCAGATATTTGCCCACTCACATAACCTATCAATCTCCCTTTCAGCCTCCTTATGTCCTCTTCACAATTTACTTTTCTACCTATCTTTGGGTCTTCAGCCATACCTCCAGTCCCTTCACCCAAATCATTCATATAAAGCCGTAACAAAACATGAGCCTGTCTTTCTTTTGCAAACTTTTGTCGTCCCTGGTTATTTTACTCTACTTTTATTGCTGTTTCTAGTCGCAAAATAACTCACTTCTTAGAATAACTTAGAATAATCTTTATTGTCACAAGTAGGCTTACATTAACACTGCAATGAAGTTACTGCGAAAAGCCCCTGGTCGCCACATTCCGGCACCTGTTTGGGTACACACAGAGGGAGAATTCAGAATGTCGAAGTTACCCACGTCTTTCGGGACTTGTGGGAGGAAACCGGAGCACCCGGAGGAAACTCACGCAGATACGGGGAGAACGTGCAGCCTCCGCACAGACAGTGACCCAAGCCAGGAATCGAACCTGGATAGTTAACAAGACAGGTTGTCAGAATTGAACGTTGCTGCTAGAGGACACTTGATTACAGTGGCCCATTTACAATGTGAAAATCCCTCTCTCAGGACACCGAGAGGAGTGATTTCTCTGCAATGCCTTATTTCAGTTTCCTCTTGATTAAACTACCACGGTACAATGAGCTACTGAAGGGGTTGCCAACAGCTTTCTCATTAAACCAAGTGGGACGTACAAATAGATTAGCAGTCAGTTGGTAGTGGTCTTGCCAACAGCTCAGCAGAAAAATCCAGCAGTTAACGATTTCAGAGCTGGAATCTGGCACTCTTAAACGACAGCCGAAATCGCAAAGCAAGTTTCGCCATGCTTTATTCAAATTCTAGGGATATTTAGTTATTATTATTTAGCAATTTGTTAACAAAGATTTGTTCCAGGTACTCACAGAGATCCGTGCTGGGACGGTTATTGCTGAGGCACGTGTAACGCAATACCATAAGCTGCAGATGACTACCCAGCTAAAATATGACAGCTGCTTAACTTAATACTATAACAGGACTTAAAACTGTCGCTCTTTACAGTCCGCACATTGCTATAGTCCAAGACCTGCATCCTATTTGCTGCTGTTTTCAACTGGAATCCAAACGCACAATCTGTTATCATTTTAGAAAGGGATAGCAAGAACATGGAAGTCCTTCTTGGTTTTTAAGTACAAGTCTCCTTTGAACTTGCTTGTGATTGTGACTCAACAGTGTGGGAAAAGGCCCACTAGTTCATCTAGTCCATCCCATACAGTCATGATGACTTGGGCATCAAGTGTCAGCTCTGGCTCAATTAGAAGCACTCTCGCTGCTAAGTCAGGAGATCAAGCGAGTTCAGGTCCCACTCCAGATACCTGAGCGCATGATGCAGGCCGATGCTATCAGTGCAGGAAGCACTGCACTGTTGGAGGTTGCTTTTCTGGGATTTGTGTCCGATGTTAAACCGAGGTCCCACCTGCCCTCATCGCCCCGCTATTTTACAACAAAGAGGAGCTTTTCCCTAATGTCTTGTGTTACATTTATCCCTCAGTCATATCACCAAAACGGTTATCTGGTCATTATCCATTGGTATTTGTGGGCTTGCTATGTGCAAATCGGCTGCCTCGTTTTCTTAAAACGAGCATTGCTATCGAATGCTCTGGGACATCCTGCAGTGGTGAAAGGCACAAGAACATTCTGCCCTCCCACATGACGAGTTTGGTGGCAGGGGACAAGTCCTGCCTCCACTCTGCTCCGCCACGATGGAACATTAATGCCCACTTGGAGGGGCCCCATCCTGCCGCTGCCACCAGCAGACAGGGGGCGGGCTCGCCATGCGGGGTGCATGACAAGACAATCCCAGTATGTTTTCTTGCAGGCTTCCAGGCATGTTCCTTCATTCAAAGGCGTTTGGTGCCTGATCGAGGAACTCGTCTTGGGGTCTGCTGAAAGTCACCTCATGCCCTTGCTGCAAAATCCCCTGGCCCCATGCCTTGCGGTCCCCACCCCACCATCACTAAACTGCTGATGTTCAGGATGTTGCCTGGGCTGGAGCGTTTCAGCTATGAAGAGAGGCTAGATAGGTTGGGGTTGTTTTACTTAGAACAGAGAAGGCCGCGGGGGCACCTGATTGAGGTGTATAAAATGAGAAGGTCATAGATAGGGTGGATAAGAAGAATCTTTACCCATTGGTAGAGGGGTCAATAACCAGGGGGCGTAGATTAAAGGTCAGGGGAAGGAGGTTTAGAGGGAATGTGAGTAAAATCTTTTTCATCCAGAGGGTGCAAACTCCACACGGACAGTGACCCAGGGCTGGGATTGAACCTAGAACCTCGACACTCATGGGGGTCTCTCAAGGGGATCGGAGGCCCCCCAGGTGTTTGCCCTCTGGGCAGGATGGCATCCTAACACTGCTGGTGCCAGCCTAGCACCCCGGTAGTGCCACGGGGCTCAGGTGGCACTGCCACGGTCCCAAGATGGCTTTCTTTTACTGACGGGCATCAGACCCAGGGGTATCATGTGCACATGAGATGGCCTTGAGGACCCCCTTATAGGTGAATTGGGGCTTGGGGAGGGGGAGGAGTGGAAAAAAAGCATTTAGATAAACATTTGAAATGCCATAGCATGCCAGGCTACGGACCAAGTGCTGGAAAATGGTATTAAAATAGATAGATGTTTGGTGGGCGTTGCAGACATGATGGGCCGAAGGGTCTCTGTCTGTGCTGTCAAACTCCACAACTGTGACTCATCCTTGGTCTGAGGTCTTGGGTGGGTGTAGCATCGGGCACAGCCAACCTCTTCCCCAGTGGAGCTACTGGATATAGAAGAGTTACCAGATTGGCAGACAGCTTGCGTTGGGCAGGACCTCCACCTAGGACCCTGGTGCCACTGCCCTGTTAGATCCCCAATTAGCACGAGGCCCTGGGCCTTCCCTAAAGGAAGCGACGCGGGGCTCTCGCTGGTTCCACACCCGACGGCCAAGACGCTCCTCACCGCCACAAGATTCCACCCAATGTACATCCACAAAATGTACATCTATCTTTATTTTAAGATACACACACAGTGGTCAGGCTGACATTGAACACCTGACGTAGAGTACTAGAATACTGAAAACAACAGCCAAAGTCTGATATCAAATAGTTTCATTTTAAAACATTCCCTCTACCTCAAAGCATCCTGGACGAAAGAGTGGCTAAAGCACAGAATGTCTGCCTTAGATTTGAGGTTTGGACGTTGTACTGATTCTTAAAGGTTTTAAATCCCGGGCCAGTTCAAAACATAAACACCAGGATGAAACCTCCTTTCTGAAAAATATTCAGTTACAAAGTTCTAAAGAAACATTGCGAGACCCTCGCAACTTTTTCATTCTCTAAGCTGATAGGGCAAACTCATTTTATTTTTAGGCTCCAGACAGATAGCCCGTGGACAACAGGAGAAGGATCAGATTGCTTCCACTGTAATCTATACAACCCAGCTGATAGAACATGTGCGGATCCCTCGCCATTGGACGTGCTGGGAAACATGAAAGGCTCGTCTGGCATTTCTACAGCAGCTCAGACTCATTTCCTCTGGGTGTCATGTTGTGAATTGCCGCCAGGTTCATCGGCTCCATTTTTTGGCCCATGTACGGCAGCAGGGATCACAGCAGCTATTGGGAAAGATCAAACAGCACAGTAGCTTGCACTGTTGCTTCACAGCCCCAGGTTCCAAGGTTCGATTCCCGGCTTGGGTCACTGTCTGTGCGGAGTCTGCACGTTCTCCCAGTGTCTGCGTGGGTTTCCTCCGGGTGCTCCGGTTTCCTCCCACAGTCCAAAGATGTGCAGGTTAGGTGGAATGGCCTCAGTGTCCAAAAAGGTTAGGTGGGGTTACTGAGTCACGGGGATAGGGTGGAGGTGTGGGGTGTTCTTTCCAAGGATCGGTGCAGACTCAATGGGCCAAATGGCCTCCTTCTGCACTGTAAATTCTATGTCTTTGAACAGGCTGGAGGCTTTTTTCTTTAGAAAAGTAAAGACTAAGGAGGCGAGCTAGTGAATTTTAGCAGGATGAATGGGTCAGAAAGGGTCGATGTGGGAGAGAATCCAAAACCAATGACCATAAATACGAGACAGTTACTGATGAATCCTGCAGGGAAATAAGGATAAATTTTTTTACTCGAGAGTGGTGACAATGTGGAACTGGCTGCCAAAGGAAGTGGTTAAGGCAAAAAGCTTTGATGCTTTGAAAAGGAAACTAGATGAGTATGTAACAAAAAAGGGAATAGAAAGGGGCTGCTGAAAGCGTTGTGATGAGCAGATGTGGAGTATAAACACCAACACAGAGTCACTGGGCTGAATCGTCTGCTTCTGTCCTATAAATAATATGCAACACCACATTTCAAATTCTGATCAATTTGCTGCTCATTTACAGCCATTTCTGAAGGAAAAGAGGATAGAAATTCAAGAATATCACACTGCCATATTAAGGGATACTCCTTCAAAGTTGCGTTGAGGCACATCCTTCATTAATGCTGCACCACTTCAACCAGGAACTGGGAGCAGTTTTGTGCTCTGTTGCAACATATTTCTAAAAACTGCAAAATATAGAGGAAAATAAATTTAAAATTGCTAACGTCTGGGGATCGATTATTACCGCAGTGTTATGGAACACTTTTCCACTTCAAGTACCCTGTGCCTGCAACTAATGTTAACCTTCACCAATTATCTAATGTCATAGCTTCCAGCACATGAATTGACTCAAGACAGATTGTCACAGGGTACATAGAGTCATAATGGCTCAGAGATAAGCCATTTAGTTCATTAAGTCCATGCCAGCAGTCTGCAGAGCAATCCAATCAAAAATAAAAAAATTAAAATGAAAAAAGTGGGCGACGTGGTAGCACAGTGGTTAGCACTTGTTGCTTCACAGCTCCAGGGTCCCGGGTTCGATTCCCGGCTTGGGTCACTGTCTGTGCGTTCTCCCCGTATCTGCGTGGGTTTCCTCCGGGTGCTCCAGTTTCCTCCCACAAGTCCCGAAAGATGCGCTTGTTAGATGAATTGGACATTCTGAATTCTCCCTCGGTGCACCCGAACTGGCGCCGGAGTGTGGCGACTAGGGGCTTTTCACAGTAACTTCATTGCAGTGTTAATGTAAGCCTACTTGTGACACTAATAAAGATTATTAAGTTCAAATCCCCCACTCTATGGGTGCTCCGGTTTACAGGTGTACAGGTTAGGTGGAATGGACCTGTTAAATTGCCCCTTAGTGTCCAAAAAGGTTGTGTGGGGTTACTGGGTGAGGATAGGGTGGTGGACGTAGGCATAAGTAGGGTGCAGGGTTGGTGCAGACTTGATGGGCCAAATCTCCTTCTGCATGTAGTGGTGCTATGATTTCTATTCCTATAAACCTGAACGCTGATTTCCCCTCAAGCACTCATCCAATTCTATAAAGAAACCAATAGCTGATAACAGACTCTCTCCCAAAGAAAAGCTTGCAACTATATGGCACATTTCACCACCTTGGGACATCCCAGAGTACTGTACAGTCAACATGATGGCTTCATTCAACTGGTTTCTCTTCTACTCTCTCCAACTTTGACGATGTTCAGTACGATGGGTCTTAAGCCTTCACCCAGGTTGCTCAGTAAATAATACACATGGCCTCATCAGTGAACATGACCTCTACTAACTAAAACTAGCATAACTCCAAACCCTTACTACAAATTATTCTCAGAGTAATAATATATGTATAATATTTAATTATTTCACAGGATGTAGGCAACACTGGCAAGACCAGCATTAATTCTCCATCCCTAATTTCCGTCAAGGAAGTGGAGATACAAGGAACCTTCCCATCTTGTAGATGGTACACACTGTTCTCACTTTGCACATGCGGTGGAGAGAGTGAATGTTTTCGGTGTTGGATGGGGTGCTGACCAAGCGGGCTGCTTTGTCCTAGATGGTGTTGAGCTAGTTGGAAATATACTTCATCCAGGCGAGTGGGGAGTATTCCATTACACTCCAGACTGGTGCCTTGTAGATGGTGGGCAAGCTTTGGGGAATCAGGAGGAGAGTTACTAGCTGCAGAATTCCCAACCTCTGACCTGCTCTTATACCCACAGTATTTATATGACCGTTACAGTTCAGTTTCTGGTCAATGGTAACCCCCCAGGATATTGATAGTGGGGGAAATCAGTGATGCTAATGCCATTGAATGTCAAGGAGGGACAATTAAATTCTCTCTTATTGGAGATGCTCAATGCCTGGCAGCTTGGGTGTCATGAATGTTCCTTGACACTTATCAGCCCAAGTCTGAATGCTGTCAAGGTCTTGCTGCATGTTGACATACTTCAGTATCTGAGCTATCTTGAATAGTGCTCGACATCTGTGCAATCATCTGACCTTATGACAAAGTGAAGGTCTTTGATGAATATAGTTGGGCCGAGGACACGACCCTGGAGAGCTCCTGCAGCGATATCCCATGACTGAAATATCTTGGCTAGATGCACGGCATATTCTGGATCATAAGTCTTTAGTACTAGTGCCAAAATATTATCAGGGCCCATAGTCTTTAGTGTCTCCGGCTGTTTCTTGATGTCATCTGGACTGAATTAAATTGCTGAAGACTGGCATCTGTGATGCTAGGGACTTCAGGAAGAGGCCTAGATGGATAATCTACTCAGCGCTTTTGGCTGAAGGCTGTTGCAAAATTTTCAGCCTCATCTTTTGCACTTAAGTGCTGGCCTCCCCCATCATCAAGAATGGAGATATATGAAGAGTCTCCCGCAGAAAGTTGTTTACTTTGGGGCAGCAGGGTAGCATGGTGGTTAGCATAAATGCTTCACAGCTCCAGGGTCCCAGGTTCGATTCCCGGCTGGGTCACTGTCTGTGTGGAGTCTGCACGTCCTCCCCCTGTGTGCGTGGGTTTCCTCCGGGTGCTCCGGTTTCCTCCCACAGTCCAAAGATGTGCGGGTTAGGTGGATTGGCCATGCTAAATTGCCCGTAGTGTCCTAATAAAAGTAAGGTTAAGGGGGGGTTGTTAGGTTACGGGTATAGGGTGGATACGTGGGTTTGAGTAGGGCGATCATGGCTCGGCACAACATTGAGGGCCGAAGGGCCTGTTCTGTGCTGTACTGTTCTACGTTCTACTTGTCCACTGCCACACAAACCTGAATGTGACAAGATGGCAGTGCTTTGATCTGATCAGTTGGTTGTTGGGATTGCTTAGCTCTTGTGTATTGTATGTTGCTTACACTGTTTGGCATGCAAGCAGCCTGGTCTTGTAGCTTCACCAGGTTGACACTTCATTTTTTAATATGTCTGGTGCTGCTCCTGGCATGCCCTCCTGCACCTCTTCATTGAACCAGGGTTGATTCCCTCAGAATGTTGGTAGAATGGGAGATATGCCAGGCCATGTGAGGTTACAGAATATGCTCAAATACAATTCCACTGCTACTGATGGCCCACTGCGCCTCATGGGTGTCCAGTTTTGAATTGATTGCAATGAGTTGGCCTTTAATCAAAGTAAATCCACAACACAAAACAGATGTTCTGCCACACTCATTTCCCATTTGTTGCGAAAGTGGCAAAGACAAACGTTCAACAGGAAGCAAAAGAAAATTAACAAGCGCCTGAAACTTCATGGCCAACCTGCAGTGACAGGACAGCCGCAAGCTTTGTTCAAAGGAAATAAATCTTTAAAAAAGGTAAACACAAACAAACAAGATGAAGCTATTCTGCAGGGTCGCTTACAAGGCTTCAGGCTATCACAACCCCAACAGGGAGGCACTGGAGGGAGGCAGGTGCCAACCGTCCTGCCATCAGATTGAAACATCCTTTCCAAATGCAAGAGCTCCAACGACAACTGACCATTGAGACACCCCGAGTGGGAAGACCGATGCCCACCATCTGAGATGGGCATCTTTAATGTCAACAACAAAACCCTGGTGCATGACATTAAATGGCTGAAGTCACCAAACACCATCCTACCAGGGGGCACCCTCCCCTGTGCACTGCCCACATGATTGGGCAAATCTAACAGTTAAATAATTCATTACTTTTAATAAAAATAATTCCAATTAAACTCAATGCCAATTTTGCTCAGTCATGAAAACGGATTTCTTCCAAATTTGCCTCATCGCATCGAAAATAAAATTCATCGACACTAGCAGATTGCACGGAAGTCTTAAATACTCACCAGGCCGTCCCTCAGAGTCATTTCCCAGTGAAGTTTGCTTCACTCTGGACAGCCTCTATATTTCGGGCTTCGCTCACCGTTTAGGCCCCGGTTGGAAACGCCCCCTAGCAACCTCCCGGCCAACCGAACCTGACACCGGAAGTCGGCCGCCTGATGAGTGACATCCTAACTTGCTAGCGGCCGGAGCTGCCGGCCGGCGGGCGGGGCGGCGTCGTGACGTCACCCGCCACTCACCGCCGCCGATCTGCAGCAGGGACTCGGGGAAACAGCGCCCGCTCCACACCTACTGGCGTGGAGGTGTAACTGCAGCTGCAAACCAGGCACTGCCACCCCCAGAGTCCCAACCTCACCCCACAGACCCCCAGAGACCCAGCCTCACCCCACAGACCCCCAGAGTCCCAACCTCACCCACACCCCCCCAGAGTCCCAACCTCACCCCACAGACCCCCAGTGTCCTAGCCTCACCCACACAGGCAGCACGGTAGCATGATGGTTAGCATAAATGCTTCACAGCTCCAGGGTCCCAGGTTCGGTTCCCGGCTGGTTCACTGTCTGTGCGGAGTCTGCACGTCCTCCCCGAGTGTGCGTGGGTTTCCTCCGGGTGCTCCGGTTTCCTCCCACAGCCCAAGGATGTGCGGGTTAGGTGGATTGGCCATGATAAATTGCCCATAGTGTCCTAAAAAGTAAGGTTAAAGGGGGAGGGGGAGGGGGGGGGGGGGGTTGTTGGGTTACGGGTATAGGGTGGATACGTGGGTTTGAGTAGGGTGATCATTGCTCGGCACAACATCGAGGGCTGAAGGGCCTGTTCTGTGCTGTACTGTTCTATGTCTATCCCCAGAGAGCCAACCTCACCTACACCCCTCAGTGTCCCAACCTCACCCACACACCCTCAGTGTCTCAGCCTCACCCACACACCCTCAGTGTCTCAGCCTCACCCACACACCCTCAGTGTCTCAGCCTCACCCACACCCCCCAGTGTCCCACCCTCACCCACACACCCTCTGTCCCACCCTCACCCACACACCCCCAGTGTCCCAGCCTCACCCACAGACCTGGTACCGACCCCAGAGTCCCAACCTCGCCCACACACCCCCAGAGTCCCAACCTCACCCCACAGACCCCCAGTGTCCCAACCTCACCCACACCCCCCAGTGTCCCAGCCTCACCCACAGACCTGGTACCGACCCCAGAGTCCCATCTCGCCCACACACCCCCAGAGTCCCAACCTCACCCCACAGACCCCCAGTGTCCCAACCTCACCCATAAACCTGGCAATGCACATAAGAACTTACGTTTTCAGAGCACCCTTCAAATGCCAAGCTGCTTCACAGATAAGGTTCCCAACTCTCCAGGATGGCCCCAAGTCTCCAAGAGTTGAATATCATTCCCCAGGACATTGCTGTGTGCAACCCTGGAGAAAAGCCATCAGGATATGAAAAAAAAAAATTTTCATGCCATTTCCTTTGACCATTTCACTTTACCAGGTATAAGGGGGAGGTGGTGGCATAGTGATATTGTCACTGGACTTGTAATCCAGGTACCCAGGGTAATGCACTGAGGACCTGGGTTCGAATCCCACAATGGCAGATGGTGAAATTTGAAATCTGAAAAGATCTGGGATTAAATATCTAACATTGACTATCTGGTTCACTAGTGTTTATTAGTGAACCCAGAAATTGTGGTTGACTCTAGAACGAGAGGTCACAGATATAGGTTGAGAGGTGGTAGATTTAGAACTGAGATGAGGAGGAACTACTTCTTGCAGAGGGTGGTGAATTTGTGGAACTCGCTACCCCCATAGTGCGGTGGAATCTGAGTCATTAAATGGTTTCAAGACAGATATATTTCTAATTTTAAAAACGGGTTTAAGGAATATGGGGAACAGATACGGAGGTGGATTTGAGACCAGGAAGAGATCAGCCATGATCTGATTGAATGGCGGAGCACACTCGAGGGGCTTAATTGCTGACTTCTGCTCCTAATTCCTATGTTCCTATGTTCCTACGACTCTTAAAGACCCTCTGAAATGGAGAGAAGTTCGGGATGGGCAACAAATGCTACCTCAGTCAGCGACATCCAAATCCCGTGAATGAGTGAAAAATGAGTGAATATGGGAAAATAAAGGCTGCAATTGTTTATGCTTTCCAATTGATAGAGGCAGGCAGTACAAGTATGGATGTATTGGCCAACTACTGGCTTGATCATGTGAATGATGTGATGAAACATTCAGGAATACGTTATCATGAGGGCAGCATGGTGGCACAGTGGTTAGCATTGCTGCCTCACGGCACTGAGGATCCGGGTTTGAATCCCGGCCCTGGGTCACTGACCGTGTGGATTTTACACATTCGCCCCGTGTCTGCGTGGGTTTCGCCCCCAAAACCCAAAGATGTGCAGGGTAGGTGGATTGGCCACGCTAAAATTGTCCCTTAATTGGGAAAAAAAAATTGGGTACTGTAAATTTATTTTAAAAAGGAATACATTATCATAGTTGCCAACCTTAATTTATATATTTTTTTTTATCTTGTTCATGGGACGTACGAGTCGCAGGCCTTGCCAGCATTTATTGCCCATCCCTAATCGCCCTTGAGGGGGCAGTAAAGAGTCAACCACATTGAAGGTTAGTCTCTGGGAAACTGAAGTGAAGAAGCGTCCGAGGGAAAAAAATCCTGGGCATTAAAAGTAAAAGATTGCTTCCTTCTTTAAACACTTTTGTTCATTGCATTGGAATTGGGAAAAGTCTATTTGTCAATGGGCCAAGACTCGTCCAGTTGGGTAATGGAAGAGTTTTATATTTCGGGCAGCAGGTGGTGGCATTGGGCTGGGAGCGGTGCGGATGGGATAGGAGATTGTGCGATAACACCGCCGAGAACACATCCAGCTGGAGTTAGCAGCACTATTCACAGCCAATGGGTTACCTTTGAAATGGACAGAATGTGGCTCTCTGGGCAAACATTTGTACACAGCAAGATTCTGAAAATTACAAATTGGACCCTCTAGCTTTGATGGTGTTGGGAGAGGGAGGAATGTTGGCCAGAACTCCCTGGACCTCTTCCAATATTGCAATGAGGGTCATTTTAAAATAAATTTAGAGTATGCAATTCATTTTTCCAATTAAGGGGCAATTTAGCATGGCCATGCCACCTACCCTGCGCATCTTTTGGGTTGTGGGGGTGAAACCCACGCAGACACGGGGAGAATGTGCAAACTCCACACGGACAGTGACCCAGAGCCGGGATCGAACCTGGAACCTCGGCGCCTTGAGGCAGCAGTGCTAACCTTCGCCCCTCCATGAGGTTTTTAACACCTTCCTGAGCAAGAGCAGAAAAGGACCCCAATTTAATATCTCACATGAAACAAGGTGCCTCCGACAATGCAGCATTCCTTAGTACTTGTACTGAGATGCCCATCTAGATTAGGTGCTCAATTCTGAAGTGAGGGCAGCACGGTATCATTGTGCTTAGCACAATCGCTTCACAGCTCCAGGGTCCCAGGTTCGATTCCGGCTTGGGTCACTGTCTGTGCGGAGTCTGCACATCCTCCCCGTGTCTGCGTGGGTTTCCTCCCACAGTCCAAAGATGTGCAGGTTAGGTGGATTGGCCATGATAAATTGCCCTTAGTGTCCAAAATTGCCCTTGATGTTGGGTGGGGTTACTGAGTTATGGGGATAGGGTGGAGGTGTTGACCTTGGGTAGGGTGCTCTTTCCAAGAGCCGGTGCAGACTCGATGGGCCGAATGGCCTCCTTCTGCACTGTAAATTCTATGTAAACCTACCACCTTTCAGTCCAGTGTATCAGATTGGCAGAAAGTGGAAAACTGAAGTAATGGAGGAGCTGTGAAACTCTACTTAAAATTAAAGGATTTCGTGGGGATTTTCCAATTCACTATATCAGTGGAATGGATGTGGATTGGGAAATCAGGCGAGTAATCTTAAGTCCCTTTCATCCCTAATGCACGCAACCTTCTGCTGGCAGGAGTTTCTGCACAGCAGCCTTCTCACACGCAATATGCAAGACCCTCCCAAAAGGCCTCAAAATACACCAGTGAATACAAGTGACCTGAAGGCAATTTTTCCTGAGTTTGTTGGTAGTAATACAATATGTACTAATGTGGCCTGTGTAGATGGCCCAGGCCTTCTTGTGGTTCAGTGGGAAGCAGCCCTACCTCTGAGGTACAAGCCCTGGGTTATTTCCCATCCTTAATTGCCATTGAACTAAGTGGTTTTGCTTGGCCATTTCAGAGGGCATTTTAAGGGTCAACCATGTTGCTGTGGGTCTGGAGTCACATGGAGGCCAGACCAGGTTAGAGCGGCAGATTTCCTTCCCAGAATGCATTGTGCATTAAAGTGCAGGGGATATCTGATCTGAGTACCTTCGCTTTGGAAGAGTGGAAGATTAGTTTCATGGTTCCTAGGTAGACAAAGGTTTCCCCAACTTCATAACTCCATTTGTAGTGATCTCTGCATATCAATATACATGATCAATGCGTGTAAAACTAGTACAGTCATTTCAACACTAGATGTCTCACTATCAGATGATATAAGAAAGACTTTCCCACTCTTTCTGAGAGCGTGTGCTTCAGGAGAGCCAACAGCCAAGACATAGAAGAGCTAGAGAGAGAGAAGTTATAAGTTATTTAATTATTACATTGTGCAGTTAGTTAGTTGTCTTTACTGTATTTTATTTATTTTACTGGTTTAGCTCACTTGGCTAAATCGTTGGCTTTGAAAGCAGACCAAGCAGGCCAGCAGCACGGTTCAATTCCCGTACCAGCCTCCCCGGACAGGCGCCGGAATGTGGCGACTAGGGGCTTTTCACAGTAACTTCATTGAAGCCTACTCGTGACAATAAGCGATTTTCATTTTCATTTTTCATATTGAGTACAAAGGACTCGCAAATATTATTTATATTACTCAATAAATTAGATCACCTTTACAAGAAGACTATTGTTCATTTCATCAACTCAGCTGGTTCAAAGAATAATATACTATATTACACAAGGTAATATAACACCATTGAGACAGCCATGAATGATAATCTTTATTATTGTCACAAGTAGGCTTACATTAACACTGCAATTAAGTTACTGTGAAAATCCCCTAGTCGCCACACTCCGATGCCTGTTCGGGTACACGGAGAACAGCACGTCTTTCGGGGCTTGTGGGAGGAAACCGGAGCACCCGGAGGAAACCCACGCAGACACATGTAGAATGTGCAGACTCCGCACAGACAGTGATCTCAGCCGGGAATCGAAGCTGGGTCCCTGGCGTTACGAAGCAACAGTGCTAACCACTGTGCTGCCGTGCCGCCCACAAAAGGTGATCAGACATGTACTGAGAAATATGTGGGCACCAGGACCATGGTGGAACACATCATTAACATATAGAAAGAGGTTCTGGAGCTTGCGCAGGTAAACCTCTCAAAGTCTCCGGGGCGAGATTCTCCGCAAATGCGGAGAATAGTAAAGGCTGCCGTGGGACAGGCTGTGACCCACGGCAGCCTTCACGCCCACTTCCGGGGTCGATTCTCCCCCCCGGGCGGGGCTAGGAGCGCGTCAAGGCCGCACGTCAAGCGTCACGCCGGCTGACGCAGTCGATGACGTCGGCCACACATGTGCAGGTTGGACAACGCCAACCCGCGCATGCGCAGTTGCCGTCTTTTCCCTCAGCCACCCGCAAGACGCGGCGGCTTGCTCTTGCGGGGCAGCGGAGGTAAAAGAGTGCGTCCATTACAGACGCACGGCCCGCGATCGGTGGGCACCGATCGCGGGCCTATGCCCCCCTTGGCACGGCCGTGGTACTGCCGTGCCAATCGGGCCCCCAGATGCCCCAAACGGTGAGCGGCGACTCGTGGCATGGGTCGGGCGTGAGGAGGGGGGAGAATAGTGGGAGGACGTGAAAAATGTCGGGAGGCCCTCCCGCTATTCTCCCACCCGGCGTGGGGGGTGGAGAATCGCTCCCCTTTGTACGTCAGACAATGTCACCTCACTTTGATTTTTTGATTTGATTTATTATTGTCACATGTATTTAGTATACAGTGAAAAGTGTTGTTTCTTGCATGCTGTACAGACAATGCATACCGTACATAGGGAAGGAGGGAGAGACACAGAATGTAACATTCCAGTCAAAAGTGGGATGTAGAGAAAAGATCAAGGTAATTGCAACTGACGCCCAAGGAGGCTCATCCACAACTAATTGGCCATGTAGGGCCCTGAGGCTCAGCCGGGAGAAATGCTGAATGAATCAGCCTTGGCAATGTTTGCTGGACACTTTCCAACTAGGCCTCCTAAACAGCGATCAGCTTCAACAACCCTGCCTGGCTTTACATAATAAAAATAATCGCTTATTGTCACAAATTGTTAGCATAAATGCTTCACAGCTCCAGGGTCCCAGGTTCGATTCCCGGCTGGGTCACTGTCTGTGTGGAGTCTGCACGTCCTCCCCCTGTGTGCGTGGGTTTCCTCCGGGTGCTCCGGTTTCCTCCCACAGTCCAAAGATGTGCGGGTTAGGTGGATTGGCCATGCTAAATTGCCCGTAGTGTCCTAATAAAAAGTAAGGTTAAGGGGGGGTTGTTGGGTTACGGGTATAGGGTGGATACGTGGGTTTGAGTAGGGTGATCATGGCTCGGCACAACATTGAGGGCCGAAGGGCCTGTTCTGTGCTGTACTGTTCTATGTTCTATGTTCTATAGGCTTCAATGAAGTTCCTGTGAAAAGCCCCGAGTCGCCACATTCCGGCGCCTGTTCGGGGAGGCTGGTACGGGAATTGAACCCGCGCTGCTGGCCTTGTTCTGCATTACAAACCAGCTGTTTAGCCCACTGTGCTAAACCATTCCCCAGTTCAAAGTCACTGCAGTGCCCAACCTTCCAATTCAGACAGGCCCAGCCACTAGACCATCGCTGCTCGCAATGCCGTGTTGCCTCAATTGATTTAAGCTTTCAGAAGCACCGAAATAAATTTCCCCACTGAAGCTTCTCAACAGGATTGGGAAATTCGTGGTCACCATGGAAACTAATTCGGTCCAGACTATAGATAATAATTACACATATTAGTTTGGCAAATAGAGGGTGCGCTGT
Organism: Scyliorhinus canicula; assembly: GCF_902713615.1. Classification (NCBI taxonomy): domain Eukaryota; kingdom Metazoa; phylum Chordata; class Chondrichthyes; order Carcharhiniformes; family Scyliorhinidae; genus Scyliorhinus; species Scyliorhinus canicula. Next base: position 4,396,291 of record NC_052169.1, on the reverse strand, counting down.
CAAACAGGCAAGGTTACAGCGCAACACAATGATTTATTTGTCAATGCTGTCGGGCAGATGATGGCTAATAGTTATGTTGCAGTTTTTAAAAAGACATTAAAAATGATTCTGCAAGATGGCAAACAAATGAGCTGCGGACGAATACATTGTTGAGTTTCGTACGGAATCAAACGGCTGGAGAAAACTCAGGTTAAGAACCATAGCAGCTTACAGCGTGGAACAAGGCCATTCGACCCACCGCATCTATGCTAGCTCTGCAAAAGATCTGCCCTTATAGTTCCATTCCCCTGCCCGTTTCTCAATCGTTTTTCTTTCTCCTGCATTTCTTTTTTAAAGCCTGTTAGAGATTCTGTTTCTCGTCTCGCGGATTCTTTGTCCAAGGAATCCACCCCGTGAGGAAATTCAAATTCCTTTCTTCCTTGTTTTGCTGATGATTTTAAATTTATGTTGTCCTTTAATCGAGGCTCCTCCGTCCGCCTAGTTTTTGGAAGGGAAGGTGCCGCATCAGGGAGAGAGCTTTGCCCTTTGGAGATTTGGAAGGAAGAGATACCTGGGCGGGATTCTCCGTCGGCGGAATGCTCCGTTTCGCCGGCAGCGCTCTCACGCCCGTGGATTTCCCAATGGCCACAATGGGAAACCCCATTGGCCGGCTGCTAGGACGGAGAATCCCCCTGTCAGCGGGGGGGCGCGCCGCACCAGAAAACGGGTGCGGTGGGACAGAGAATCCCACCCCTGATCTTTGGAGCATTGAATTCACTGAACTCTGATGCTCACTGTCCAGACGCTCACACCAAGCACCTTGGGTAAGGTACCCTGGACAGATTCACCAGCTTCATCTGCATTCATCCTTCAGCTGGTCGGAGAGTTGGGTTAACCCCATGTGCCAGCCCAGCACAGGCTAATAAGGAATTGTGGTGGACTCTGCTGGAGTCGAACTGGTTTTGAGCAAGGTAGAAGGATTTCACGTTGTTGCTCGTTCTGGGTGAGTGTGCTTAACACTCAATTTGGCTCTGTTTCATTACTTAGCTCTGGAGTCGCCAGGTACCGTTAAGATACCGCCACAAGTTCAAGGTGAAGTTCAAAGCAATAAAACCATACACCAATTAGTAAGTTCAAATAACTGAGTTTATTATAATACAATTATAATACTACCGATGCACACGCTAAAATTATTAAACTATTCCTACCACTAAATAAACCAATACTTATCTTAAAGGGAACTGCCGGATCAGGGGACAAGGCCTCTTGCTCTGCACTGGTCCGCAGACTTCAGGTTGGTACGGGTTAAAAAGGGGTCAGGGGTGTCTATCTCTGGTAGCAATCATTGTGAGACACTTACTTGCTGGCGGCTGCTGTCCCAAACCTCTCCTCTCTCTCGGTCAAGGTCTTCTTCGGTAAAAGCTGGTCGAGGGGCTGGTCCAGAGAGGAGGGCTGGTCAAGAAGAACGAACTGAGTTTGGGACCTGTCTTTTATAGGTCCCGGGGCTTCCCGCCCTTTTGGGCGGACCCTCTACCTGCTGGGAATTGATTGGGTCTCTTCCCAATTGATTTGTTTGAATCCCCCCCAATACTGAGGCTATCTCTCGGCTACTGGGCGGGCCTTCAGGTGATTTGTTTTCGAACCCCACTGGTGCCGGGGTGTCTGGTTTCCCATGTTGCAATCACTTCCCCATTTGTGTCCATTGTCCCTGGGATCGTTCCATTAATATGTTAACTATCCCGGAGATTGCCTCATTAGTATGCGGAATGTTCGTTTTGGTGCTGTCTGCTCTCTTAGCAGACAGAATACACATTGGCTTGGTGCAGTCTGCTTGTGCTGCAAACATTGTCCATTTTGACCTGCGAGCTTTACATTCCTCCATTTTGTATTGAGGGAATGGCCAACTTCGGTGGCTACAACGTGAAGTACCTCAACCTCCTTTTAAGTTCCCTTTTAGCACAATGCCAATGATGAAAGCTCAGGGGACCCGAGAGGGTAAATCAAAATGGTGACTTATTTTCTGCCAAAAGTAAAGGCCGCAGTACAGTGTACAGCACAAAGATCCCAAAGGGGACCAGCGATCATACCTGTCCCAATCTGGGCCGGCTTTAAGGAGCTGATTTCCACCAGCCCCAGCTGATGGGCCTCTGCCCCATGGGTCTCATGAGGATCATTAAACTAACATAATTCGATTTGCTATCAGATAGAAGAACCTGCAGGTTTCCATCAAAAGTGAAACTCTGCTTGTTTGCAACTGTTAGCCTCTTTAAACTCATGGATGAAAGTGTCTGTCTGGTGTGTCATTCTTACACAACAATAGAGATATCCTTTAGTGTATTTCACACTGTCAGCTCCTGCACATACGACCATATCTGTCTCCAATAAGTTAACAGTTGACAAGATAGATATTTCAGTTTATGTGAGGGCCAGGATTTCAAACCCGAGACCATGGTTTTCCAGAGAGCAGTAATCGCCGCGTGCCTATACATTTCGGAGACTTCAACAATCTAAAGCACTGGAGAGGTACCACCAGCGGTGCCTTGGCAATATCCTCCAAATCTGGTGACAAAATAGGGAATCCAACAGCAACATCCTCTCCCAAACCAACAAACCCAGAATTGAGGCCTCAATCACTCAAAACCAGCTGTTGGGTGGGTCACGTCATCATATGTTTGACACCACACTCCCAAAGCAACTGTTCTCCTCTGAACTTGGTCACTATTGGAGTATTGTGTGCAGTTTTGGTTCCCTTCTCTGAGGAAGGATGTTCTTGCTCTAGAGGGAATGCAGAGAAGGTTTACCAGACTGATTCCAGGGTTGGCGGGACTGTCATATGAGGAGAGATTGACTGGGTTGGGATTGTTCTCGCTGGAGTTCAGAAGAATGAGGGGGGATCTAACAGGACTAGACAGGGTAGATGCAGGGAAGATGTTACCAATGATGGGTGTGTCCAGAACCAGGGATCACAGCCTGAGGATTCAGGGTAAACCATTTCGGACAGTTATAAGGAGGCACTTCTTCACACAAAGAGTGGTGAGCCTGTGGAATTCATTACCACAGGAAGTAATTGATGCTAAAACTTTGAATTTATTCAAGAGGCAGCTGGATATAGCACTTGGGGAGAATGGGATCAAAGGCTATGGGGAGAAAGCAGATTAGGCTATTGAGTTGGTTGATCAGCCATGATCGTGATGAATGGCGGAGCAGGCTCGAAGGGCCAAAAGGCCTCCTCCTGCTCCTATCTTCTATGTTTCCATGTATCTATGTATGATTCAAGTGAAATTTATTGTTCATTTTAAATGGGTTAAGGTCTTTGTTAATTAAGAAAGAAAGAGCAGGATTGTGATTCAAGTAACAATATTCATGTTCAGGTGGTATCCAAAAGCATTTCACAGTTACTCAATTACTTTGAAAGTTTTTTTGGTAGGCAAACAAGGCAGCCAATCATCACAAGGAAGGATCTACAAACAGTAATTTAAATAAATGATCAGCGGAAATGCTTTCGGGATCCCCAAAGCTTCCCGAAAGAGATCAACCTGTCCGCCGACTCATGGGTTCCCTGGCTTGTGACCAATCAAAATGACGTAGACCTGCTCGACCAGCTTAGACAGAGACAATAAAGACACCTGAATTTTTTACAACTCTATTTTATTCACGATTTCTGAGAATGTAGCACAAAGACAACACAAATCACAACTGAGACCTAGGTATTATCCGCAGTAGTGAAGGAGGCTGACTGGACTATGATTGCTCGATGTGGATATCTTCCCGTCCGAGCTCAAGTCTCCTCTTCTGCAATGGTTGCCCTTTGGGTTTCCCAGGTTGTCATTGATGATGTATCCCGATGTCCCTTCTTTTATAATAATAATAATAATATTTATTAGTGTCACAAGTAGGCTTACATTAAAACTGTAAGAAGTCTTACAACACCAGGTTAAAGTCCAACAGGTTTATTTGGAATCACTAGCTTTCGGTGTGTAGCTCCTTCATCAGGTGAGTGATGAAGGAGCTGCGCTCCAAAAGCTAGTGATTCGAAACAAACCTGTTGGACTTTAACATTGTGTTGTAAGAATTCTTACTGTGGCCATCCCAGTCCAACGCCGGAATCTTCACATCATGGCTACATTAACACTACAATGAAGTTACTGTGAAAATCCCCAGTCGCCATATTCTGGCACCTGTTCGGGTACACAGAGGGAGAATTTAGAATTTAAATTTTTTTTTAGAGTATCCAATTATGTTTTTTCCAATTAAGGGGCAATTTAGCATGGCCAATCCACCTAACTGCACATCTTTGGGTTGTGGGGGGTGAGACCCATGCAGACACAGGGAGAATGTGCCAACTCTACGCGGACAGTGACCCAGGGCTGGGATTCGAACCAGGGTCCTGAGCGCCGTGAGGCAGCAGTACTGCATGGTGTCATGTGAGTGTCCCTTTAAGAAATGCTTATCACATGGCTTCACTGATGTCATTGTGTGGGTGGAGCTGGGCTGTGGCTCTGGGAGTTGGTTTTACCTTCGCTTTGGGTTTGGAGCTGATTTGTGGCTCTGAGTTTTTACTTTCGTTTTTCCCATTTAGCTGCTGTACTCAGACAGAGAAGTATTTTGGCCTGTCTCTCTATTTCCAATTTTAAAGAGTTATTCCAAGGAAGAAACCCAATGGTTATAATTACCTACTTTTTTTTGTACAAAGGGATTTGTTTATTTATGGGATCTTGTTATTGAATTGGAACAGTTAAAGGGGGAATTTATGAAGGGTTATACACAAAGTACTGTAGCTATGTGAGGTCTTTATGTCTGAAGTTGATAAAAATGCTTACTGTGTGTGTTTTTATAAAAATGTTAACTAAATTTGTAGAATAACGTTTTTTTAAATTAAAAGTGCCTATGTACTCCGTTGAATAACAGCTGAAAGGCTCTTGTGCTCCTCGTAACCAAAATCAATAAACAGTTAGAGGTCAGGTGAACTCCATAATATACTTTGGTGTTTTCTAAACCCTGTCCCATAACAGTGGGTCTCACCCCCACAACCCAAAGATATGCAGGGTAGTTGGATTGGCCACGCTAAATTGCCCCTTAATGGGAAAAAAAATTGGGTACTTTAAATTGATAAAACAAAAAATCTCTATTTGCCATCTTTACAGTCTGCTGTGCCTGCGCGCTTACTTTCAGTGACTGATACACAAGGACATCAAAGTTTCATTGAGTATCTCTCAATTTACATCCATTCAAATCCCTTCCTATTTTTGCTACAGAAGTGGATACCTTACCTTTATCCACATTATGCTCCATTTGCCATGCATAAGCCTACTCACACAGCCTGTCTAAATCCTGCTGAAGCATCCCTGCATCCTCCTCACAGCTCACCCTCCCACCCAACTTTTTATTACCTGCAAATTTGAAGATAATACATTTAGTTCCCTCGTCCAAATCATTAATATATAATGTGAGCAGTTGGGGTCCGAGCACAGATCCCGGCAGTACCCCACTGGCCACTGCCTGCCAATCAGAAAAAGACCCATTTATTCCAATATTTTGCTTCCTGTGCACTAACCAGCTTTCTATCTCAATACTCGACCCATAATCCCATGTGTTTTAACTTTACATAGTAATCGGCTATGTGAGACCTTTTCGAAAACCTTCCAAAAGTCTAAATAAACCACATCCACCGGTTCTCCCTGGTCAACTCCACTAGTTACATCTTCAAAGAATTCTAGTAGATTTGTCAAGCATGATCTCCCTTTTGTAAATCCATGTTGACTTTGTCTGATTACACCACTGCTTTCCAAATGCTGTGCTGTGAAATCCTTGATAATGGACTCAGCAACATCTCTACTACCGACGACAGGATCACTGGTCTATAGTTCCCTGTTATCTCTACTTCCCTTTTTGATAAGCGGGGTTATATTCGCTACCCTCCAATCTGTAGGAACCATTCCAGAGTCCAAAGAATTTTGAAAAATGACTGCCAATGGATCCAATATTTCCAGGGACACTTAAGTACACCTTCAATCCCATTAATTTCCCCAAAACCATTTCTTTACTGATATTAATTTCCTTCAGCTCCTCACTAAAACGTCCTTTCTGAAGACAGAAGCAAAGTACAAATTGAATTTCACAGCCATTTCTTTGTTATAAATTCCCCCTTTCTGACTGTAAGGGGCCTACATTAGTTTTCCCCTTCTTAATCAATCCCCCCATCCACCTTTGCTGAATTTTAAACTGTTCCCAATCCTCAGGTCTATGGCTTTTTCTTGCTAATTTGTATGCCTCCTCTTTGAATCTAATACTATCTCTAATTTCCCTTGTGAGCTATGATTTGCCACAGTTTCCTTTCTGCTCTTGCGCCAGAAAGGACTAAACAACTTTCGCAGTTCACCTATTCATTCCTTGAATGCTGCCATTGCCTGCCCACTGTCCTTCCTTTCAGTAATGGACATAGACATAGAATTTACAGTGCTGAAGGAGGCCATTCAGCCCATCGAGTCTGCACCAGCTCTTGGAAAGAGCACCCTACCTCCACCCTATCCCCATAACCCAGTGACCCCACCCAACACTAAGGGCAATTTGGACCCTAAGGGCAATTTATCATGGCCAATCCACCTAACCTGCACATCTTTGGACTGTGGGAGGAAACCGGAGCACCCGGAGGAAACCCACGCAGACACGGGGAGAACGTGCAGACTCCACACAGACAGTGACCCAAGCTGGGAATCGAACCTGGGACCCTGGAGCTGTGAAGCATTTGTGCTATCCACCATGCTACCGTGCTGCCCCATGTTCCCCAGTCTATCATAGCCAACACATGTCTCATACCATCATAGTTGGTTGTTTATCGTTCTTCCTGTTGCAAAGTTGATCTGTACTGTCTCATAGAATTTACAGTGCAGAAGGAGGCTATTCGGCCCATTGAGGCTGCACCGGCCCTTGGAAAGAGCACCCTACCCAAGCCCACGCCTCCACACTATCCCCCGACCTAACCTTTTGGACATTAAGGGGCAATTTAGCATGGCCAATCCATGTAACCTGCATATCTCTGGACTGTGGGAGGAAACAGGAGCACCCGGAAGAAACCCACCCACACACGGGGAGAACGTGCAAACTCCACACAGACAGTGACCCAAGGCCGGAATTGAACCCGGGACCCTGGAGCTGTGAGGCAGCAGTGCTGACCGCCGTGCGTGAGTTAGTTACGTATTCTCGGAGTTAGTTACATATTCATAGCATGGTCATTTTATCCTTTTGCGTTAACGGGATAAATACTGTAATTGGGTGATCATAAAGTTCGTTTTAACGATTATGAGTTTCTGTGCTGACTTGAGTGGTCTGGCAGAAGGCCAATATCGATTCTGGCCTGGGCCTTATTTGGTTTCCGGCCTCTATGTATTTCACCTCTGTCAGCCTGCCCCCTGTGCCAGAACGGAGTAAGTTCATCTGGGAAGCCACCCAACACAGCGAGAGTCTTCAACGGGAATGCGCAGAAGAGATGCCAAGACATCGCGGGAACACACAAACTGGCAAACAACACAAGCCCTTCAATCACCACATACTTGGCCGGTGGAAGAGCCTGTAGATCATTCATTGAGGAACGGAGAACCCATCAAACGGGAATAGCAGCAAGCTATCCTCATTCCCCAGGGATTGCCGAAGAAAAGAAGAAAGTTTAAAATGTTACAGCGGGGCGGCACGGTGGCACAGTGGTTAGCATTGCTGCCTACAGCGCTGAGGACCCCGGTTCGAATCCCGGCCCTGGGTCACTGTGGAGTTTGCACATTCTCCCCGTGTCTGCGTGGGTTTCACCCCCACAACCCAAAGATGTGCAGGTTAGGTGGATTGGCCATGTTAAATTGCCCCTTAATTGGGAAAAATGAATTGGATATTCTAAATTTAAAAAATAAATAAAAATGTTACAGCGAATTGGAAGCAGGAATGGTGTTTAAGGGCTCGACAAGCAATTTATTTAGATAAAACGTTCATTTCATTCTTGCCTCCTGTTTTCTCACATTCTCTCTTCTCCTTTATCCTTCTTCCCTGATTAAAGCTCTTTCACTTCCCTTACCACCCCGCCATCCCCCTCTCCTCTTTGTTTTTAAAATGTATTTTATTACAAATATGGAACAAAACACATTACAGCGAATAAACACCCTGGGAAACATATTTCCCAGCAATCACCTATGCCGTCTGTACAAATTCTGCCCCCCTCTCCCCTAAACCCCGGCCCCCCCAGCGACAAACAGCTCCTCAAACACAGTCACAAACATGCTCCACCTTTCCTCTAACTCCCCTGAAGAACCTCATAACACCTACTTTATCTTCTCCCATCCGCAGGTCATCCAACCAAGCCGCTACCCCCGATGACGATGCCGATCGCCACTCCAGTAAAATTCCCCGCCGTGCAATCAGAGAGGCGATGGCCAAGACATCGGCCTTCCTCCTCTCCATGAGCTTCTCCGAAACCCCAAATATCGCCACCAAAGGGTCCGGGTCCACCTCCTCCTCCACTATCCTGGCTAAGATCGTGAACAGTCCCACCCAGAATCTTATCCCTCTCTCCTCTTGCTTACCTTCTAACCCCTCCATCCTTCCCTCCCTCTTCCCCCTTACTCTTTCACCTCTCCTTTTCTCCGTTCCTGTGTTGCTGTTCCTTGCATGTGAGGCCGAGCATTGAGGGGGAACCTGATCACCGCAGGGTGGGGGGAAGGGAAGTCTTAGACACAATCAAACCAGCTTTCGTGCTATGGTGGTAGGGCTGTTGTTTGGAAAGTTCGATAGAAACATGGTGGTAAATCACTGACCTTTGTAACTGACTGCGTGCTTACAGAATGAAACCTGTACGTACTTTATTCACCAAGTGTGCCAGACACCAAGATTAGGAAATCTTTCTTTAAACATTTCTCGCCTCGAAATCTTGCGATTTCTTCAGGGTGGGATTTGTAGCTGTCAGGTCAATAATTAAAGTATTCAAATAGGACATTAAGAACCGTTTTGACTCGCAATTCTGGATTGAACAGCCTGGGCACCTGTCTCCACCCTGTTGGCAACTTGCCAGGGTCACTGAGATTAGTACACAGCAGGTAGAGCTTCCTCAAATAAATCAGGAGGGGAGTAAGGAGTGGAACCCTGGCGTGGAGACTTTGATCAATTACATTGAGGAGCCTCAACCAGGGGAAGCTCGAATCAATTACATTGAGGAGCCTCGATCAGGGGAGGCTTTGATCAATTACATTGAGGAGCCTTGAACATGGCCAAGTGCAAGCCCTTTTTCACTTGGCCGCAGAAAAATACTTTTCACTGTACTTCGGTGCATGTGACAATAAATAAATCAAATCAAATCAAACTTTAAAGACAGTAAGATGTCTTGGCAGGCAAATTGGCAGGCAGTAACTAGTGGGGTGCCACAGGGATCGGTGCTGGGATCCCAACTATTCACAATACATATTAATGATTTGGATGAGGGAACAAAATGTAACATCTCAAAGTTTGCAGATGATACCAAGTTGGGTTGGAGGGTGAACTGTGACGAGGGTGCAGGGATCCTACAGCATGATCTGGACAGGTTGGGCGAGTGGGCAAGCCAATGGCAGATGCAGTATAATTTGGATAAGTGTGAGGTTATTCACTTTGGAAGCAAAAACAGGAAGGCAGATTACTACCTGAATGGTTGTAAATTGGGAGAGGGGAGTGTGCAGCGGGACCTGGGAGTCCTTGTGCACCATTCGCTGAAGGTAAGCATGCAGGTGCAGCAGGCGGTAAAGAAGGCTAATGGTATGTTGGCCTTCATTGCGAGAGGTTTCGAGTATAGAAGCGGGGATGTGTTGCTGCAATTGTACAGGGCCTTGGTGATGCCACACCTGGAGTATTGTGGGCAGTTTTGATCTCCTTCTCTGAGGAAGGATGTTCTTGCTCTCGAGGGAGTGCAGCGAAGGTTTACCAGACTGATTCCAGGGATGGCAGGACTGTCATATGAGGAGAGATTGACTCGGTTGGGATTATTCTCGCTGGAGTTCAGAAGAATGAGGGGGGATCTCATAGAGATTTATAAAATTCTAACAGGACTAGACAGGGTAGATATAGGGAAGATGTTCCCAATGATGGGGGTGTCCAGAACCAGGGGTCACAGCCTGAGGATTCAGGGTGAACCATTTCGGACAGAGATAAGGAGACATTTCTTCACACAAAGAGTGGTGAGCCTGTGGAATTCATTGCCACAGGAAGTAGTTGATGCTAAAACATTGAATATATTCAAGAGGCAGCTAGATTTGGCACTTGGGGAGAATGGGATCAAAGGCTATGGGGAGAAAGCAGGATTAGGCTATTGAATTGGATGATCAGCCATGATCGTGATAAATGGCGGAGTAGGCTCGAAGGGCCAAAAGGCCTCCTCCTGCTCCTGTCTTCTATGTATCTATGTAACACCAGTTTAAAGTCCAACAGGTTTGTTTGGAATCCCTAGCTTAGGAGTGCTCCTCGACTCACCTGAGGAAGGAGCAGTGCTCCAAAAGCTAGTGATTCCAAACAAACCTGTCGGACTTTAACCTGGTGTTGTAAGACTTCTTACTGTGCCAGGGGAGCACGGTGGTGCAGTGGGTTAGCACTGCGGCCTCACGGCGCTGAGGTCCCAGGTTCAATCCCGGCTCTGGGTCACTGTCCGTGTGGAGTTTGCACATTCTCCCCGTGTTTGCGTGGGTTTCGCCCCCACGACCCAAAAATGTGCAAGCTAGGTGGATTGGCCACTCCAAATTGCCCCTTAATTGGAAAAATGATTGGGTACACTAAATTTTTAGAAAAAAAAAGACTTCTTACTGTGCCCACCCCAGTCCAACTGTGCCCACCACCACCAGCTGCTCCAGTAGCAGTAACAATCCTAGCACTGTCTTCCTGGTCACCTTACCCTTCACGGTGCAGATGTGATGGGAAGGGGGCAAGTCTCTGAGCACAGGGCAGAGTACCAGCTTTCTCCAGCCGAGCCGTGTTGCTTGTGATTATCCCAACCACTGATGAGAGGTGTGAGTTATACAACCACGATGACACGGAAAGAGGTCATTCAGCCCATCGAGACCAAGTGATTACAGACTCCTGCAGGATACAGCATTATTGCAATGACAGCTGAAGACTGTCACTACAGATTGATGCTGCAGTCACCACGTTTGCACCTTAACAAATAACAATCAGAAGGAAGCTGATGGATAGGGTTTTTAAAAAATAAATTTAGAGTATCCAATTCATTTTTCCAATTAAGGGGCAATTTAGCGTGGCCAATCCACCTAATCTGCACATCTTTGGGTTGTGGGGGTGAAACCCACACAGACACGGGGAGAATGTGCAAACTCCACACGGACAGTGACCCAGAGCCGGGATTCGAACCGGAGTCCTCAGCACCGTAGGCAACACTGCTAACCACTGTGCTACTGTGCCGCCCCTGCTGATGGATAAGGTTGAATGCTGAATGGTCGCAGAGGAAAGAGAATAAACCAGGGTTCCACTCCTGATTCTATCCATGAATTGTGGTAATACCTGTAATGCCTGTATGGGATGATAAGGTGTTTGAATGCGCCCTCATTTTTAGAGGCGAGAAATGTTGAAAGAAAGATTCCTAAATTATGATCTTGGTGTCTGGCACACTTGGTGAATGAAGCATTTACAGGTTTCACTCTCCAGCACACAGTCAGTTACAAAGGTCAGTGATTTACTGCCGTGTTTTTATCAAACTTTCCAAACGAGCCACAGCCCTACCTTGCTCCCGCAGCATGAAAACTAGTTTGACTCTGAGAAAGGTTGACTGAACTGGACAAGTAGCTTTGCATTTAAAAACACAATGCATACGGCAGGAATCATCACCTTCAAGAAAGAGAGAAAGTTAGATGGAAAAAAGGTCCAAATCCTTGTCAAGAGTGGGCATCATGACCATCCTGTTGGCGCAAGAGTAGAAATAATCACGGTCACCTACCCATCTATCCCGCGATCGCACTTCTGAAAATAAGATGGAGCAGAATCTCCAGCAGCAGTGCACCCCTCCCCGATGAACTCAATGCATTCTGTGCTCGGTTGGAGCACGAAACTATCAAACCGTTGCCAACTGCCCCGGCAGCCCTGGACATACCCGTACCCACTGTCACAGCTTCCAAAGTCAGATCAGCCTTCATGAAAAGTGCCCTTCTCGGAAGGCGATGGGTCCTGATGGGGTCCCTGGCCGTGTGCTCAGATCCTTCACGGAACAGCTGGCAGATATGTTCGCCGACATCTTCAACCCCTCCCTACGCCATTCCGAGGTCCCCGGCTGCTGAGGGAGAAAGAGGGAAGGTGGAAAGTGTCCGACATCGTCATAGTTTGTTGACAGTTGTTCCGCTGGCTGGGGGGGGAATAGCAGGGGGTGACCAAGAGGTGAGCTGTGGGGTCAGGGTGGGACGGGCACGGAACACCATTGCCGCACCCGGCAAGGCAGCCATACAGCTGGGCACAGCGCCAACAGCCTACTGTGAACTCAGAGCCACGGGTCGTATAGGTGTCCCCCCAGGCCACCTCCCGAGGTGCCCTCTGGCCCCAGCCGACCCATCAGCTGTATGGGCGCACCCCAGCACAGCCAGTGCCATCTTGTTGGCTGGGATGAGTGCGTGTGGGGAGTGTAATGTGTGTGTGCGGCTGGGATGAGTGTGTGTGGGGAGTGTAATGTGTGTGTGGGGCTGGGATGAGTGTGTGTGGGGAGTGTAATGTGTGTGTGCGGCTGGGATGAGTGTGTGCGGGGAGTGTAATGTGTGTGTGCGGCTGGGATGAGTGTGTGTGGGGAGTGTAATGTGTGTGTGGGGCTGGGATGAGTGTGTGTGGGGAGTGTAATGTGTGTGTGGGGCTGGGATGAGTGTGTGTGGGGAGTGTAATGTGTGTGTGCGGCTGGGATGATTGTGTGTGGGGAGTGTAATGTGTGTGTGCGGCTGGGATGAGTGTGTGCGGGGAGTGTAATGTGTGTGTGGGGCTGGGATGAGTGTGTGTGGGGAGCGTAATGTGTTTGTGCGGCTGCAGCTTGTCAGCCTCCCGAGTGTCAATCATGGACCTGGCGAATCCCGCACCATTTTCCATGGGAATCGATTGTGTTCCACGTGGCCCAGGTGCTAGCCCCTCAATGGTACCGGAATCGGTCCAGATGTGATGCAAGTTTTTCTGTCGTGAAAGTCCGCAAATTTTGCTTTGGTGTCAACACTGAGTTTCAGAAGCATTACTCGGGTCTCTGGGTCAATAGTCCAGCGACAACACCACTACCCCACTGCCTCCCGATTTCCAGCCCTCTAGGCAGGTAGATTAGTCAAGGCTCCAAGGGCTGTTGTTTTAGTAATGTTACTTTTACCTGACCTCCCGAACTTTCTCCCTTGCTGGAGATGATCCAGGGTTTGATTTCAGATATTTTAGAATATTTGCAACTAACAAACAGTAAAACCAGATGTTCAAAGGGACACACGGCCACAATGAAATGGATTCTTCCATTGCCTGGATGGATGAAAACGATGTCAGTGTCAAAATACAGGTTATATGCAAACGGTGCTGTTACTTAATACAACTGCGCCTACTTTGCAAACGTGCAATGAAAGCCACGCCTTATCTAAATAAAAGGAGAGCTGATTCAATTCTGAGGCAGACTGGTGTTAACCTGGTGAAATATTTCACATTTTATTTTTTTTTCACTGAAGGGGCAATTTAGCGCGGCCAATCCACCTACCCGGCACATCTTTGCGGTGGTGGGGGCGAAACCCACGCAGACAGGGGGTAAATTTGCGAACTCCACACAGACATGACCCGGGGCCGGGATCGAACCCGGGTCCTCGGCACCGTGAGGCAGCAATGCTAACCACTACGCCAACGCACCGCCACGTAGTTTGCATTTTAAATGTGTGTTCCAGCACCCCGGTACTTTCTATGGATGCTTGCAAAGGGTTTAATCTCTGACTGATGGAGAGTTAGTCAACCCCTCCTGTAATGATAATTCAGGTGTTATTATTGAGTCCCGCACCCCTGAGCAAATAGAGAAAGAAAGATGGAAAGATTTATCGGTAAATCCTCCGGTCCTGCCTTCCCCAGGAATCGTCACGGGCGGGACAGACAATTTGACGGACCTTTGAAAGATCCACTGACCTTGGGTGGGAATTTCCTGCCTCAGAGCAGCAGGACCAGAAACTCCTACCCCCTTACAGCGCAGAAGGAGGCCAATCGGCCCATTGTGTCTGTGCCGGCTCTTTGCTCGAACTATGAATCTGCTTCCACCACCCTTCCAGGCAACACCCACCAGATCACAATGACTCGCTGCATAAGGGAAGTGAAGAAGGGAACATTAGGAGAAAAAAGGCACAAATCTTTGTAAAGGGCACAAATTATAGCAACTACCAATCGAACAAACTCGTGTGTAAATTTAGAGTTTTTTTCATGGAACACTCCTTTTTTTTAAAAATAATTTTTATTGAAATTTTTACAAAATATAAACATCTTAGCTCTATTAACATACAACCGCTCGTGCAGCCACTCACTCTCTCATTACAGGTGGTGGCCCTAAGATGGCATGAGCGGCGGCACGTTGGCACAGTGGTTAGCACTGTTGCCTCACAGCGCCAGTGACCGGGTTCGATCGCAGCCTTGGGTGACTGTGTGAAGTTTGCACTTTCTCCCCCGTGCCTGTGTGGGTTTCTTCCAGGTGCTCTAGTTTCCTCCCACGGTCCCAAGATGGGCTGGTTGGGCGGATTAGCCATGATCGATGCGCCGGTTTACAGTGATGGGGCGGGGAGAGAGCGTAGATCAAGTGCCTCTTTGTAGGGCCGTTGCCTACTCGATCTACCAAATGGCCCCTTTTTCACTATTATGTTTCTATTCATTCTAAGGACGCTAAGAAGAACAGAGAACCAGAGGGACCTTGGAACGCTGGTTAAGTCACAGCTAGAGTATTGTGTGCAGTTCTGGTCGCCACGCTATAGGAAGCATGCAATTGCACAAGATTGGATTTGAATGGATTGGATTTGTTTATTGTCACATGTACCAAGGTACAGTGAAAAGTATTTTACTGTGAGCACCTCAAACAGATCATTTAGTACATGAAAATAAAATAAAAGAAAAAGAAAATGCATAATAGGGCAACACAAGGTACACAATGTAAATACATAGACACCGGCATTGGGTGAAGCACACAGGAGTGCAATATTAATCAGGTCAGTCCATAAGAAGGTTGTTTAGGAGTCTGGTAACAGAGGGCAAGAAGCTGTTTTTGAGTCTGTTCGTGCGTGTTCTTAGACTTCTGTATCTCCTGCCCGATGGAAGAAGTTGGAAGAGTGAGTAAGCCGGGTGGGAGGGGTCTTTGATTATGCTGCCCGCTTTCGCCAGGCAGTGGGAGGTGTGGACAGAGTCAATGGATGGGAGGCAGGTTTGTGTGATGGACTGGGCTGTGCCCTGGATGGGCAGATGGGCTGGCGCACTTCAGCTATGAAGAGAGGCTGGATAAGCTGGGGTTGGTCTCCTTAGAGCGGAGAAGGCTGATGGAATTGAGTTGTATAAAATGATGAGGGACATAGATAGGGTAGATAGGAAGAAACCTTTCCCCTTAGTTGAGGGGTCAATAACCAGGGGGCATAGATTTAAGAGGCAGTGGATTTAGAGGGAATGCGAGGAAAGATTCTTTTCACCCAAAGGACGGTGGGAATCTGGAACTCATTGCCTGAAAGGGTTATAGAGGCAGGAACCCTCACAATGCTCAAGGAATGTTCAGATGTGCACGTGGAACGCCATAGCAAAACAAGGCTATGGACCAAGTGCTGGGAAATGGGGGGGTGGAATTCTCTGAATCCCCCGCAGGGTCAGGGAATCGCCCCAGGCCTTCATAAATGCCGCCCCCGCCGTGTCTTGAATTCTCCGCCACCCGGGAATCGGCGGGGGCGGGAATCGCAGCCCCGCCGGTCGGTGAGCCCCCCGGGGCGATTCTCAGGCCCGCGATGGGCCAAAGTCCTGCTGCTGTCAGGCCTCTCCCGCCAACGTGGTTTAAACCAACTCTGTGCCGGCGGGAGCAGGCGGCGCGAGCGGGCTCTGGGGGGGGGGGGGGGCGCGGGGCGATCGGACCCCGGGGGGGGGGTGCCCCCACGGTGGCCTGTCCCGCGATCGGGGCCCACCGATCAGCGGGCGGGCCTGTGCCAAGGGGGCACTCTTTTTCTTTCGTCACCGCCACGGCCTCCACCATGGCGGAGGCGGAAGAGACCCCCTCCACCGCGCATACGCCAGGGTGACGTCAGTGGCCGCTGACGCTCCGGCGCATGCGCGGACTCACGCCGACCGGCGAAGGCCTTTCGGCCAGCCCCGATGCCGATCGGCATGGTGCCAAAGGCCGTTGACGCCAGTCGGCGGATCGGGAACCACTCCGGCGCGGGCCTAGCCCCTAAAGGTGCGGAGAATTCCGCACCTTTGGGGAGGCCTGACGCCGGAGTGGTTGGCGCCACTCCGTCCCGCCGGGACCCCCGCCCCACCAGGTAGGAGAGAATTTTGCCCGGGATTAGAATAAAGATGTGCTTGACTGCCAGCACAGCTATGGTGGGTTGAAGGGCCTCTTTCTGTGCTGTATAATGTCCATGACTCTCCGACTCTATGGAATTGGCAACCATGGAATTTCATTGGATTCTTCACAATTAAACTTAGCAAATGACTGCAGTGGTCTGCCATTGCCTTCTGCATAATGGCTGCTCAGGAAACCCCCACTTTTACCGCCTGCATTGGGAGGATTTGCAGGCTGATAACCGATCTGTCTGGCCGTGTTATGAACACGCCTTCCTTGGCCATCTGGGACTTGAACCTGGAGCGTTTGGCCCAGTGGTAGCTACTCCACCCTCTGCACAGTGAGACCTCCTCATGCTCCTGTCATGTCCCGTTTCTGGAAGGAGGGAAGGTTGAAGGCCGTATCTCTAGGGGAAAAAATAATTTTGCCATTTCACTCGGTAAACTTTGTGCAGCGTGAAAACCGCACACTTTTTGAGGTTTAAATAAAGACTTCATTGTATCAGCTTGGTGATCTGGTCCAATTCCAAGTCAACACGCACAAACGCATAGGCCGAGGGGAGCTTCGTAAAAACGCAGAATGCAAGTTTAGGGGAGCAATGTGATTTTAAATTCAATTAAAATATGTATTTTTAAAACAAATTCGTAGTTTTAGATAGGCTAAGCGTAGTGTTAACTAAACAGAATCCAAAAGGGGCGTCTGTTAAATTGATGTTGAAATCTGTACTGTGGTGATTCATCTGTAATTGAAGAGCTTTTAAAGTAATTAGTTTCCAACCGAATAGTTGAGTCATACAAAGGATTGTGGCAGAGAGCGTTTGACATCTGGAGTTTCCATAAGGAAGATTGGAAAGGATATTGTTACAATATTCCCACTGGGAAAAGAAAATATCCTTTGCTTCAAACTTCCCCACACTCACCAAGAGCTGTGCAGGACGGCGATTGCTCGTCTCAATTCGCAGAAGTTGCTGAAAGACAAATTAATTGTTGGCAAGAGTGATCCCCTGTTATCGGAGCAGATCTGGCAATCCTCCCTAACTTGGCAACGTGAGTCATCCCTCCTCCAATCAGATTCCGGCAGAGTACTTGGAACACCAACCTGTTTCCACGCTTTTTTTCCAAACTCCAGCTCAGCAGTTGAGATTCAGCAGCTCTTAACGGTGAGTGATTATCTTTGTTAAATAGGTAACTCTTTTAAAATAAAATGTCGTCTTATTATGTATTGCACTCTTATTGAATTAGCTTTGTTTCCACACTTAGTTAATCCTCATTATATTGCTATTTTTCTACCACGTAACAGAACTTCCTGGTTTACTGTGTCACTTTATCTTTCTAATTAAACACAATTTTACCTGACTATCGAACATCAAGGAAAAGAGAGAATCTATTATATCAATGTTTGATTGTTAATTCATATAAGCTTCAGTTGTAAAGTATTTTGAAAACATTCCAGATGCATCTGCTCAACATAAACCAAACTCCATTTAACGTAATTTCTCTCTTGGATTCTGTTTATTTAACACTAAGTTTTAACCATCGAAAGCTTAGGTAATTTATTCAAAAATATATAGGTTTTTAATTGCCTTTTAAATCACATTTTCCTTGGTTTAAGGACTGAGAAGCTGGTAATCTTTTCCTTATGACTGTAGATGGCCAAAATCCAGAAGCGCTTTGTTTAAATTGCCACTCCCTCAGATTGCACTTTGGAAATTGTGAATGTATCCTGGTGATTCAGAGTGAACAAGCCAATATTGATGTTCACTCTTTTTTTTAAAAACATATTTTATTACAAACATGGTTCAAAGCAGGTTACAGCAAGTAAACACCCCGGGAAACATACTTCCCAACAATCACCTATACAGTCTGTACAAATTTTACCCCTCTTTCACCCTCCCACTTCCCTATCCCCCACCCCCACACGATGAACAGCTCCTCAAACACGGCCACAAACATCCTCGACCTTTCCTCAAACCCCCCCCCCCCCTGAACTCATACTTTATCTTCTCTAACTGTTACAAGTTGTACAGGTCACCCAACCGAGCCGCTACCCCCGTTGGCGATGCCGACCGCCACTCCAGCAACATGCGCCGCCGTGCAATCAGAGAGGCAATGGCCAAGACATCGGCCTTCCTCCTCTCCATGGGCTCCGGCTACTCTGAAACCCCTAATATCGCCACCAAAGGGTCCGGGTCCACCTCCTCCTCTACTATCCTGGCTAAGACCACAAGCACACCCGCCCAGAATCTTCCCAATTTTTCACAACCCCATAACATGTGCGTGTGATTCGCTGGCCCCCGCCCACACCTCTCCCACTCATCTGCTACCCCCTGAAAGAACCCACTCATTCTCGCCCGAGTCACATGCACCACCTTAAACTGTATCAGGCTCATCCTTGCACAAGAGGAGGTCCCGTTTACCCTTCGCAGTGCCTCACTCCATACTCCCAAATTGATTTCCATTCCCAACTCCGCTTCCCACTTCTCCTTGATCTTCACCACCCGCTCACCTCCCTGCTCCCCAGCCACTTATATATATCCCCAATTTTTCCCTCCCCTTCCACCTCTGGAGGCAACAGTCGCTCCAGCAGGGTGTATCCCAGCAACCTAGGGAACCCCCACCAAACCTTTTGTGCAAAGTACCTAACCTGCAGATACCTGAACTCACTACCCTCTCCCTTAGCTCCTCCAGACTGGCGTACCCTTCCTCCAAATACAAATCCCTCACCTTGACCAGCCCACCTCCCTCCACCTCCTGTATACACTATCCAACCCCCCCCCCCCCCCCCCCCCCCCAGCTCAAATCCATGATTCTCGCACAGTGGCGTTAGCACTGACTGTTGCCTTTTTTACCTGCTATAAATATGGCAATCAATAAGGCTGCCCTTCTTTCTTTAGATATCGATATTATATTGCTCAGAGTCACCAGGTATCAAATGATACCGCTACAAGATTCAACCGGGTATCGATCAAAGACCAAACACCAGTTAGTTAGTTCAAGATCGATGGTACTTTATTTACACACAAGATTAACATGCAACATAAACACTACTAGTTAAACTACACCTAACAACTATGACAACCTGTACTTAACTTCAAGCACCCGGCTTAGGTCAGAGGAACAGTGGCCTTTGTTTGAATCTGGATCTGCTGGGTCTGGAGAAGTAACTGCGGTTCGGCTGGGCTCATCCGTCTGGTAGCGAGCATTGAACTTGGACTTGCTTCTGGTGGCGCTGCAATTGGAGGCGGACGTTGCCGGAGCGCCCGGTCCAAAAGAGAGCGAACACATGGCGGTGTCTCTCTTTATCCTTGGGGAGCTTCGCGCTCTTTTGGGCGGTCCCTCGGTTTGGACCCCATCAATTGGACAGTTCTCAATCACTGTCTTCGATCTGGGCCAATAAAGGGGCGGGTGCCTTGATGGCTGGGCATGTCCTAAGCGGTCATTGACCCTGTTGTTGATGCTTCCTGAGTAAAGGGAGTGGCACCGAAATGTCAGGGATTGTATCGGTTACTCGAGTATCAGCCCTCTGTCTTACGGAGATGCCAATCAAAATGCCAATCGGCTGGGGGTTTTGATGCTGTCTGGATTCTTTGCTCACAAATATACATTCAGGCTCTGTGCCTGCCTGAATCGTACATTGTCCACATTTCCCTTTAGGCTTTGCGAACGTCCATGTTTCTTGTTGTAAGTGGCCATCCCAGCTGGCTGCACGACATCCCTTCCATCCTAAAATGCCTCCTCAACTGATTCCACATCTTCACCGTGGACTGCACCACTGGGCTCCCTGAATACCTACTCGGAGCCATTGGCAATGCTGCCATCACCATAGCCCTCAAATTAGACCGTTTGCAAGATATTGATTTTCATTCTGTGGTGTAACTTTCCTGTGGTGAATCTCTCTGTACAAAACCCATGACGATGCCCTTTGCTGGCATTTTGGTTTTGGCATCTTTTAGCCTCGGCAGCTAACAGCTAATGTCACTGCTTCCAATCCAGTGCCTGCTGCATCTAAAACCCTGCCTGTACCCTTCCTTTTCTCAGTACCCAGCACGTGTTTCCCACTCGCCGACAGTTAGTTGGCCAGCCACAATGAAATTGAATTCAACAGCTGATTGCAGGTGAGAGCGGATTCCACTTCCTCTAGGGTTCGATTCCCGGCTTGGGTTATTGCCTGTGTGGAGTCTGCATGTTCCCCCTGTGTCTGCCACAGTCCAAAGTTGTGCAGGTTCGGTGGATTGGCCATGATAAATTGCCCTCAGGCTTAGGTGGGGCGACTGGATTACGGGGATGTGGTAGAGGTATGGGCTTTAGTGGGTGCTCTTTCCAAGAGCCGGTGGAGACTCGATGGGCCGAACAGCCTCCTTCTGCACTGTAAATTCTATGATTCTATGCTCCTATGATTCTTCCAGGTCCACCAATCTCGCTCGCATGCCACACTGAAAATTCAGGGCATTGTGTTTGCATTCCTTGCTGGCAGCTTTACATGGAGGTGACGGCACAGCAATAGGCCATTTGGCCCATCCCATCTTTGTTGGTGTTCATGTTTCACACAAACCTCCTCCCACCCTTCGTGATGCCCCATTGACCTTGAGGGCCTTGGTGGCCTTCCTCAGGCCCCACCTGGGCGTGAGCGTCCAGCGCCATAGCTGGGCACTCCTCGGTCATCGCAGTCTCAGCAGATGTAACGGTCGCGGGTATAGATACATTCAAGGAAGTTGATAAACGCATGAGGAAGAAGGAAGCTGAAGGTTGCCCTGATGGTGTGATCAACACCAAAATAGATGGGCTGGGCATACAAGGCTAAGGGCCAAGTGCTGGAAAATGGGATTAGAATAGTTAGGTGGTTGTTTTTGATACAATGGGCTGCAGGGCCATTTCAGCGCTGTAGACCTCTATGACTCTATGACTATACAAGGCTATGGACCAAGTGCTGGAAAGTGGGATTAGAATGGATAGATGCTTGATGGCTGGCGCAGGCGCGATGGGCCGGAGGGCCTCTTCCTGTGCTGTTAAACTCCATGACTCTATGACTGTAACCACAAATGACACAGTCACTTCAAGAGTTCATTCAGTAATAAACATTCCAGTAAACAGAACGGAGGACAAACCCGTGTTCCAAATCTATGTGAACTTTCTAGATGCTCACTGCATTGGGATCCTTCGCCCGTCGATAGAGAGCTGAAATTGTGGCTCTGTTTTATATACTGCTCAAGCCACACAGTCTGGGTTGCCACATCTTGTATTCCTCTGCTCCCCTTCTTCCCTCTTCGTTACACCTCTTTCTAGGGGAGCACGGTAGCACAGTGGTTAGCACAATTGCTTCACAGCTCCAGGGTCCCAGGTTCGATTCTGGCTTGGGTCACTGTCTGTGGGGAGTCTGCAAGTTCTCCACGTGTCTGCGTGGGTTTCCTTCGGGTGCTCCGGTTTCCTCCCACAATCCAAAGATGTGCAGGTTAGGTGGATTGGCCATGATAAATTGCCCTTAGTGTCCAAAATTGCCCTTAGTGTTGGGTGGGGTTACTGGGTTATGGGGATAGGGTGGAGGTGTGGGTGATAGGGTGCTCTTTCCAAGAGCCGGTGCAGACTCGATGGGCCGAATGGCCTCCTTCTGCACAGTAAATGCTATGAAATCTATGATTACTATCGCCAAGCGCAGGCAGCATTGGAAGAATTGTCCATGGTGTCGGTGACCACAAGGTGGCCAAGGTTCTCCTTCTTTATCAGAGTGGTTGTATTCTGTTGGTCTGATAAGGACCATATCATCTGCTTTTAGTGATGTTGATTGAGGAGGATTTTTTTTTTAATGTACAGGACACCAGGGATGTTTTCCAAAATATTGCCAAAGCATCATTTACACCCACTTGAGGAGGCAGACACGTTTAACACGTTGCCTGAAAGATAGCATGGCCTCCGGGGCCTCACGGTAGCATGGTGGTTAGCATCAATGCCTCACAGCTCCAGGGTCCCAGGTTCGATTCCCGGCTGGGTCACTGTCTGTGCGGAGTCTGCACGTCCTCCCCATGTGTGCGTGGGTTTCCTCCGGGTGCTCCGGTTTCCTCCCACAGTCCAAAGATGTGCAGGTTAGGTGGATTGGCCATGCTAAATTGCCCGTAGTGTAAGGTTAATGGGGGGATTGTTGGGTTACGGGTATATGGGTTTAAGTAGGGTGATCATTGCTCGGCACAACATCGAGGGCCGAAGGGCCTGTTCTGTGCTGTACTGTTCTATGTTCTATAGCACCTTCAACATTGCAGCACTTCCTCAGTAATACACAGGATGCGTCAGCCTAGTCTTTCTGTTCCAGTGTCTGGAGTAGGACGACCTTCCAATTCAGATGCAAAAGCGTGACCCATTGAGGCAGTGCAGTAGGGGAGGGAGGATGGAAATATAATCACCAAAATACCCTCTCAACATCTTATTGATTTATTAATCCTGACTATTGAAATTATAGCCATGATGTGGAGATGCCGGCATTGGACTGGGGTGGGCACAGTAAGAAGCCTTACAACACCAGGTTAAAGTCCAACTGGTTTGTTTCGAATCACTAGCTTTCGGAGCACTGAGTGTTCTGAAAGCTAATAATTCGAAACAAACTTGTTGGACTTTAACCTGGTGTTGTAAGACTTCTTATTGCAATTATAGTTATCTTTTATTCAATTCCAATGCAGCAATTTTAACTTGCAATTCAGCTATTGATAAGGAATGTGACTGTCTGCCAAAAATGAAAAAAATGTTAACATTCTTAATCAAATTTAGGATCCCACTCCAACTGGGAATATGTATGTAGGACATATTATTGTTAGCACTGAACCAAAATCTTCAGTAATGATATTATCACATGTAAGCTGTCGGTCAGCTCAAGAACAAAGAACAAAGAAACTTACAGCACAGGAACAGGCCCTTCGGCCCTCCCAGCCTGCGCCGATCCAGATCCTTTATCTAAACCTGTCTCCTATTTTCCAAGGTCTACTTCCCTCTGATCCCGCCCGTTCATATACCTGTCTAGATGCCTCTTAAATGATGCCATCGTGCCCGCCTCTACCACCTCCGCTGGTAAAGCGTTCCAGGCACCCACCACCCTCTGCGTAAAAAACTTTCCCGCACATCTCCCTTAAACTTTCCCCCTCTCACCTTGAAATCGTGACCCCTTGTAACTGACACCCCCACTCTTGGAAAAAGATTGTTGCTATCCACCCTGTCCATACCTCTCATAATTTTGTAGACCTCAATCAGGTCCCCCCTCAACCTCCGTCTTTCCAATGAAAACAATCCTAATCTACTCATCCTTTCTTCATAGCTAGTACCCTCCATAACAGGCAACACCCTTGTGAACCTCCTCTGCACCCTCTCCAAAGCATCCACATCCTTCTGGTAATGTGGCGACCAGAACTGCACGCAGTATTCCAAATGTGGCCTAACCAAAGTCCTATACAACTGTAACATGGCCTGCCGACTCTTGTACTCAATACCCGTCCGATGAAGGCAAGCATGCTGTATGCCTTCTTGACCACTCTATCAACCTGCGTTGCCACCTTCAGGGTACAATGGACCTGAACTCCCAGATCTCTCTGTACATCAATTTTCCCCAAGACCCTTCCATTGACCATATAGTCCGCTCTTGAATTTGATCTTCCAAAATGCATCACCTCGCATTTGCCTGGATTGAACTCCATCTGTCATTTCTCTGCCCAACTCTCCAATCTATCTATATTTTGCTGTATTCTCTGACAGTCCTTCTTGCTATCTGCAACTCCACCAATCTTAGTATCATCTGCAAACTTGCTAATCAGACCACCTATACTTTCCTCCAGGTCATTTATGTATATCACAAACAACAGTGGTCCGAGCACGGATCCCTGTGGAACACCACTAGTCACCCTTCTCCATTTTGAGACACTCCCTTCCACCACTACTCTCTGTCTCCTGTTGCCCAGCCAGTTCTGTATCCATCTAGCTAGTACACCCTGAACCCCATACGACTTCACTTTTTCCATCAACCTGCCATGGGAAACCTTATTAAATGCCTTACTAAAGTCCATGTATATGACATCTACAGCCCTTCCCTCATCAATTAACTTTGACACTTCCTCAAAGAATTCTATTAGGTTTGTAAGACATGACCTTCCCTGCACAAAACCATGCTGCCTATCACTGATAAGTCTATTTTCTTCCAGATGTGAATAGATCCTATCCCTCAGTATCTTCTCCAACAGTTTGTCTACCACTGACGGGACGTATGAACTAGGGGTATTACGGTACCTGGGAGTGTGAGCTGCCATTGGTGCAGAGGATTCCCTGGATTATCCCTGCTACCCTTCTTAAACAAAGGGACAACATTAGCAATTCCCCAGTCCTCCGGGACCTCACCCATGCTCAAGGATGCTGCAAAGATATCTGTTAAGGCCCCAGCTATTTCGACCCTCGCTTCCCTCAGTAACCTGGGCTAGATCCCATCCGGTCCTGGGGACTTGTCCACCTTAATGTCTTTTAGAATACCCAAAACTTCCCCCTTCCATATGACAACTTAGAGTATGACCTAGAGTATTTAAACATCCATCCCTAGCCTCAACATCCGTCTTGTCCCTCTCCTTTGTGAATACCGATGCAAAGTACTCATTAAGAATCTCACCCATTTCCTCTGAGTCCATGCATAAATTCCCTCTTTTGTCTTTGAGTGGGCCAATCCTTTCTCTAGTTACCCTCTTGCTCCTTACATACGAATAAAAGGCTTTGGGATTTTCCTTAACCCTGTTAGCCAAAGATGTTTCATGACCCCTTTTAGCCCACTTTATTGCGCGTTTGAGATTCGTCCTACTTTCCCGATATTCCTCCAAAGCTTCATCAGTTTTGAGTTGACTCGATCCTATGTATGCTTCCTTTTTCATCTTAGCTAGTCTCACAATTTCACCCGTCATCCATGGTTCCCTAATCTTGCCATTTCTATCTTTCATTTTCACAGGAACATGTCTGTCCTGCACTCTAATCAACCTTTCCTTAAAAGACTTCCACATTTCAAATGTGGATTTACCCTTAAACAGCTGCTCCCAATCCACATTCCCTAGCTCCTGCCGAATTTTGTTATACTCTGCGTTTCCCCAATTTAGCACTCTTCCTTTCGGACCCCTCTTGTCCTTGTCCATGAGTATTCTAAAACTTACAGAATTGTGATCGCTATTCCCAAAGTAATCACCGACTGAAACATCAACCATCTGGCCGGGATCATTCCCCAATACCAGGTCCAGTATGGCCCCTTCCCGAGTTGGACTATTTACATACTGCTCTAAAAAACTCTCCTGGATGCTCCTTACAAACTCTGCTCCATCTACGCCTCCAACACTACACGAATCCCATTCAGTGTTGGGGAAGTTAAAATCTCCCATCACAACCACCCTATTGCTCCTACATTTTTCTATAACCTGTCTGCATATTTGTACCTCTACTTCATGCTCGCTTTTGGGAGGCCTGTAGTAAAGTCCCAAAAATGTTACTGCACCCTTCCTATTTCTCAGCTCCACCCATCTTGCCTCAGTGCTCGAATCCTCCATTGTGCCCTCCTTAATCACAGCTGTGATATCATCTCTGACGAGTAATGCAACTCCTCCACCCCTTCTACACCCCTCTCTATCCCTCCTGAAGCATCTATACCCTGGGATATTCAGTTGCCAGTCCTGCCCTTCCATCAACCAAGTCTCAGTAATACGAATAACATATTCCCAGGTACTGATCCAAGCCCTAAGTTCATCTGCCTTACCTGCTACACTTCTCGCATTAAAACAAATGTACCTCAGACCATCTGTCCCTTTGCGTTCATCATCTCTTCCCTGTCTACTCTTCCCCTTAGTCACATTGAGTTTATTGTCTCGTACCTTACTGGCTTTAGTTGCTACTTCTTTACTGACCTCTAACTTCCTAATCTGGTTCCCATCCCCCTGCCACATTAGTTTAAAACCTCCCTAACAGTGTTAGCAAAAGCACCCCCAGGACATTGGTTCCAGTTCTGCCCAGGTGTAGACCATCCGGTTTGTAATGGTCCCACCGCCCCCAGAACCGGTTCCAATGTCCCAAAAATCTGAACCCCTCCCTCCTGCACCATCTCTCAAGCCATGTATTCATTCTGACTATTCTTGAATTTCTACTCTGACTGTCCCATGGCACTGGTAGCAATCCTGAGATTACTACCTTTGAGGTCCTACTTTTTAACTTATCTCCTAACTCCCTAAATTCTGATTGTAGGACCTCATCCCTTTTTTTTACCTATATCGTTGGTGCCTATATGCACCACCACGACAACTGGCTGTTCACCCTCTCCCTTCAGTATGTCCTGCAGCCGATCGGAGACATCCCTGACCCGAGTACCCGGGAGGCAACATACCATTCGGGAGTCTCGTTTTCGACCACAGAAACGCTTGTCTACTCCCCTTACAATTGAATCCCCTATGACTATAGCCCTGCCAGTCTTTTTCCTCCCCTTCTATGCAGCAGAGCCAGCCATGGTGCCATGAGCCTGGCTACTACTGCCTTCCCCTGGTGAGTCATCTCCCCCAACAGTATCCAAAACGGTATACCTGTTTTGGAGGGAGATGACCGCAGGGGACACCTGCACTGCCTTCCTGCTCTTTCTCTGCCTTTTGGTCACCCATTCCCTGTCTCCCTCACCAATCCTAATCTGCGGTGAGACCAACTCACTGAACGTGCTATCCACGACCTCCTCAGCATCGCGGATGCTCCAAAGTGAGTCCACCCGCAGCTCCAGAGCCGTCATGCGGTCTAACAGGCGCTGCAGCTGGACACACTTCCCGCACATGAAGGAGTCAGGGACATCGGCCGCGTCCCTGAACTCCCACATTGAGCACGAGGAGCATAACACGGGTCTGGGATCTCCTGCCATTTTTACCCTTTACCTTAACTGACTACAAACTATACTATCAAATAATTAATAAGTGAAAGGAACAAAGATTTTACTTACCAATCACAATACTTACCAACACACGAAGAGTTAAATTTCTCCCAGCTGCTGCTAATTGGAGCACTTTCCTTACCAGCCAATCAGTCACTGCTTTGCTGTGATGTCACTCTTCCAGGTAAGTTTTTAAAGTTTTAAAGAGGTAAACTTACCTTCCCAACGGCTCCTGGCCACTGCTCCCGCCGAGAATCTGAAGGCCGCTGCTCCTTATCAACACAGTCTTTTTTTTTTGGTTAGAGGAGGAGGGAGACACTACACGTATCAGTGGTGGCTACGGTTTTAGGGGGAAGGTCAACAGGGACTGGGAGAGATTTGTGCATTAAGGAGGGACAGCACAGATTTGGAGAAGACAGATTGCCTTTGTGTAACTTAAAGGAAATTGATGCACAATCAATGGACACGAAACATAGGTGAAGTCTGAAACGGAAGGCTTTAATCATCAAGAAGTGAGCCCGGCAGCAGATGTACAGAAATGGCCTGGCTGCTGGGGAACACGGGTTCTTATACCCCGCCTGGTAGGCAGAGCTACCTCCTTCTTAGTCAATAGGAATACGGAGAAACACAATACCTGGGCCAATGGGCAGCAAGCCCTCTGCACCAATGGCAGCTCACACTCCCAGATACCGTAATACCCCTAGTTCATACTACCACAGAAATGTTTTTGGATGAAGTAACAGACATAGTTGTTGAGGGAGTGAAATGGATGTTGCCTTTATAGATTTTACGATGAAGGACCACGTAGACAGTGTCAGTTTGGATGAAACATTGGTTTATCAACAGTAAACAGTGAGTTTTGAGCAGAACTGCTCCTGCCATAGTAACAAAAACATCTTATCCAAGTCACAAGATAGTATCCTATCTATCTTTAAAAGGCAAATTATTCCTCCTCATCCAGTTTGTAGCCTTTGACAGATTGACCACACCATCATCCTTCAATATCTCGCCACTGTCATCTTGCTGGGTGGGCCTGCACAAACATGCTTCCATCCCTATCTATCTATTCACATGATGTGGAGATGCCGGCGTTAGACTGGGGTGAGCACAGTAGAAAGTCTTACAACACCAGGTTAAAGTCCAACATGTTTGTTTCAAACACTAGCTTTCGGAGCACTGCTCCTTCCTCAGGTGAATATGCAAAACGTGCAGACACATACACCTGCAGCATTTTATCGGCTCATCAGGCAGACTGAGGTATTTTCAGTTCACCTGAGGAAGGTGCTCCGAAAGCTAGTGTTTGAAAGAAACATGTTGGACTTTAACCTGGTGTTGTAAGACTTCTTACTGTATCTAATCACAGCCAGAGAATTGCCAGCAATGGCTCCTCTTTCCATTCCTGTGCTCTTAATTCTGGTTTCCTGCTCCTATATCTCAGTTACATGTCATCCCTCAATGATATCAACTGAAAATACCTCAGTTTGCCTGATGATAAAATGCTGCAGGTGTATGGTATGGAATATGTCTGCACATTTTGCATATTGGTCAGCTGAGCTGTGCCCATCATTGCTTTTGTTTAGCGTGCTTTAAGTCTGTTACGTAATTACCTGGAAACGGTACTAACAGGCATCCAGTGACTTTCTGTCTGACCGTGTTTTTCGTTCAACAGTTAGGGCCCCTGTTTCTGAAGTTGAAGATTTGAGTGTAATTTCCTATCCGAGGACTTGCTAGGTTTTGAATGCGGGAACATGACGTTGTTAAACTGTGCAATATTGAGCCTGTTAATCTTTCCAGCGCTTGCACGCAATTTTCCAAATGCTAACAATGGGTGTGAAGAAGTAAAATAATCAAATAATCCTGAGTTCCACCCTTAAGCAATGTGTCAGGGTGGAACTGTCACTTACGGTGAAACAGCAGCCCCGTTTACAAATTTACATTCAATAATACAGAAGTGCCAACAATGACTGTGACTTTTTAACAGTAATTATGGAGAACCTTTTGTGAATGTGGTGAGGGACACGATAGTCGGCCTTTCTGTAAACATGGGTCGCCTCGAGGCATCTTCACGATAGGTTATTAATTGATCCAAGCTCGTTGCACAATACAAGGTCTAGTAAAGCCTGCTCTAGGGTTGGCTCCAGAGTGTGCTGTTCTAAGAAACTAACCCAAAACAGTCTATGAATTCATCCTCTACTTTTGTCCATCTAATTTTTCCAGTCTATATGTAGAGTAAAATACCCCATGATTATTACTGAAACTTCCTGACAGGCTCCCATTTTACATTTATTTCACCCTAGTTTTCAAATTTCTCCATGGCCTCACCCCTGCCGATCTGTATAATCTCCTCAAGCCCTACAACTCTCCAAGGTCTCTACACTTAGCTAATCCTCTCGAACATTTCTGATTTGAATCACGACACCTTTGGTGACCGTGCTTTTGGTGGCATGGACCTTGACCCTGGAATTCTCTCCCTAAACCTCTTCCCCCTGATTTTCCTTTCTCCCTTTATGATGCTCTTTAAACCCTGCCTATTTGACCAACATTTTCCGTTCTGCCCTGATATCTTCTTACGTGGCTCGGTGTCTAATGTTGTTTTAGAATGTCTCCTGGGAGGCACCTTGGGATGTTTTATTGTGTCAAGGGAATATATCAATAGAAGTAGTCACTGTAATTGACTGTGGGATATGTCCGTACATGGATGTATTTGAATAATGGGAGTACAGGTAAGGTATTTAGGTGAAGAAGATATAAAATGGTGAATGGACGAATTGGACTGCCATTATTTGGAGGAAGGGATTAATACTAATCTTTATTGTCACAAGTAGGCTCACATTAACACTGCAATTAAGTTACTGTGAAAATCCCCTAGTCGCCACATTCCAGCGCCTGTTCGGGAACACGGAGGGAGAATTCAGAATGTCCAAATTACCTAACAGCACGTCTTTTGGGACTTGTGGGAGGAAACCGGAGCACCCGGAGGAAGCCCACTCAGACACGGGGAGAACATGCAGACTCCGCACAGACAATGACCCAAGCCGGGAATCGAATCTGGGACCCTGGCGCTGTGAAGCAACAGTGCTAACAACATGATTTAAGATATTTAACAGGAAAAAGCTTGCAACTGTGTGGCCTGTCATATTTGGATAGAGGGTCTGTTAGGTGCCATAGTCGGACTGAACAGGAGAAATGGAGATGGTTTGGGGTGGGTGAAGTTCTGAAATAGTGTCACTGATACACTCTATTCCCACTATTCTGTATTGATTGAGGAATTCCTATGGTGGTGCATAGCTGCGGAAAGTTACATCTTATATAATGGGGGAGCTGCATAGAGCTCTGTATTAAGGGCTCAAAACATTGCATAGAATAGACAGCACAGCAGCAGGCCATTCGGCCCTACTAGTCCATGCTCCGTTTATGCTCCGCACCAGCCACCTCCCAGCCGCTACATCATCTCAACCCAACCTCCCATCTCTCTCTCCCTCTTGTGTTTATGTAGATTCCCCCGTAAATGTATCTGCGTTATTCACCTCGACTATTCCAGACTCCCATCCTCGCTATTCTGGGCATGAAGAAAATGTTCTTCTTTAGTTGGCCGGGGGGAGGCTGGGAGCGGAACACAATTCGGAAAGGGGGGTGGGTACTTGCGTATTGTAGGACATTCCGAAGGAGAGGGAGTGCTGGTAAATGATGTACATTTGCTGGGGGGGGGGGGGGGGGGTCACTATTGTATATCTGTAGAGCCTTTATTGGCTGGAGAGATCCCTGCATGTTGAAGCGTTTGGATAGAAGGCACATGTTGTACAGGGAACTGGACGGCAGCCATACCGCTGCTTGCAGGTGGAAAACGTGCTGGTGAGGTCTCACATTTTGGGGATTGGGGGGTGTCCGATGTGTAATGTTGACACATCCCGTGGTGGCCGAGAGGAGAGAGGGCTAGGGGTGAATGCAGAGTGTGGAGCTGTTTTACTGCATTGCGTTGACGGGGAGATTATTGCTGGCAATTGAAGGAATTATCTGGTGTTTTTTTTTTGGGGGGGGGGGTTTATTAATACACCATGCTGATTTCGGGCGGGGTTAGGGTTAGGATTTGTTTGATTTGGGGGTATGGAGAATGTGTGTGTCTGTGATATAGAATGGAGATAATGATCTGCAGGGTTTCAATACTCTCAGGTTGGGGGGGGGGGGGGGGAGGCAGGGGAATGGTTAACCCAGTTTATTCTGCCACCTCCTGGACCCTGCAGGGTGTCTATCCCCCCCCCCCCCCCAGCCTCTGCTGCCTGGGTCCCAGGGACTGGTGCCACTGGGCGCTGTCCACCGCCCTGGTGCTGAAACCGGAGCCTGTGCGCCCACATTGTTGCTGATCTCCTCCCTCCCTGACCTTTCAAACAGCGAGAACGCCCACTGCACAAACCCAGCTTTGGAATGTGCTTCCATCGTGACCAGAAGGCGAACAATCCCAATGTGTGTAGCACTCAAATGACTTTGTAAATAACGTACAATAATATAAATAACATGCCCACTGCTAATAACTTGTCATCCACACAAACAGGTGGAGGGGAAAGCAATTGGAATGATTGCTGTGGGTGGTTAAGGGACATTAATAATCACAGGGAGATGTTTTAAAAAAGGTGAAGTCAGGTTGGTGATATTAGTTTAAAATGTGCTCAGAACATAGATGGGCTGAGCAAATAATGAAGGTTCCTTTGAGATGGGGGACTGGTGTGTGTGTGTGTTTGTTGGGGGAAGTTGTGTGACATTGTGTGTCTGATTTGGGCAGTGTGTCTCAGGAATGTGCTCACTGCGGCATTCTGACTGCGCACGTTGCTGTAATCGGCGTGGCACTCACCCCAAAGCTTCCTCTGGATTCACATCACGTCCCCCTCCTTCTGCTCTCAATCCTCTCGCTGCCGTCTTTCCCTTGCAGGTTCTTGGGACTCGCTCTGAAAATGTTCAGCACTGCTGCCCGGGTCTGGAGCAAGAGGGTCAGCGTGCCACTGTTAGCAGCCGGATCTCTGACTGTGGGGTACCTGCTCACCAGGGACCATGTCAAAGCAGGAAGCGAACAGAAGAGACTATACCCCGCCAGGTAAGAGTTTTTTAAAAAAACTACTTAGCATTTCAGGAGCTGGAGAGCTTTAGAGAATAAAGAGTTCCAACTTGTGATGGAATTATTAAATCGATCATTCATAGCCATTTTAACAGATATCTTGGTCGATATCTGATTATTTATTGGACAGAGTTATCTAGCTGGGCTGTGCTTTTTCTGCTTTATATCGAAGCAGACTCTCTCTCTTTGTTAAATCCTCGACTTAAATGTGTGACCCCCACCCAAGGTCAACCCAATAATACAGCAACCCTCCCCCCCCCCCCCCCCCATTCACCCCGGCCCGCCAACCCCAACTTTAGGAAATGTGCAGAGTTTAATTCCACAAGAAGCTGGAAATTTCATCTGAAGGAGTAATGCAAAATTGGGTGACAGATGGGTCTGGCTATATTTAACTCTTCTCCAAACCTCGTCAAGGAGCCTCTGTATGCTGCTTAAAGCCCAGGTTCAAACACTAATCCCATCGCCAAATAGGAAAGCTGTTCACGTGAGCTGGCTGTGGCCTTCTGAATAGAAACTGAAAAGATCTTGCTGTGAGTGGGTTTAGCTCATGGAATCTTTTCTCCAGTCGTTGGGCAGCACGGTAGCACACGTGGTTAGCACTGTGGTTTCACAGCACCGGGGTCCCAGATTCGATTCCCTGTTGGGTCATTGTCTGTGCCCAAAAAGGTTAGGAGGGGTTATTGGGTTACAGGGATAGGGTGGAAGTGAGGGCTTAAGTGGGTCGGTGCAGACTCGATGTGCCAAATGGCCTCCTTCTGCACTGTATGTTCTATGATGTCGACTGCAGTATTGTGGAGAGCCCTCACCAAAACGCACCTCATTATTTATTTAGTTAGGACACAATCTGGGGCTCGGGGAAGAACCAGAAAATATGTCAGAGTAACGTCAACATACCCAAGCCAAGGTGCCCAGATTAAAGCTTCGACAATGATTGAAAAAGGCAAATGTTTTATTTGTGGGAATGTGGGAAATGTGGAGGATGTCTCTCACCACGTTGTAACATTGGGTATCAGAAAGTGCAGGAGATAGAAATATTAGCTAGTGTGGATCAATAATAATAATCTTTATTAGTGTCACAAGTAGGCTTACATTAACACTGCAACATTCTGGACATCTGTTTGACGATTATTCAACCTGAGATTTGCAGTCTAGCCAGCATTAACCTGGTATTAAACCCTTTAATCCAGAATCATTCTTGAGATAAGGTAACAGCTATAATTGTCAGTCAGATACAGTAAATTGAACATGATAA
Organism: Scyliorhinus canicula; assembly: GCF_902713615.1. NCBI lineage: Eukaryota > Metazoa > Chordata > Chondrichthyes > Carcharhiniformes > Scyliorhinidae > Scyliorhinus > Scyliorhinus canicula. The sequence continues at coordinate 4,362,553 of NC_052169.1, read as the reverse complement.
CAGATTGTCTTGGGTTTATTTAAGATCTTGTACCATTCACTATTGGGGGGGGGGGGGGGGTGGACTTACAGTCAGGTCACCCAGATGTAAAACTGGTTGGTACTTATTAATATATCATTTCAAATTGATCCCAGCGCCTGTCTCTCACCCCAGTGGTGACACAGCTTAAAATGCTTTCTCCAATTCGCAGAACATAGTATAGAGTTTCATCACAAGGTTTTTTTCACAATTCATGTGAAAACTGTGACATTTCACAGCCTCATCCTTACATGGCACTGAAATCCAATTTGGACCTCATGTTCAGTTGTCACCTCAGAGGACAGAAAAATAACATTACAGCTAAGTATCAACTCTTGAACAAGAGTGGCGTCCAAAATATATCAGTAATTTTACATCATAGAATTTACAGTGCCGAAGGAGGCCATTTGGCCCATCGAGTCTGCACCGGCCCTTGGAAAGAGCACCCTGCTCAAGTCCACACCTCCACCCTATCCCCATAACCCAGTAACCCTACCAAGATTTTTCTTTTTTGGACACTCGGCATGTACATAGAACATACAGTGCAGAAGCAGGCCATTTGGCCCATCGAGTCTGCACCGACCCACTTAAGCCCTCACTTCCACCCTATCCCCATAACCCAATAACCCCTCCTAACCTTTATAAGAACATAAGAACTAGGAGCAGGAGTCAGCCATCTGGCCCCTCGAGCCTGCTCCGCCATTCAATGAGATCATGGCTGATCTTTATGGTCACTAAGGGCAATTTATCACGGCCAATCCACCTAACCTGCACGTCTTTGGACTGTGGGAGAAAACCGGAGCACCCGGAGGAAACCCACACAGACACGGGGAGAACGTGCAGACTCCGCACAGACAGTGACCCAGCGGGGAATCGAACCTGGGACCCTGGCGCTGTGAAACCAGAGTGCTATCCACTTGTGCTACCGTGCTGGCCCCTGTAGATTACACATTAGTCATAGTATGTTGCTAGTTGTCATATCAGTTAATGAGATTGTCAGGCGGTCACCCAGAGGTTAGTGTGTTACTCAATGTATAATTGCCTCTGCTCCAAATAGTTTTCATTGCGAATGCCAGGTGAAATTATAAGATGCACTTTTGAGGTTTTCACTGAAGGAGGAAACAGGAAAAGATTAGGTAAAATTCAAAGTGATGGAATTGGGTGACCCAAACATTTGTGGTGTGGTATTGTCTCTGGATTACTAATCCAGACGCCAAGGCTAATGCTCTGGGGACAGGGGTTCAAATCCCACCACAGCAGCTGGTGGAATTTAAATTCAATAAATAAAATGTGGAACTGAAAAGCCAGTCCGAGTGCTGGAGACCATGACAACTATCATGGATTGCTGTAAAAACCCATCTGGTTCACTAATGTAATGTCCTTTCACAAAGGAAATCTGCTGCCCTTACCCAATCAGGCCCACATGTGACTCTCTAAAATTACAACGGGCCGCACGTTGGCACTGTTGCTTCACAGCTCCAAGGTCCCGGGTTCGATTCCCGGCTTGGGTCTGTGTGGAGTCTGCACGTTCTCCCCGTGTGTGCGTGGGTTTCCTCCGGGTGCTCCAGTTTCCTCCCACAGTCCAGAGACGTGCAGGTTAGGTGGATTGGCCATGATAAATTGCCCTCAGTGTCCAAAAGGTTAGTTGGGGGTTACTGGGTTATAGGGATAGGGTGGAGGTGTGGGCTGAAGTAGGGTGTTCTTTCCATGGGCTGGTGCAGACTCGATGGGCCGAATGGCCTCCTTCTGTACTGTAAATTCTGTAAGAAACAAAGGTTTGATTTTATAGAGAATGTGGACATCGCTGGCCAGGCTAACGTTTGTAGCCCATCCGTAATTGCTCTTGAACTGAGTGGTTTACTCGGTCAGATGGGGCAGCACGGTAGCATGGTGGTTAGCACAATTGCTTCACAGCTCCAGGTCCCCAGGGTCGATTCCCAGCCTGAGTCACTGTCTGTGTGGAGTTTGCACCTTCTCCCCGTGTCTGCGTGGATTTCCTCCGGGTGCTCCGGTTTCCTCCTACAGCCCAAAGATGTGCAGGTTAGGTGGATTGATCATGATAAATTGCCCTTAGTATCCAAAATTGCCCTTAGTGTTGGGTGGGGTTACTGGGTTATAGGGATAGAGTGGAGATGTGGGTTTGGGTAGGGTGCTCTTTCAAAGCGCCGGTGCAGACTGGATGGGCCGAATGGCCTCCTTCTGCACTTTGAATTCTATGATTCTCAAAGATTCTCAAAGAGTCAGCCACATTGCTGTGGGTCTGGAGACTTAATTAAATCCAGGCCTGAACGGGAGAGTAAAGTCCAGAGCAATGATCAGAGCTAGACAGATAAAAGAAAGATAAGGAAGATTGCAACAGTGACTCTGAAGACAAAGAATGATCACCTGTCACATGATAATCTTTTTCTTGTACTCGGTGAAATGTTTGAAAACTGGTCTCAAGTAGGGACATTTGAAGAGAGTTCTCAGTTTTGAAAAAAGGTTGAAATCTTGGACAGACCCGTATTGGTTTGGCAGAGATATCAGTTGCTGGGGAGAAATAAAGTATTTGGTTAAAAAAAGGAAAAGAAGGTTCTTCCTGTCGGTTTTAATGGTGGGGGAATGTTTCAGATCGCAAACATTGTGAGGCCATAATTATAAATGTGTTCATGATTACATAGAATTTACAGTGCAGAAGGAGGCCATTCGGCCCATCGAGTCTGCACCGGCTCTTGGAAAGAGCACCCTACCCCCTATCCAAGGTCAACACCTCCACCCTATCCCCATTACCCAGTAACCCCACCCAACACTAAGGGCAATTTAGCATGGCCAATCCACCTAACCTGCACATCTTTGGACTGTGGGAGGAAACCGGAGCACCCGGAGGAAACCCACGCACACACGGGGGAGGATGTGCAGACTCCGCACAGACAGTGACCCAAGCCGGAATCAAACCTGGGATCCTGGAGCTGCGAAGCGATTGTGCTTTCCACAAGGCTACCGTGCTGCCCCCCCCTAATATTCCCCCTAATATGATGGAACCATCAAATACAAGAGGTGTCAAAAAGTTGGACGAATTTGTGTGAAAATTGGAGAGATTAAAGAAGTAAAATACGATTTCCGGTGACGGCGAGCGGGAGGCAGCCGTACACTGGAGGGCTCCCGCTCGGGAATAAAAATTTTGCGGTTTTAACACCCAGTCCCAGGGGCAACAGGGGCTGAAAAAGCTGTAAGAAGGCACCGGGAGGAGAAATGTCCAAGCTTGGGAGAAAGAACAACGGTGAAAAAGGGGTTAATGAAAGTCCGCCGGTGAGTGGAAAAGTCAGCGCAGGAACTGTAAGGAAAGTGGAGGCTGGAGCACCAGGGGAGGCCGCATCGCTCCCAGCAGAAGAAATGACCAAAGTGATGGTTGTGGAACTTGAAAACCAGTTCACAAAGCACATGGAAGCGATGAAGAAGGAGATGGGGGTGGTATCGAAAGTGCTGGTGGAGGAGGCGATTGCCCCGGTGAGGGTGGCAGTATCAAGCGCAGCAGCAGAGCTGCGGGAGCAAGGGGAGACACTGAAGGAAGTGGAAGAGGCAGTATCACAGCACAGGAAAACAGATCCAGGCGACAGACTCTGAGGATTGTGAGTCTGCCCGAAGGGGTGGAAGGCCCGAGGCCGACGGAGTATTTGCCACGATGTTGGCGGAGCTATTGGGGGAGGGGGGACGATCCCTCTCGATATGAACTGGATCGGGCTCATCGGTCGTGGAGGCCTATACCAAAGGCAAGTGAGCCGCCAAGAGTAGTAACTTTGTGTTTTCGTAGGTACAGTGTGAAGGAGAAGGTCCTGTGCTGGGCAAAGCAGAAGCGGGTGGTGCAGTGGGCTGGAGCCGGTATACGCATATACCAGGACTTCACGGTGGAGCTGGCGAGGAGGTGGGCTGCCTTTAGCTGGGTGAAGAAGGCACTGTACATTAGCAAGGTGCAGTGTGGCATAGTATATCCAGCAAAGCTGAGGGTGACCTACAAATCCAAGGACTTTTACTTTGGGACGGCGGAAGTAACGAAGGAGTTTGCGAAGGCAGAAGGACTGTGGCAGAATTGAGAAATGGGAGTGAGAGCGGGTCGTGTACCGATGTAGCCTCATGTAACTTTATTTTTTCACTGCGTGTTGGTGTATGTACTAAATGAGTCAACGCTGTATATATTTGGACAAGGGAGGAGTTGGGAATTTAATTTGCAATGATGGTTCTTTGGGGCTTGGGTGTGTATGCGGGGGTTGTGTGCTAAAGGGGATTTCTTGGTTTTCCTGGGAGCGGGCAAGGGGGAAGGAGACCCGGGCGGGGGGGGCCTCCACGCTGGCCGGTTTAAGCCGGCCAGTGAATGGGAGTGAGGTGGGGGGAGGGGCTGCGACCATCGGAGCCTGGCAGAACAGGTTTCGGAGAGTCTAGCCGGGGTGAAAAGTTGGGGGAAGGAACCGAGCTTGGGGGGAGGGGTTTACAAGAGGAAGTGGAGGGGAGGAGTCTGGGAGGGGGTTGTCTACAATTCATGGATGCCATTGACGGTATTCTTTCAGGGATTGGATGGCTTTGAATATTAGGGTGGGGTTGGGGGGGGGGGGGGGGGGGGGGGTGAAACTATATATGTCAACGGTGACCAGGTCCGATTCCTGATTCCGTTTTCTTTTTTCCTCCTTGGGAGGTTTAGTTTTATTTGATGCTTATATTGTCAGGCGGGCTGTTGTTTGGAGGGTGGTGGGGAGGATGGGATCGTTGTTGTTGGTAGGTGGATTGACATTGTATTGGTTATTTGTTGATGGGTGTAAACTCTGAAGAAAATCTGAAAATGGAGAATAAAAATATTTTTCAAAATAAAAGAAATAAAATACACGAAATCATCGTCACCTTTTCCAAATTGCTGAGGAAAGAGAAGGTGTAATGATTCAGCTATTGCTTTGTGAAGACAATAATTATTGTGTGTGTAAACAAGGTGACGGATGAAAGAAAGATTAATGCCTCATTTTAAAGGTGATGCCTTTGACAGCACTTCCTCAGTCCTGGCCTGGCAGTGTCACCCGAAATGATAAGCTCGTGTGTTCAAAATAGGTGTGAATCCATAACCCTGTGACTCAGACGTGAGTGCCAAGCTCTCTACCTGCTGATAGAGGTTTATAAGATGATCAGGGGAATAGATAGAGTAGACAGTCAGAGACTTTTTCCCTGGGTGGAATACACCATTACAAGGGGACATAAATTTAAGATAAATGGTGGAAGATATAGAGGGGATGTCAGAGGTAGGGTCTTTACCCAGAGAGTAGTGGGGGCATGGAATGCACTGCCTGTGGAAGTAGTTGAGTCGGAAACGTTAGGGACCTTCAAGCGGCTATTGGATAGGTACATGGATTAGGGTAGAATAATGGAGTGTAGATTAACTTCTTCTTAAGGGCAGCACGGTAGCATTGTGGATAGCACAATTGCTTCACAGCTCCAGGGTCCCAAGTTCGATTTCGACTTGGGTCACTGTCTGTGTGGAGTCTGCACATCCTCCCCGTGTCTGCGTGGGTTTCCTCCGGGTGCTCCGGTTTCCTCCCACAGTCCAAAGATGTGCAGGTTGGGTGGATTGGCCATGAAAAATTGCCCTTAGTGTCCAAAATTCTATGATTAACCTAGGACAAAAGTTCGGCACAACATCGTGGGCCAAAGGGCCTGTTCTGTGCTGTATTTCTCAATCTATCTGTCTGAGATTCAGGCCACTCAAATGATCGGCGGGGAGTGGGAAGTCCTCCAGGATAAAACAGCTTTGAATTTTGGGTTTGCAGTGATGTTTCTGTAAAATCTCAACTTTTGACCAGTTTACTTATTCGAAGGTTTTACCTCGGGTGCCTTTATTTGCGAGAAAACAAACCATAACACGAGTTCAAAATTCACCGATGTTTATTGAACACAATTAACCCTTAAATTACCCACAAAATACTAGCGATATCCAAAATCATTGTATACTACTCGTAGAGCGATATTCATGATCAGTGTGTACTACCCGGGCGGCACGATAGCACAATGGTTGGCACAATGGCTTCACAGCGCCAGGGTCCCAGGTTCGATTCCCGGCTTGGGTCACAAGCCCCGAAAGACGTGCTTGTTGGGTGAATTGGACATTCTGAATTCTCCCTCTGTGTACCCGAACAGGCGCCGGAATGTGGCGACTAGGGGCTTTTCACAGTAACTTCATTGCAGTGTGAATGTAAGCCTACTTGTGACAATGAAGATTATTATTAAAAAGATGGCTTGGTAGCTCCCCGTGTCTGCGTGGGTCACACGGTGGCTCCCCGTGTCTGCATGGGTCACACGGTGGCTCCCCGTGTCTGCATGGGTCACACGGTGGCTCCCCGTGTCTGCATGGGTCACACGGTGGCTCCCCGTGTCTGCGTGGGTCACACGGTGGCTCCCCGTGTCTGCATGGGTCACACGGTGGCTTGGCAGCTCCCCGTGTCTGCGTGGGTCACACGGTGGCTTGGTAGCTCCCCGTGTCTGCGTGGGTCACACGGTGGCTTGGCAGCTCCCCGTGTCTGCGTGGGTCACACGGTGGCTTGGCAGCTCCCCGTGTCTGCGTGGGTCTCACGGTGGCTTGGTCGGCTATGGATCTGATCCCTGGAATTTCTCTGCCCCGATTTACGAAGCTGCTTCTTGCTGATGGTCTCTTCCTTCCTTCATTCTGGCCTGGTCAAGGTCTGGCCTGGTCTGGTCTTCACTTCCCCGATCTGGTCAAGGTCACCTCGCATCCCGAGTCTTCGCTCCCGAGGGGTCTGGAGTTCCTGTTTTTATACTCCTCTGGCTTCACGCCCTTTTCGCACTTCCTGTGACCTTTTGCCAATGGAGTATCGAAAAAGGCTGTTAGTGTCCAATGATCCAATTGATGCCCTATTGACAGGTCACCTGGACCCACCCCAGGTGTCCATCTCCTGTGACCTTGTTTGCACGTACCCCTTACCAAATAAGGTAACGGTGGGAACTCTAGGTGCTCGAGAGTCTGACCGGACCTGGGTTTGTAACAATAGTCCGGTGCATTTCAATTAGATTGATTTTCGCTTGATTGCTGATTGACAGGGCAAGTCTGAACATGTCTTGTCAGCCTGTCTGACCTCGAGTGTATTCAAACTTGGCCAGTCCGAATTCCCATGAGGCTGTGCTGGGGCGACTGGGGCTTGTTTAAAAGTGTCCAATCCTTTCATTCGAAATGGCCAATTTTAATCGGGCCTAAACGCGTGGCCCTGGTAGGTCACCACAACAGATTGAACACACTGGAAATTAGGAAAACCTTTTGGGATCATGAATAAAGAAATTTGTGGTTGATCCTGTGGTGTTTTGTTAGAGGCCGCTGCTGCCCATTGAACTTCAGTAAATTGGAAAGCTAATTTGGTATCATGAGGTACACAAGCTACTCTGTTTTTTCAAATGGAGAACTGTATTAATATAGCTGTTGATATTAAGGTATAGGTACAGTACTTGCAGCAGGAGAGGTACTACTAACATCCCCAACTACATCGCCCCCTGCTGTCAGCATCCACTGTCTTTGTGGGGGGTGAGGGGGGGGGGGGGGGGGGGGGGGGAAGAAGTATCACCCGTGGGTTCTGCTCGTGTGCTTGACATTCAGTGGGTCTGCCAGTGGGGACGGGGCAGAGTTCAAGTGTCACCTCTGAAATACGATTTCACCAAAACACATATCAAACTCAGGAGCAAGTTCATGTGAGACTTGCCCACTGTGTCGCTGGACCCCAGTGTGGGTCAGAGGTCCTTTCATTATCCAGTAATGTAAATTTTCGAGTCTAGGCTTAGTTTAGTAAAACATTATATCTTCCTTTCAGCCGCTGCTTTAAACCTACTCCTGTGACCGAGTCCTTCACTATTCAACCACACAACCCCTTCTTTGGCTTGGTGTCAGTTCCTGTTTGGATTATGTTTCCGTGAAGGCTCTTTTTTAACCTCTTTAAAGGCGAGATAGACATACAAACATAGTTGTGGATGTATATTAATTCTGCTTTACATTCTCAGTGCAGACTATCCTGACCTTCGAAAGCACAACAACTGCATGTCCTCTTGTCTGACCCCTGGTATATATGCCAAGCTTCGGGATAAGACTACACCCATGGGCTGGACACTGGACCAATCCATCCAGACTGGAGTGGACAATCCCGGGCACCCTTTCATCAAGACCGTGGGCATGGTCGCGGGGGATGAGGAATCCTATGAGGTAAAGATAACTGTGCAGTGAATGTGCACAAAGAGGAAACACAGAAAGAGCACAACAACATTTGATTACGTTATGGTCTAGTTTAGGCACAGCATTGTCAAGTATCAGTGAAGTACTGACATGACCTAAGTATGCTAATAGCTGAACTAACATTGAATTTAAAAGACTCAGTCAAGCTCATAATTTACACCGTATAAAATGACATGCATTCATTCTGCAAACAAAAGGAATATGATCAAGCATTGCACCTTTTTTTTTAAATACCCAGGAGCTGAGGGAGTCTATAGTTCCCTATTGTTTTCTCCATAGCAACACCTCAACCAATCAGAGTTAACTTGCCAACCATTCAGCAACCTCTTCTCCTGTCGCATAAATTGCTGTGAATTTTTGAAATTTGGCATCCTTGTGTTTGTCCGGATGAGTGCAGGATGTAAAACTTTGGCAACATGTCTCTTTTCAACAATGTTCTAGAATCTACAGGCTCTTAATAACGGGGCTGGTGTCAGCCAACCAGGACTGCTTCATGTTCCTTGGTCTCGCTCATACTTTTTTGACCTCAGTATTTCCCTGATCTTCCATCTTTCACACGGGTTTCTGAGGGAACAGACGAACATCCCAAGTTGACGACTGGATCATCAAATCTGCCGCACTCCACGCTGGACAGGACACGAGACATTTCTTTTCTTCTAAGAGTCTTTGAGTGGGAAACGAGGAATTGAGCTGTTAGCCAATCTCGATCACATTCCCTTGGAAAAGATGGTGAATGGGGGAGGGGGTCACATGATGCAGCAGGTCCCAGAAGTAAATGGCAATGAATTATTGTTTGAAATATCAGAAGATTTAAAAGGTATGGAGTGTGAGCAGGAGGGTGTCAGTGGAGTGCAGAACTACAGTTTTCAGATCACTGACTGAAAGCAGATTAAAGCCGATATGTTGAACAAACGATTAACATAAGCAGAGGTAAAAATAAATAGACATTCCAATCTACACTATTCACAGAAACGCTGATAGGTGCTTATTACCCAAAGACATTCAGAATGAAATGTAAGAGCATAATTTAAACATCAGTATTGTTAGTAAGTTACATACAGAACCACGTACATCATGATTTCTGGGGACATTCAACATTTCAACAGCTGAACTGGTTTAACTATTTGACTTTGACCCATTGCAGTTTCCAAGGTTGTGCACCAGGAATAAAATCACACACATCACATGAGTTTATTAACAGGCTGCTTCCGACAGAGAACAGATATACCACGCAGCACTTGGTATAAATCTGAACAGGCGACATCATCACATTGGGGAGGGGCTGGATATAGTGGGTCAGACTTGGTTTTCCATCTCCCTGCTCCAGGTCACGTCCAACTCAGACTGATGACATCAAGGACGCCTTTAACTGCGCGGTGAAACTAGCTGCCAGTAATCTAAATGTCAAAGACTTTTATGGGAAAGTGTAGAGGGAGCGTTACTCTGTATCTAACCCCGTGCTGTACCTGTCCTGGGAGTGTTTGATGGGGGCAGTGTAGAGGGAGCTTTACTCTGTATCTAACTCCGTGCTGTACCTGTCCTGGAGTGTTTGATGGGGACAGTGTAGAGGGAGCTTTATTCTGTATCTAACCCCGTGCTGTACTGTCCTGGGAGTGTTTGATGGGGGCAGTGTAGAGGGAGCTTTACTCTGTATCTAACTCCGTGCTGTACCTGTCCTGGGAGTGTTTGATGGGGACAGTGTAGAGGGAGCTTTACTCTGTATCTAACCCCGTGCTGTACCTGTCCTGGGAGTGTTTGATGGGGACAGTGTAGGGGGAGCTTTACTCTGTATCTAACGCCATGCTGTACCTGTCCTGGGAGTGTTTGATGGGGACAGTGTAGAGGGAGCTTTACTCTGTATCTAACCCCGTGCTGTACCTGTCCTGGGAGTGTTTGATGGGGACAGTGTAGAGGGAGCTTTACTCTGTATCTAACCCCGTGCTGTACCTGTCCTGGGAGTGTTTGATGAGGACAGTGTAGAGGGAGCTTTACTCTGTATCTAACCCCGTGCTGTACCTGTCCTGGCAGTGTTTGGTGGGACAGTGTAGAGGGAGCTTTACTCTGTATCTAACCCCGTGCTGTAGCTGTCGTGGGAGTGTTTGATGGGGACAGTGTAGAGGGAGCTTTACTCTGTATCTAACCCCGTGCTGTACCTGTCCTGGGAGTGTTTGATGGGGACAGTGTAGAGGGAGCTTTACTCTGTATCTAACCCCGTGCTGTACCTGTCCTGGGAGTGTTTGATGGGGACAGTGTAGAGGGAGCTTTACTCTGTATCTACCCCATGCTGTAGCTGTCCTGGGAGTATTTGATGGGGACAGTGTACAGGGAGCTTTACTCTGTATCTAACCCCGTGCTGTAGCTGTCCTGGGAGTGTTTGATGGGGACAGTGTAGAGGGAGCTTTACTCTGTATCTAACCCCGTGCTGTACCTGTCCTGGGAGTGTTTGATGGGGACAGTGTAGAGGGAGCTTTACTCTGTATCTAACCCCGTGCTGTACCTGTCCTGGGAGTGTTTGATGGGGACAGTGTAGAGGGAGCTTTACTCTGTATCTAACCCCCGTGCTGTACCTGTCCTGGGAGTGTTTGACTAGGAGAGTGGAGAAGGACCTTTACTCTGTATCTAACCCCGTGCTGTACCTGTCCTGGGAGTGTTTGATGGGGACAGTGTAGAGGGAGCTTTACTCTATATTCAACCACTGCTTTATCTAATTTGGAAACACATTGTTGCCAAAGTTTTCCATTGCTCTTCGCTCAGTTACCTTGCCTCAGGGTTATGGAAACACATTTTGTGAGATTTCCGCAACCTTTTTTAGAAGTCAGCAAATATTTTGCAATTGTAAAGGAGAGTTTTGACTGTACCCATTCTGAAAACTGTCCTTAATGAGTTACCCTGGGACGAGATTCTCCCAGCTCCGCGCCGAGACGGAGAATCCCCGCAACCGAGCCATGCCACCCTGACGCCGGCACGCGATTCTCCTCGGCTCCATTGGCGCCGCCACGTTTGCGGCAGCGCCGGCCGTGGGCCGCTCCAGGCGGCCGGACCGCCGATTCTCCGGCCAGAATGGGCCGAGCGGCCGCTCTGAAAAGGCAGAGTCCTGCCGGCGCCGCCCACACCTGGTCGCAGCCGGCGGGAACTCTCGTGCAGGGTCGGGGGGGGGGGTAGCCTGTGGGGGATAGGAGGGGGGCTCCGATCCCATGGGGGGGCCTCCGATGGGGCTTGGCTTGCGACCGGGTCCCACCGATCGGCAGGCCGGCCTCTCACTCCCCGGGCCTATTTTCTTACGCGCCGGCCCCTGAACACCCGCGCTATGTTGCGTCGGGGCCGGCACGTTGAGGGAGGCCACCGCGCATGCGCGGGTTGGAGCACGCACTGCGCATGCGCGGGTTGGTGCAGCGCCAGATGGGAGGCTGGAGCGGTGTGAACTGCTCCAGTGCCGTGCTGCCCCCCTGTAGGGACCAGAATCGGTCCTCCCAGCGGCCCGTTCACGCCGTCGTGAAATGCGACGGCGTTCCCGGCAGCGTGGACACTCTGCCGCCGAATGGGAAAATCCCGCCCCCTATGTTTGTCTGTTCTGCTCTGTGGGTGAGGGAGTTTTACTCAATTTATTATACTGGGCTATTTGATGGTTTTTGACGTTAACCTTTATGGATCATTTCCCATCAATGTCTCCTCCTGTGACGCAGGTCTTTGCTGACATATTTGATCCTGTGATTATGGAAAGGCACAATGGATATGATCCAAAGACGATGAAGCATCCCACAGATCTCGATTCAAGTAAAGTGAGTAGGAGATGTGTGTTACTGTAAAAGCATATAAACAAACGTGAGCACAAACGTGCGCTAAATTTATTTATTTTTAACGGTGCAATATTCCAGGGAGGTTCCCAGAGGTAAAAGACTCAGCGAGGGGAGTGAATGGGTGGGTGGAGTCAGTGATAGGGGCGGGTGTACATGGGGATGTGGGATGGGAGTGAATGGGTGGGTAGAGTCAGTGATAGGGGAGAGTGTACATGGGGGTGTGGGAGGGGGTGGGTAGAGTCAGTGATAGGGGAGAGTGTACATGGGGGTGTGGGAGGGGAGTGAATGGGTGGGTAGAGTCAGTGATAGGGGAGAGTGTACATGGGGAGTGGGAGGGGGTGGGTAGAGTCAGTGATAGGGGAGAGTGTACATGGGGGTTTGGGAGGGGAGTGAATGGGTGGGTAGAGTCAGTGATAGGGGAGAGTGTACATGGGGCTGTGGGAGGGGGTGGGTAGAGTCAGTGATAGGGAAGAGTGTACATGGGGCTGTGGGAGGGGGTGGGTAGAGTCAGTGATAGGGGAAAGTGTACATGGGGGTGTGGGAGGGGGTGGGTAGAGTCAGTGATAGGGGAGAGTGTACATGGGGCTGTGGGGGGGGAGTGAATGGGTTGGTAGAGTCAGTGATAGGGGAGAGTGTACATGGGGCTGTGGGATGGGAGTGAATGGGTGGGTAGAGTCAGTGATAGGGGAGAGTGTACATGGGGCTGTGGGAGGGGGTGGGTAGAGTCAGTGATAGGGGCGGGTGTACATGAGGATGTGGGATGGGAGTGAATGGGTGGGTAGAGTCAGTGATAGGGAGAGTGTACATGGGGATGTGGGAGGGGAGTGAATGGGTGGGTAGTCAGTGATAGGGAAGAGTGTACATGGGGATGTGGGAGGGGAGTGAATGGGTGGGTAGGGTCAGTGATAGGGGAGAGTGTACATGGGGGTGTGGGAGGGGGTGGGTAGAGTCAGTGATAGGGGAGAGTGTACATGGGGCTGTGGGAGGGGGTGGGTAGAGTCAGTGATAGGGGAAAGTGTACATGGGGGTGTGGGAGGGGATTAAATGGGTGGGTAGAGTCAGTGATAGGGAAGGGTGTACATGGGGGTGTGGGATGGGAGTGAATGGGTGGGTAGAGTCAGTGATAGGGGAGAGTGTACATGGGGATGTGGGAGGGGAGTGAATGGGTGGGTAGAGTCAGTGATAGGGAGAGTGTGCATGGGGATGTGGGAAGTGATTAAATGGATGGGTAGGGTCAGTGATAGGGGAGAGTGTACATGGGGATGTGGGAGGGGAGTGAATGGGTAGGTAGAGTCAGTGATAGGGGAGGGTGTACAGGGGGGTGTGGGAGGGGAGTGAATGGGTGGGTAGAGTCAGTGATAGGGAAGGGTGTACATGGGGGTGTGGGATGGGAGTGAATGGGTGGGTAGAGTCAGTGATAGGGGAGAGTGTACATGGGGCTGTGGGAGGGGGTGGGTAGTGTCAGTGATAGGGGAGAGTGTACATGGGGATGTGGGAGGGGGTGGGTAGAGTCAGTGATAGGGGAGAGTGTACATGGGGATGTGGGAGGGGGTGGGTAGAGTCAGTGATAGGGGAGAGTGTACATGGGGATGTGGGAGGGGGTGGGTAGAGTCAGTGATAGGGGAGAGTGTACATGGGGATGTGGGAGGGGGTGGGTAGGGTCAGTGATAGGGGAGAGTGTACATGGGGGTGTGGGAGGGGGTGGGTAGAGTCAGTGATAGGGGAGGGTGTACATGGGGCTGTGGGAGGGGAGTGAATGGGTGGGTAGAGTCAGTGATAGGGGGGAGTGTACATGGGGATGTGGGAGGGGTGGTTAGAGTCAGTGATAGGGGAGGGTTTACATGGGGCTGTGGGAGGGGGTGGGTAGAGTCAGTGATAGGGGAGAGTGTACATGGGGCTGTGGGAGGGGGTGGGTAGTCAGTGATAGGGGAGAGTGTACATGGGGCTGTGGGAGTGGGTGGGTAGAGTCAGTGATAGGGGAGGGTGTACATGGGGGTGTGGGAGGGGAGTGAATGGGTGGGTAGAGTCAGTGATAGGGGAGGGTGTACATGGGGGTGTGGGAGGGGGTGGGTAGAGTCAGTGATAGGGGGGAGTGTACATGGGGATGTGGGAGGGGATTAAATGGGTGGGTAGAGTCAGTGATAGGGGAGGGTGTACATGGGGGTGTGGGAGGGGGTGGGTAGAGTCAGTGATAGGGGGGAGTGTACATGGGGGTGTGGGAGGGGAGTGAATGGGTGGGTAGAGTCAGTGATGGGGAGAGTGTACATGGGGGTGTGGGAGGGGGTGGTTAGAGTCAGTGATAGGGGAGAGTGTACTTGGGGATGTGGGGGGGATTAAATGGGTGGGTAGAGTCAGTGATAGGGGAGAGTGTACATGGGGGTGTGGGAGGGGTTTAAATGGGTGGAGAATGGAAATAAAAAATCAGCAGAAATGATAAGATGAGCTGCTGACTCACTATTGCTTGCCTTACATTCAGAGTGTGGGGGTGAAGGCATTGAAGTGGTTGATCAGCCCTGATCATCCTGAATGGCAGAGCCAGCCTTTGGGCTGAATGGTCTATTCGTACCCCTGTGCTCCTATATTCCTGTATTAACACATATAATCAAGATCAACCCCATCCAGTTCCAAGAGACTTTGTGATGATCACAAACTCAGAGATAGTTCCTGCTGCCAAAAAATGGCTCCATAAAGCAAGAACATTAAATTAGTTGTCTGCCCTTCGCTTTCTGTATCATCTGGGTTAATGTGGGACTGAGTATAACATCGCTCACACAGTAATACAAGAACATACATGTCCCGTATCCAAGGGTCAGCATAGTGATGGACAGAGATGTGTGTAGCGGCAAGCATGGTGACAGAGATGTGTGTAGCGGCAAGCATGGTGACAGAGATGTGTGTAGCGGCAAGCATGGTGACAGAGATGTGTGTAGCGGCAAGCATGGTGACAGAGATGTGTGTAGCGGCAAGCATGGTGACAGAGATGTGTGTAGCGGCAAGCATGGTGACAGAGATGTGTGTAGTGGCAAGCATGGTGACAGCTCCGAGCTCGGACCCTTTACTATGTATTTGTAAATACTTCCAGTAGCTAATAAATTCTTATACCTTACCTGCTAAAAACTTTGAAGACTTCATTGAACCAACTATAATGTCTGTACTACTCCTCAATGTTCTCTTCGCAGATTAGGAACGGACAGTTTGATAACAATTATGTCCTCTCCTCCCGTGTGAGGACTGGTCGAAGTATCCGCGGACTCAGTATGCCCCCTGCTTGCACTCGGGCTGAGAGGAGAGAAGTGGAGAGGGTGACTGTCGAGGCACTGGCTGGGTTAAAGGGTGACCTCGCTGGAAAATATTACAGCCTGGCCAGTATGACGGACAAGGAGCAGCAGCAACTCATTGACGTAAGACACCAAACTTACATTTAATCTAAGCTCCTGGGCACTGGATGGGGTTCTGGGTTTTGATGCTAGTATTTCCCAACAGGACTCAAATTCAGCCGAGATGCTGGGGTGAAAGTGTCCTGTATCTGTAAGGGTTCATAGCTGAATGACTTTGTAAATCTTAACCAAATTCCAAATGGGCCCATTACATCACAGTCTATGTTCATTAACTGTCATATTCAGAGGACACAAGCATTTGCAGTGAGAGTTCCCTTCTAAGTTTGATTGAGGGGTTTGTTCATCAATATAGAAGGAGCCTCATTCAGTATCTAACCCCGTGCTGTACCTGTCCTGGGAGTGTTTGATGGGGACAGTGTAGCGGGAGCTTTACTCTGTATCTAACCCCGTGCTGTACCTGTCCTGGGAGTGTTTGATGGGGACAGTGTAGAGGAAGCTTTACTCTGTATCTAACTCCGTGCTGTACCTGTGCTGGGAGTGTTTGATGGGGACAGTGTAGAGGGAGCTTTACTCTGTATCTAACCCCGTGCTGTACCCGTCCTGGGAGTGTTTGATGGGGACAGTGTAGAGGGAGCTTTACTCTGTATCTAACCCGTGCTGTATCTGTCCTGGGAGTGTTTGATGGGGACAGTGTAGAGGGAGCTTTACTCTGTATCTAACCCCGTGCTGTACCTGCCCTGGGAGTGTTTGATGGGGACACTGTAGAGGGAGCTTTACTCTGTATCTAACCCCGTGCTGTACATGTCCTGGGAGTGTTTGATGGGGACAGTGTAGAGGGAGCTTTACTCTGTATCTAACCCCGTGCTGTCCCTGTACTGGGAGTGTTTGATGGGGACAGTGTAGAGGGAGCTTTACTCTGTATCTAACCCCGTTCTGTACCTGTCCTGGGAGTGTTTGATGGGGACAGTTTAAATTCTTTTCTCAAGTCTGATGAATGGGACTTGAATCAACTACTTTCTGACTCAGAGACACAAGTGTTAACAATGTGACCTGAATGGCACTGGGTGAGTAGCTTTGTTGGTCACGTTCCCTGGTTTCTGAGTAAACAGATTTTAAAAATATGACCATTTATTTCCATAGGATCACTTCTTGTTTGACAAACCGGTGTCACCGTTGTTGATGTCGGCAGGGATGGCTCGGGATTGGCCTGATGCCCGTGGCATTTGGTGAGTTTATCAGAACCACATTTACATCCCAATCCCAGGCCGGCCGTTTCCATTTGTCCTCCAGGAATCTATTCCCGTCTCGTCTGATGGCCGGTAGCACGGATCAAAGGATAGAGAAAATTCTTCCAAAGCACTGCTCTGTCTGGAGGGGGAGGATGCTGGGGGGGATGCAGGGGGAGGGGAGAGATGAAGGGGGACAATATTGGGAGGGGGTGCAGGTGCTGGAGAGCGGGGGGGGGGGGGAGGGTAGTGGAGGCTGCTCTGGTGCCTGGGTCAGGGGGAGGGGAGGAGGGGAAGGATGCTGGGGGACAATGGGAGGGGCAAAGGGAGGGGGAGGTCACTGGGTGGGGCGTTGCATGGGCAGGGGAAGGGTGGAGAAGTGGAGGATGTTGGGGAGGTTTGGGGGCGGGAGTGGTGCGGAGAGGAGGGGGAGGATTCTGGGGGGCGGTGGGCGGGCAGAAACACGGGAGGAGGGGGGGGGACACTGCGGGTGGTTGCAGGGGAAGGGGAGGAGGGGAGAACTCTGGGCGGTGTGGGGGCACTGGCAGGGGAGGAGGAGGATGTTGGAGGGTTGTGGGGGAGAGATGGAGGAGGAGGACACTGGAGGCCAATTGAAAATTGTGAAACTATATTGTGGTGGATTTTCTGTTGAACACGGAAATTGTGGATAAGGGAACCAAGACAGTGAATGGAATATGATGGGTGTGGGAATCGAATGTTTGATATCCCAACAGAGGTTGGAAGGCTTTGTCTTTTCAGGTTGCGGCCTGAATATTTCCCCAGCCCAGAGTGGCAGCCAGAGTAGATGTCTCTCCTCCCCCAAACTCCTCGTATCCCCTCTCCGTCGTGCTCCCACCTTGCCCACCCTGGATTCCTGCTTCTTGCAGCATTTCTTCCCTGTGGCGGTGGAAACTCATGAGCAAAAATAATCAATGGCAACGGGACCCAACCTTCACGCGGTATATGCAACCTTCTGCCAAAGTCAGGTGATGTGGTCGGAACATTACGCGGCCAAAACTCCAGCAATGGCTCAATCCAGAGTGGCCAATCTGATCTACATCGGCAGGACCATATTGCACAGAATCACGCTCAGTACTTTCATTGGGATTTTAATGTTTTATTGAGGGTTAAAATTTTGGGTGAGCCGTGATTATATCTGTGTTTCGGGGTCGCGATTCTCGCTTTATTCATCTGCATGATCGTTCATCGCAGTTTCCAGGCAACTTGACGACAGGCTGCCGATCTTTGTAGGGCAAGGCTCGATTGTACAGCAGGTCTATCATTCCCAAGCCAACCATTCTGTAGGTGGATTAGTGGGGAGGGGTTCAGTTATTGGGCTGGTAGAGTGGAATGTGTTTGATTTATCTGAATATTGAAGGAGCAAGCTGCCGACCAGATATACCGTGGTCCAAAAGCCAAAACAATCATTTTCCCAACACCCTGTAGGAAACACACTGCAGGTCTGGGAGAGAAAGCCATCTGACATTGAACAGCAACACAAGAAGTAAAAGCTTTAACACAGGGTTTGGCAATGAGCCTCAAAAGGAGATTTTGGGACAGGATGGCCAAAATCTTGCTTAGAGACTTTGGTTTTAAGGGTCATCTTAACGGTGAAAAGAGAGGTAGAGAGAGGTTTGGGGGATGGGGTCGAGATTCGAGAGCTTAAGGTCCAGACAGCTAAATGTATGGTCACCAAATCAGTTATCATAGAATCCCTACAGCGCAGAAGGAGAGCACTGGGCCCATCAAGTCTCCACCGGCCCTTGCTCCAATAGAGTGCCCTACCCAGGCCCAATCCCTCACTCCTAGCCCCGTGACCCCACCTGACCTTTGGGCAATTGATCATGGCCAATTCACCTAACCCGCACATCTTTGGACTGTAGGAGGAAACCAGAGCACCCGGGGGAAACCCACACAGACTTGGGGATAATGTGCAAACTCCACACAGGCAGTCACCCAGGGTCAGAATCGAACCTGGGACCCTGGCGCTGTGAGGCAGCAGTGCTAACCACTGTGCCACCGTTGAGGGAGAACGCAACTAGAATGGCTCCATTTAAATCCCCAACTCTGCCATTCCCCACGCTGCAGCATCCGTTTGTTTTTAAACAATTCCCTGGTTTTAATCTTTATTATTCTGTTTGGGAGTTTCTTTCATGGAATGAAGAATTTGCAATTGTAGAGCAATCGAGTATGTAATTTTATTCAGACGGTGAGCATGAACTGGGGTGGAGACTGAAACTATGGTGGCTGGATTAGGAGGTGAATGTTTGTAATGTGCTTGGAATTAAAGTTTGTAAAGTGTGTAAAGATGGGCTCCAGTTCTATCCTTCACTGCCAGGCTGCCTGGACTAGAAGTTACCTGTTAGCAGTTTGGAGACCTTGTCCCTTGCTCCACCTGTAAATTTAAAATAATATTACAGAGGGTGGCACAGTGGTTAGCACTGCGGCCTCACAGCGCCGGGGTCCCCGGGTTCGATTCCGGTCTCGGGTGACTGTGCGGAGTCTGCATGTTCTCCCCGTGTCTGCGTGGGTTTCCTCCGGGTGCTCCGGTTTCCTCCCACAGTCCAAAGCTGTGCGGGTTAGGTGGATTGGCCATGCGAAATTGCCCCTTGCTGTCCAACGGTGGGCAGGTTAGGTAGGGTTATGGGTTGTGGGGATAGGGCGGGAGAGTGGACCAAAGTAGGGTGCTCTTAGGAGGGTCAATGCAGAGGTGATGGGCCGAATGGCCTCCTTCTGCACTGTAGGGATTCTCTGGATTCTATTAAGGGAATTCAAATAGATGAGGAAGGGACACAAGTTACGATGATCTAAAAGGGTAGTGGAAATAGACCCAATAATACCTTTCAAATGATTATTGTGCAAACACTCAAATGATTAAGTATGAGCAGGCTATAGGCAAAGATCAGGGTGTGTGTGGGGCTCTGTGGTCAGTTCTTTCAAAGAGCTAGTGTAGGATTGATGGTTTAAATGGCCTTCTATGCTATAAGATTCTCGAAGCAACATTTTCCAATCAGCAGCAATAATCTATAATGTAGAGAAATGACCCGACACTTAACAAATATTTTGTTTTAATGGATCTCAAATCAAAGAAATAGATCTGAAATGAATGAAAAAAATGAAAAATCGCTTGTTGTCACGAGTAGGCTTCAAATGAAGTTACTGTGAAAAGCCCCTAGTCGCCATATTCCAGCGCCTGTTCGGGGAGGCTGTTACGGGAATCGAACCGTGCTGCTGGGTCTGCTTTCAAAGCCAGCGATTTAGCCCTGTGCTAAACTGCCCCTGCAAGGGGTGGGAGGGGGTGAGAGAACTGAAAAACTGGGTCAACAAGGTAAGTTTTAAGAAGGTAATTGAAGGAGAGAGCGGCGGAGAGATTTTAGGGAGAGAATTCCAGACATCATGGATTTGGGAATGGGATTAAACCAGGAAGAAAGCTCAATATCTGAATATGGATCATTGGGAGATCTGGAAGCAACGTAGGTCAGCAAGGACAAGATGGCGGAGTAAGGTGATCACAGAAAGGTTTCCAAGTTTCAATACAACCGTGCCTTCTTTTTTAATAAACGGCTTAAACTGCTCTGTCTCTGTCTACTCTTACAGGCACAATAACGAGAAGACTTTCTTAATCTGGGTCAACGAGGAAGACCACACGCGAATCATCTCCATGGAGAAGGGAGGCAACATGAAGCGGGTGTTTGATAAATTCTGTCGAGGTCTCAAAGAGGTAAACTGTTGCAAGTAACAACCCATCCACCAGAATCCCCTCTCCACTCTCTTACAATCTACAGGAGGAGGCCATTCAGCCCCAACGTGCCTGTACTGGCCCTTATTCAATTCGCCTCACTGCTCCCACCCTCTCTCCTCATTGCCCTGGAACTTTATCCCCTTCAAGCATCTATCCAATTTCGACAGAGGAAACAGGGAGTAACTCGTCTCACTGGAGACTCCAGGACCCAGGTTTTAGATAATTGACAGAGAGAAGATGAGAAGATTTTTTTTAAAGCAATGAATTGTTGTGATGTGAAAGGGCAGTGGAAGCAGATTCTGTCATAACATTCAACGTGTGTGGGGGGAATTTGCAGGGTTGTGGGGAAAGTGCAGGATGGATGGGAGATATTGGCTAAAAAAAAATGAGCTAGCGTGGTGGCGCAGTGGTTAGCACTGCTGCCTCACAGCGCCAAGGTCCCAGGTTCGATCCCAGCTCTGGATCACTGTCTGTGTGGAGTTTGCACATTCTCCCTGTGTCTGCGTGGGTTTCACCCCCACAACCCAAAGATGTGCAGGGTAGGTGGATTGGCCATGCTAAATTGCCCCTTAATTGGAAAAAATGAATTGGGTACTCTAAATTATTTTATTTTTTAAATGAGCTTACACAGACAAAATGGACCAAACGGCCTCATTCAGTACAGTGTGATTCTATCTGACGTGGTCCAGGAGGAAACAATCCCAAGCACCCCCCAGCCACTCCCCGCCATTGGCTTCACTTTCAGCAGCTGCTCTGTGTTTCAATCACTTCCTCATTAAATTTCAGATCTCTCCCTCCCCCCCCTCCTTTTCTCCGACAGAATTGTTCAGTTTTCGATCCCTGCCTTGCTTTTGTACACCCCATTGTTGGTCAGGACTGGGTTTAGCAGTTGGGGTGGGGCCTAACACTAAAGACGACAAAGGATTTCACTTCCCACAGCTTCCCTTGAATTTAAATAGGAGCCAAGCGGTTTCAAACAAAAGCCGGCTCTGTGGGGCTTTGGCCATCAAAGGGCTCATTCGCTGCAATCTCCTCCCACACAAACTCTGGCTGTGCTGCCGGCCATTAATCCTGGCTCTTCACAATAATGACCTGTCCATCCCCTGGGTTTGTGAACGCGGTGAGGTATCAGCGATCAGAATGGACGCTGCATTGCGTTTGTGAGATTTTCAAGCAGGTCAGTGCCCAGATCCACAATGTACTTTTGGAATGACCAAGCTTCCCTTATAGCAAATATGTCAAAATATAACTCAGAGTAATTGCCCCTTCAGTTAGTTCCCCCCTTTCCCGTGTGTTAAAGGTGCTGATTTGTATTAGAGTGTTGTACCGTACAGATTGGACACCCCTCTGTTACTTCACAAAATTGCAATTTATAGAACATAGAATTTACAATGCAGAAGGAGGCCATTCGGCCCATCGAGTCTGCACCAGCCCTTGGGAAGAGCACCCTACCCAAGGTCAACACCTCCACCCTATCCCCATAACTCAGTAAGGGCAATTTTGTACACTAAGGGCAATTTATCATGGCCAATCCACCTAACCCGCACATCTTTGGACTGTGGGAGGAAACCGGAGCACCCGGAGGAAACCACCGCACACACGGGGAGGATGTGCAGACTCCGCACAGGTAGTGACCCAGCGGGGAATCGAACCTGGGACCCTGGAGCTGTGAAGCGATTGTGCTATCCACAATGCTACCGTGCTGCCCTATTATCTATTAGTTTATCTTGAGACTTCACTACTCTGACACACGCCTGACCCACCTCCCATTTTCCGACCTCTAGAAACTGGAGCTCACCCAGAACTTTGCTGATTCCCACAAAGTCCTGTTCTCAAATCACCCTGTGCCGCCCCCCCCCCCCCCCCCCACCCCTGACCAACGCTCACTCCACTACTCTTAATTCCCATCATGATTTCAAACCTCTCCAGGACCTCAACCCTCCCTATCCGAGTAATCGCCAACCCCACATCTGTCCGCGATAGGCACGAGATGGCACAGTGGTTAGCACTGCTGTCTCGCCGCTCCAGGGTCCCAGGTTTGATTCCGGCCTCGGGTGACTGTGCGGAGTCTGCACGTTCTCCCCGTGTGTGCGTGGGTTTCCGCCGGGTGCTCCGGTTTCCTCCCACAGTCCAAAGATGTGCAGGTTAGGTGAATTGGTCATGCTAAAATTGCCCCTTAGTGTCCAAGGGTTAGGTGGGATTATGGGATTACAGGAGTGGACCTTGGTAGGGGGGTCTCCATCAGCGGGTCACTGCAGACTTGATGGGCCGAATGGTTTTCTTCTACACTGTAGGGATTCCATTATATCTGCACTCATACAACTCTGGCCTCATGCGTGTCCCTGATTCTAATCACTCCAACATTGCCGGCTGTGCCTTCAGCTGCCTGAGCTCTAGAATTTGCTCTCAAAAACTCTCCGTCTCTCTGTCTCATCCTCCTCCTGTGCAAAGCTTCAGAAAACCTACCTCTCCGACAATGCTTTTGATCACCTGTTCTACTGTGTGGCTAAAGAGCTAATTTTGTCTGCTAGCAGTCCTAGAAAACAATTTGAGATATTTGTGCTACATGACGGGCACAATGAAAAGACAAGCTGTTGTTGAGCCAAGTCCCGAGGACCACCCATTGGATGGGCCGTATTTCTCATGAGAGGAGGCATCCCTAAAATCAGAGTCACATAACAAGACAAATATATCTCCCATCTAGAATATCATTGACATTGGAACTCTCACCTAGATTATCACCACCTAGGGCAATGGTTAGCACAGTTGCTTCACAGCTCCAGGGTCCCAGGTTTGATTCCCGACTTGGGTCACTGTCTGTGCAGAGGCTGCACGTTCTCCCCGTGTCTGCGTGGGTTTCCTCCGGGTGCTCCGGTTTCCTCCCACAGTCCAAAGATGTGCAGGTTAGGTGGATTGGCCATGCTAAATTGCCCTTAGTGTCCAAAAAGGTTAAGTGGGGGTTACGAGGATAGGGTAGAGATGTGGGCTTGAGAATGCTGCTCTTTGTAAGGGTCGGTGCAGACTCGATGGGCCGAATGGCCTCCTTCTGCACTGTAAATTCTATGAATCATTCACATTGGAATCTCACCGAGAATATCACTCAAGCCGATGATGTGGGAATGAAGATTTGAATTGTGTCTCAAAGATGAGGATGTTACAAAGCAGAATTGAAACCTCCTCCTGTCTGTCTCTGAACCATTATCAGACTTTAGGAGAGTTGAACATTTTACCACAGATTGGTGAGACGGTGGAACATTCACTACCGTTTGAAATAGTTGAGGCAGAGAGTTTTGATACATTTAAGGGAAAGATAGATGAACTGACGAGAGAGAGAGAGGAATAGAAAGATTTGTTGATGGGGTTAGCTGTGGAGAATAAACACCAGCATGGAGCCATTGGGCTAAATGCCCTGGTTCTGTGTTGTACACTCAATGTCATTCTGTGCGTCCATTCATTCTTGCCAACTCTGAGAAAACTGGATACTAACGCCGAGCTCTGCAATGGACAATGTTTTTCCAGGTTGAGAGACTCATCGCTGAGAAAGGCTGGGAGTTTATGTGGAACGAGAGACTCGGATACATTCTGGCCTGTCCGTCAAATCTGGGCACTGGGCTCCGAGCTGGGGTACACATCAAACTCCCCATGCTCAGCAAGGTACCATTTCAATCTTATTTACCAGATGGACTATAATGAACGTCAGCTCTCTGAAGAGTGCATAACACTGAAATAAATTCTTTAAAAGCACAGGAGGGTTTTAAAACAACATTGGAAATGCACAGAATATCAGTGCAGGGAAAAAGGACTGGTCTTCCTCTTTCAAATACAGATAGAGCTCCACGTGAAATTCAGGAACAGGTTGGGGGATGAGGGATTCTGGGCCACAAGGAACTGAACAGACCCGTGGAGCCAGTTGTGTAAATGGAGCAGGACTGAACAGAACCTGACTTAGACAAGTCTACCGATGGAAAGTGGAAGTAAAGTCCATGTCGTCCCAGACACCATAGGCTGCTTTCTGCTTTGAGGGGGAGAGAGCTGACTAATGGTGATTTAATCTGAGGGTCACCATACCACAGGAGAGGGGCAAGGTTGAGTTGGCAGCCCACAGGTATAAGAAATAGCAATGATCACGATGGCAGCGTGGGAGCCTTACTAGGGTCAGTGCTGGGATTCAGTGAAGGGGACCATGGACGAAGAGCTTAACTTTTAACCTATGCTGTAACTGTCCCGGGAACCCCCTTCTGCACCTGTCCCGGGAGTGTTTGATGGGACAATGTAGAGGGAGCTTTACTCTGTATCTAACCCCCTTCTGCACCTGTCCTGGGAGTGTTTGATGGGGACAGTGTACAGGGAGCTTTACTCTGTATCTAACCCCGTGCTGTACATGTCCTGGGAGTGTTTGATGGGACAATGTAGAGGGAAGTTTACTCTGTATCTAACCCCGTGCTGTACCTGTCCTGGGAGTGTTTGATGGGGACAGTGTAGAGGGAGCTTTACTCTGTATCTAACCCCGTGCTGTACCTGTCCTGGGAGTGTTTGATGGGGACAGTGTAGAGGGAGCTTTACTCTGTATCTAACCCCGTGTTGTACCTGTCCTGGGAGTGTTTGATGGGGACAGTGTAGAGGGAGCTTTACTCTGTATCTAACCCCCTTCTGCACCTGTCCTGGGAGTGTTTGATGGGGACAGTGTAGAGGGAGCTTTACTCTGTATCTAACCCCATGCTGTCCCTGTCCTGGGAGTGTTTGATGGGGACAGTGTAGAGGGAGCTTTACTCTGTATCTAACCCCATGCTGTACCTGTCCTGGGAGTGTTTGATGGGGACAGTGTAGAGGGAGCTTTACTCTGTATCTAACCCCGTGTTGTACCTGTCCTGGGAGTGTTTGATGGGGACAGTGTAGAGGGAGCTTTACTCTGTATCTAACCCCGTGCTGTACCTGTCCTGGGAGTGTTTTATGGGGACAGTGTAGAGGGAGATTTACTCTGTATCTAACCCTGTGCTGTACCTGTCCTGGGAGTGTTTGATGGGGACAGTGTAGAGGGAGCTTTACTCTGTATCTAACCCTGTGCTGTACCTGTCCTGAGAGTGTTTGATGGGGACAGTGTAGAGGGAGCTTTACTCTGTATCTAACCCCGTGCTGTCCCTGTCCTGGGAGTGTTTGATGGGGTCAGTGTAGAGGGAGCTTTACTCTGTATCTAACCCCGTGCTGTACCTGTCCTGGGAGTGTTTGACGGGACAATGTAGAGGGAGCTTTACTCTGTATATAACCTCGTGCTGTACCTGTCCTGGGAGTGTTTGATGGGGACAGTGTAGAGGGAGCTTTACTCTGTATCTAACCTCCTTCTGCAGCTGTCCTGGGGGTGTTTGATGGGGACAGTGTAGAGGGAGCTTTACTCTGTATCTAATCCCATGCTGTACCTGTCGTGGGGGTGTTTGATGGGGACAGTAGATGGAGCTTTACTCTGTATCTAATCTCACATTGTAAATTGCTGTAATAAGTATTTTTTTCCTGTTGCGAGGCGTCTTGCTGTAATAAACAAGAACCATAGAGCAAAACAAACGCTCAAATTCTCAGAGGATTTGAAGTTCCCACCAGGCCATATCATTCATTAACACCTTTCATTTTTCCAGTTAACCTATTCTCAGCCTGAATCAGGAAGTAAATACCAGCTGCGACTCCAGATAAAGTGAGTTTCGTTGGAATAAAGGGGTTTACCATCTCTGTGCAGATCCCAGTTGACAGCACAGCCTTAACTAAACTTACCTGAGCCCTTATTCAACTCCCCGTGCCATTGTGTTGTGGTGTGAATGATCTGTGTCCATTGTGAAATGGGAACAATGTAAATGGAAGCCAGTTCTTTGTATATTTGGGTTGGAAGAGCGGTTATGCTCTCTGATTATCTTGGTGATATGGACATCAAGCGACCAATGATGAGAGCATCTGGGTGGGGCAGGCGAAGGTAGGTCATGTGATGAAATCTCCAGGAATCTATCCAAGTTGAATTGCCACCCTCCCTTCAAATGGCCTATTTCTCAGCAGTTAAGGGCAGGGGAAACATATTGCAGGTGTGAGTTGAGTGTGTACATATCCCTTTCCTGAAGGCCTCCAATCACCAATTATAGAAAGCAGCCTATTCACACTCTGGGATTACAGGAGGATATAGACGGGCTGGTCAGAGGGGCTGATCGGTGGCAAATGGAATTCAATCCGGATAAGCATTTGGACTGGATAAACAAGGCAAGGGAATATATGATAAACAGCAGGAGCCTGGGAAGCCCCGAGGATCAGAGGGACCTTGGTCTGCATGTACACCCGTCCCTTAAGGTAGCAGAGCAGGTGGGTACAGTGGGTAAGATGGCAGATGGTATACTTGCCTTTATTAGCCGAGGCACAGAGTTTAAGATCAGGGAGGTTATTATTATTATTATTATGCTGGAACTGTATAAAATGTTGGTCAGGCCACAGCTAGAGTATTGTGGGCAGTTCTGGAATCCACATTATAGGAGGGATGTGATAGCCACTGGGAAGGGAGCAGAGGAGATTTACCAGGATGTTGCCTGGGCTGGAGAGTGTTAGTTATGGAGAGAGATTGGATAGACTGGGGTTGTTTTCCTTGGAGCAGAGGAGGCTGAGGGGGGACAGGATTGAAATGTATAAAATTACGAGGGGCATAGTTGGATAGACAGGAAGAAACCTTTCCCCTTGGTGGAGGGATCAGTGACCAGGTGGCAGAGATTTAAGGTGAGGGGCAGGAGGGTTAGAGGGGATGTGAGGAAAAACCTTTCACCCAGAGGGTGGGGGGGCCTGGAACTCGCTGCCTGAAAGGGAGATGGAGGCAGAGACCCTCATAGCATTGAAGAAGTATTTCGATGGACGCTTACGATCCCAGGGCAGACACGGATGTGGGCCCAGTGCTGGGAAATGGGATTAGAATAGTTAGGTGGTTGTTTTTGACCAGCACTGACGCGATCGGCCGAAGGGGCCTTTCCTGTGCTGTTGATGTCTACCCCTCATCACTTGCCCAAAGACTGAGAAATGTGCTTTGTTTGCTTTTAACAGAGAGATATTAGATGGAGCTAGCAGTTATGTCAATTATATTTCTGATTCAGGATCCTCGATTCTCAAAAATCCTGGAGAACCTGCGTTTGCAGAAACGTGGGACAGGAGGAGTGGACACTGCGGCCGTGGGCAGTGTGTTTGACATCTCGAACCTGGACCGTTTGGGGAAATCCGAGGTTAGTTATTCTTTCTACCCAAACGCATCTGCGTGAGACGAAGAGACGGAGGAAGGGAAGAGGGGTGATGTGGGGGAGGGGAATAGAAGAGAGGGAGGGTGTGGGAGGGGACGAGGAAGAGGAGGGTGAGAGGACAGGGAAGGGAATTTTGGGGGAGGGGTTTGGGAATGAGGGGAATGTCCATGGGAGAAGGTCAGGTAGGGGACGGTATTTTTTGGGGGAGATGGTTGTGGGAGGGGGGGAGGGGTAACAGGTGAGGAGAAGACAGGTGAGGTGAGGACAGACGAGGGAACAGGTCTCCTTGGGAATACAGGGGCAGCGAAGAGGAAGGGGTTTTTTTCGGGAAGGGGCTTGTGAGGAATAAGCAGGTGGGACGAGGGGTAGGCGGGAGAAGGAAGCGAAGAACGGAGTAAAGAAAGGGTTATCTTTCCAGCAAATAGTGTAACAAGTCCGACGTAACCTTTGAACAGATGTAACCAGGTCTTGTTTCCTTCTACAGGTGGAGCTGGTTCAGTTGGTGGTTGATGGAGTCAACTATTTAGTTGAGTGTGAGAAGAAGCTTCAGAAAGGGCAAGATATAAAGGTCCCGGCCCCCCTGGTCCAGAACCGACGATAATCCCTCGCGTTACTCTGTCATTATTGAGAGTGATGGCACGTTAGACATGTTAAAAGTCTGGAAATGATCACACTTTCAAACCAGATAAATAAACTCCCCGACCATCTAAACTCACAGAATTCTGGCTACTTGTAAGCTTTTTGTCAACCTTATAATGGAACTGTGAGACTGCATTCAGATCTGATCATCCACCCTTCACCGGGTCACCTTGTAAAGGGAATCAGACACAGACCCCGTCCCGTCACCGTGTGGGGGAATCACACAGACCCCGTCCCATCACCGTGTGGGGGAATCACAGACCCCCGTCCCATCACCGTGTGGGGGAATCACAGACACAGACCCCGTCCCGTCACCGTGTGGGGGTATCACAGATCCCCATCCCATCACCGTGTGGGGGAATCACAGACCCCCGTCCCATCACCGTGTGGGGGAATCACAGACCCCCGTCCCATCACCGTGTTGGGGAATCACAGACACAGACCCCCGTCCCATCACCGTGTGGGGGAATCACAGACACAGACCCCCGTCCCATCACCGTGTGGGGGAATCACAGACACAGAACCCCGTCCCATCACCGTGTGGGGGAATCACAGACCCCCGTCCCATCACCGTGTTGGGGAATCACAGACACAGACCCCCATCCCATCACCGTGTGGGGGAATCACAGACACAGACCCCCGTCCCATCACCGTGTGGGGGAATCACAGACCCCGTCCCATCACCGTGTGGGGGAATCACACCCCCCCGTCCCATCACCGTGTTGGGGAATCACAGACACAGACCCCCGTCCCATCACCGTGTGGGGGAATCACAGACACAGACCCCCGTCCCATCACCGTGTGGGGAAATCACAGACCCCCGTCCCATCACCGTGTGGGGGAATCACAGACACAGAACCCCGTCCCATCACCGTTTGGGGGAATCACAGACCCTCGTCCCATCACCGTGTGGGGGAATCACAGACACAGACCCTCGTCCCATCACCGTTTGGGGGAATCACAGACGCAGACCCCCGTCCCATCACCGTGTGGGGGAATCACAGACACAGACCCCCGTCCCATCACCGTGTGGGGGAATCACAGACACAGATCCCCGTCCCATCACCGTGTGGGGGAAATCACAGACCCCCGCCCCATCACCGTGTGGGGGAATCACAGACACAGACCCCCGTCCCATCACCGTGTGGGGGAAATCACAGACCCCCGCCCCATCACCGTGTGGGGGAATCACAGACACAGACCCCCGTCCCATCACCGTGTGGGGGAATCACAGACCCCCGTCCCATCACCGTGTGGGGGAATCACAGACACAGACCCCCGTCCTATCACCGTGTGGGCGAATCACACAGACCCCCGTTCCATCACCGTGTGGGGGAATCACAGACACAGACCCCGTCCCATCACCGTGTGGGGGAATCACAGACACAGACCCCCGTCCCGTCACCGTGTGGGGAAATCACAGACCCCCGTCCCATCACCGTGTGGGGGAATCACAGACACAGACCCCCGTCCCATCACCGTTTGGGAGAATCACAGACACAGACCCCCGTCCCATCACCATGTGGGGGAATCACAGACACAGACCCCGTCCCATCACCGTGTGGGGGAATCACAGACACAGACCCCCGTCCCATCACCATGTGGGGGAATCACAGACACAGACCCCCATCCCATCACCGTGTGGGGGAATCACAGACCCCCGTCCCATCACCGTGTGGGGGAATCACAGACACAGACCCCCGTCCCATCACCGTGTGGGGGAAATCACAGACCCCCGCCCCATCACCGTGTGGGGGAATCACAGACACAGACCCCCGTCCCATCACCGTGTGGGGGAAATCACAGACCCCCGCCCCATCACCGTGTGGGGGAATCACAGACACAGACCCCCGTCCCATCACCGTGTGGGGGAATCACAGACCCCCGTCCCATCACCGTGTGGGGGAATCACAGACACAGACCCCCGTCCTATCACCGTGTGGGCGAATCACACAGACCCCCGTTCCATCACCGTGTGGGGGAATCACAGACACAGACCCCGTCCCATCACCGTGTGGGGGAATCACAGACACAGACCCCCGTCCCGTCACCGTGTGGGGAAATCACAGACCCCCGTCCCATCACCGTGTGGGGGAATCACAGACACAGACCCCCGTCCCATCACCGTTTGGGAGAATCACAGACACAGACCCCCGTCCCATCACCATGTGGGGGAATCACAGACACAGACCCCGTCCCATCACCGTGTGGGGGAATCACAGACACAGACCCCCGTCCCATCACCATGTGGGGGAATCACAGACACAGACCCCCATCCCATCACCGTGTGGGGGAATCACAGACCCCCGTCCCATCACCGTGTGGGGGAATCACAGACACAGACCCCCGTCCCATCACCGTGCGGGGGAATCACAGACACAGACCCCCGTCCCATCACCGTGTGGGGGAATCACAGACACAGACCCCCGTCCCATCACCGTGTGGGGGAATCACAGACACAGACCCATCACCGTGTGGGTGAATCACAGACACAGACCCCCGTCCCATCACCGTGTGGGGGAATCACAGACACAGACCCCCGTCCCATCACCGTGTGGGGGAATCACAGACACAGACCCCCGTCCCATCACCGTGTGGGGGAATCACAGACACAGACCCCCGTCCCATCACCGTGTGGGGGAATCACAGACACAGACCCATCACCATGTGGGGGAATCACAGACACAGACCCCAGTCCTATCACCGTGTGGGGGAATCACAGACCCCAGTCCTATCACCGTGTGGGGGAATCACAGACACAGACCCCCGTCCCATCACCGTGTGGGGGAATCACAGACACAGACCCATCACCATGTGGGGGAATCACAGACACAGACCCCAGTCCTATCACCGTGTGGGGGAATCACAGACACTGACCCCCATCCGATCACCGTGTGGGGGAATCACAGACACAGACCCCCATCCCATCACCATGTGGGGGAATCACTTGCACTTGCGATCCCAGGGCAGACACGGCTATGTGCCAGGTTCTGGGAAGTGGGTTTCGAATAGTTAGGTAGGTGGTTGTTTTTGACCAGCACAGATGTGATGGGCTGAAAGGCCTTTTCTGTCCGGTAGACCTCCTTAACTCTATGACTCTCCATTGCCTATGTTTGCACAAGTGCAGCGCTGGACGTCAGTGAGGGAATGTGATGCCCCCCCATAGTCTGTTAGCTTAACAACACTCAAGTCTCACTGCACTGGGGGAGGCTGATAGTTCCTAAGGAAGAGCTAGTGCTGTGGACAAAGTGCCTGTATCCTTGAAGTCTGAAACTCAACATCCCAAAATAGCGCAAAGGGAAAATGCACCAGTCATCCTCGCTCATGTTAGAAGTTATGACAAGTGAACAGATTTATAACATCAAGACATATTTAACAACAAAATGCTGACTTCAGAGTTTGAGTCCAAGGATAATTGATTTAATTTCTCGTACATTCTGGGGCCTGAGCTCCGGGTTTCACTTATACCTGGAGCTCCATTATCCAGTCTGCAAGAAGTTTAATAACCTTGGTAAATCAGTGAGAGTCAAAGGTTTATTTTGCGTTGACCAGCTGTTATGTAATGCACACGTTGATCGGGGCAGGGAAGTATTTCTTATCCAGTTCCTGGTGGATTTTAGCATTCATGCATCGCTGATATTTGTCCTCAGGATTGGCCTTGCAGACCAATGATAGCGCAAGCTCCGCGTTGCCAACATTTCTCTTCTGCAAGTTTCAATTTAAAACAGAAAATGATGTTTTGCCTTAACTGCAGTCACTGGGAACTGGATAAAACATGAGACGAACCTGAAGCTACTCAATTGATACTAATTAAAGGGGAGAGACCGACAATTTCTCACTTCCCATGTAGAACCCACAATGATCATCCAGGTTTGTTGTATTTCCATGTATTCATGATCTCCTTTTGCCAGAACAAGCTCCTTAAAATCCTCAACAATGCAATCACCAATAGCTGGTAGAGAAAGCTGACCTGTGATCTGGCAGGGGCTCGCAAATCGGGCTCCATACCCCTTAACATCTTAGTAATATTCTACCAGCCCTGCCACAAATCTACATTAGATGCATGGAATATCCGGGCAGCGATAAAAGGCTTCACCAATCAACACATTTGAAATGTATAGAATTACCCTTGAGAGCTAATGGAGGCAATATTGAGTGAGATTTTAACTCACATAAAACCCATTTGCAGAGTTAAAATCAGGCCCAATGCCTCCAAATGACAGAAGGGGCTGGTTTAGCACACTGGGCTAAATCGCTGGCTTTGAAAGCAGACCAAGGCAGGCCAGCAGCACGGTTCAATTCCTGTACCAGACTCCCCGAACAGGCGCCGGAATGTGGCGACTAGGAGCTTTTCACAGTAACTTCATTTGAAGCCTACTCGTGACACTAAGCGATTATTATTATTATTTTCATTTTCAAAATTATCCATGAATATTTCATAAAGGAAAACCAAGATTTGGTGCTGACCATTCATTGCTGGGGTCCAGTGCAATGAGAGATGTCAATGATCATTGCCAGGGGTCACTGTCCATTGCCAGGGGTCACTGCCCATTTCCAGGGGTCGCTGTCCATTGCTAGGGGTCACTGTCCATTGCCAGGGGTCACTGTCCATTGCCAGGGGTCACTGCCCATTGCCAGGGGTCACTGTCCATTGCCAGGGGTCACTGTCCATTGCCAGGGGTCACTGTCCATTGCCAGGGGTCACTGTCCATTTCCAGGGGTCACTGCCCATTGCCAGGGGTCACTGTCTATTGCCAGGGGTCACTGTCCATTTCCAGGGGTCACTGTCTATTGCCAGGAGTCACTGTCCATTGCCAGGGGTCACTGTCCATTTCCAGGGGTCACTGTCCATTGCCAGGGGTCACTGATCATTGCCTAGGGTCACAGATCATTACCAGGGGTCACTGATGATTGCCAGGGGTCGCTGATGATTGCCAGGGGTCACTGACCATTCCAGGAGGTCACTGACGTTGCTGGGGACCCCTGCTTCTTTCTGGATGTCCATTGACCACTTGCAGAGTAGGTTTGTTGCTGGTCTCAATTTCACATGGCAACGTGGCTGGGATGTCTCTGAGCAGGACTAGCTCTCCGCTGGAAGGATGCCGAATGTGGTCTCACCAGGGAGTTTCTGTAGAGGGAGGAATCCCCGAGGAATGCCGGTGACACTGATCTCTGCAGCTCTACAATCAGGAGACAATAAAGAAATTTCAATTAGCTTCCACCCTCTGATAGCTATACCAGCTTGTGCGAGGAGTGAGGGAACACTGCCAATGCCAATGCACAAGCGCGATTCCAGTCAGATTTATATTGTAACCAGTTGGTCAATCACCCTGTGTCACAGTTCACAGAGAAAATGAAAACTTGGCCTCTCTTGGTTTAGCACACTGGGCTACATCGCTGGCTTTGAAAGCAGACCAAGGCAGGCCAGCATCACGGTTCAATTCCCGTACCAGCCTCCCCGAACAGGTGCCGGAATGTGGCGACTAGGGGCTTTTCACAGTAACTTCATTGAAGCCTACTCGTGACAATAAGCGATATTCATTTTCATTTCTCTCATTGTCCCCGCTCTCGTTCCCTCTCTCTCACTGTTGCATCTTTCTCTTCCTTAGAGCCTCTCACACTCACTCTTTTTCAATAATAAGAATCTTCTTTATTGTCACAAGTAGGCTTACATTAACACTGCAATGAAGTTACTGTGAAAAGCCCCTAGTCGCCTGTTCAGGTACACAGAGGGAGGATTCAGAATGCCCAATTCACCCAACCGCACGTCTTTCGGGACTTGTGGGAGGAAACCGGAGCACCCGGAGGAAACCCACGCAGACACGGGGAGAATGTGCAGACTCCGCACAGACAGTGATCGAAGCCACGAATCGAACCTGGGACCCTGGCGCTGTGAAGCAACAGTGCTAATCACTGTGCTACCTGTAAATGAGGTTTGTCTCTTTTTGTTACTTGCTCTTTCTCCTTCCTCCTCTCAGTGTTCTATATCGTGCAGTGACAGTAACTGTCTTGCTGGGACCAGTTGGCTATGATAACCAAATGGTGCCTTAGGAAAATCAAAGGGGGACCTGATGACCTGAAGAGACAACATTGTAGTTTCCAGGGACCCTGAAATTGAGATCCCTGTCTTCAATTTCATATGATTGAAGCTATGATTAATTGGCACGTGTCCCTGTCCAGATTTACCATCTTGAAAGGGCCATTGGAAACAGCAAGCTGATAGGCACAATGGCCTTGGTTTGGGGAGATGGAGAGAGAGAGAGAAGGCTGAGCAGTCAATAATAGTCCTGTCCGCTCCTGAAGATGTTGCCTCCCTGCTCAGGTCCAGATTTCACTTTTACTGGCCACTCTGTGATATCTCACCCCATTCAACATTCCCAGATCGTGACCATGGGTTGTGCGGAGGGAAGATCACACATGTAGGTGACCCTATCCATATCCAATGTCCCACATTTCAAACAAAGAGGTGGTCCTTGCATCTTCTCATTCTTCCCCTTGAAGCCCATTGGAAGGATTAATTGTCTGCCTTTTCCCATGACTGGGACTATCATTCTACCATCTGATGCTGGGCAGGGGTTGGTTAGACATTAATGGAGAAGGCATCCACATCCAATCCAATCCAATCCAGCCAATGAGCAAAATCAACCCGCAGGATTTCAATTCTTAATTCTGAACCAAAGTTCAAGTCTCCACTTGTCGGAAATGTCTAGATGGGGGCTTGAACCCTGCACCCTCCCACTCAATAAGTAGGAACATGTGAATTAGGAGCGGAGTAGAGCATTCAGCCCCTCGAGCCTGCTCCGCCATTCAATAAGATCACAGATGAACTGAGTGTGACCTCAACTCCACGTTCCTCCACCCCCCCCCCCCCACCCCCCGATAACCTTTGACTCCCTTGTTAGTGAAGAATCTCTGAACCTCTGCCTTAAAAATATACAACGCCTCTGCCCACAACACTCTCTGGTGAATAGAGTTCCAAAGATTCCCAACCTTCTGAGAGAAACAACTTAGTCTTAAATGGGAGATCCTTATTTTTAAATTGTGTTCTAGTGTCTCCCAAACTGGGGGGACATTCAATCAGCATCCACCCTGTCAAGGACCCACAGGATCTTATATGTTTCACTAAGTTCATCAGAGGTGAGGTGAGAGTGACTGCCCTTGACATCAAGGCAGCATTTGACCGAGTATGACATCAAGGAGCCCGAGCTAAATTGGAGTCAACGGGAATCCCGGGAGAGCTCGCCACTGACACAAAGGAAGATGGTTGTGGTGATGGAGGTCAATCATCTCAACTCCGGGACATCACTGCAGGAGTTCCTCAGGGTCGTGTCCTCGGCCCCAACCATCTTCAGCTGCTTCATCAATGATCTCCCTCCATCATAAGGTCAGAAGTGGGGATGTTTTCAGATGTCTGCACAATGTTCAGCACCATTTGTGACTCCTCAGATAATGAAGCAGTCCACGTCCAAATGCAGCAAGACCTGGACAATATCCAGGCTTGGGGCTGACAAGTGCTAGGCAATGACCATCTCCTACATGAGAGGATCTAACCATCGCCCCTTGACATTCAATGACATTACTGTCGCTGAATTCCCCACAATCAACAACCGGAAAGTTATCATTGATCAGAAACTGAACTGGACCCAGCCACATTAATACTGTGGAAACCAGAAAGGTCAGAGGCAAGGCATCCTACAGCGAGTAACTCACCTCCTGACGACCCCCCCCCCCCCCAAAGCCTGTCCACCATCTACAGGGCACAGGTCAGGAGTGTAATGGAATACTCTCCACTTGCCTGGATGAGTGCATCTCCAGCATCACTCAAGAAGCTCGTCACCATCCAGGACAAAGCAGCTTGATTGCTCCTCTTTCCACAAACATTCAAACCCCCCACCATCGACAAACGGTGGCAGCCGTGTGTACCATCTACAAGATTCACTCACCAAGGTTCCTTAGACAGCACCTTCCAAACCCATGACCACTACCATCTAGAAGGACAAGGGTAGCAGATACCTGGGAACCCCACCACCTGGAGGCTCCCCTCCAAGTCACTCACCACCCTGACTTGGAAATATATCGCCGTTCCTTCAATGTTGCTGGGGCAAAATCCTGGAACTCCCTTCCTAACAGCACAGTGGGTGTACCTACACCCCAGGGACTGCAGTGGTTCAAAATGGCAGCTCACCACCTCCTTCTGAAGGGCAACAAGGGATGGGCAATAAATGCTGGTCTAACCAGCGACTCCCACATCCCGTAAATTAATTTAATAAAAGTTCACATCTCAATCTCCTAAACTCCAATGGACACATGCCCATTTGACCTTTCCCCACCCACCACAAACCCCCATCCCAGATATCAGTCCTGAACCTTCCCTGAACTGCTTCTAATGCATTTATATAATTTCTTAAATCAGGGGACCAAAAGTATACACAGGACTCCAGATGTTGTCACACCATCACTCTGTACAACGGTTGCAAAACACGTCTACTGTTTGTTCCATCATCTTGCAATAAGCAAAATTCCCTTTGGCTTCCTAAGGAGTCAAAGGCTCACTTATTGTCTCACCCAAGTTATCACCGTCCCTTTAATTCCGCTTCTATTCTGGAGACAAAGTAGTTATGTGGTCCTTTATCAAATGCTCCTACTTTCCGACAGGTGCTAGAAATTTTAACGGACTAAAGGTTAATTTCCCCTCCAGGCCCCAAGCTCAGGATGAAAGAAAGGAGAAGGTGGCATTACCTCGAGTGAGAGAGAGAGGAGCCGGGCCATTTCCATTGTCTGTTTGCTTCTTGCTGATGCCCCCGTTCTGGGCAACGATAGCTGGTCCTGGGACCCCTTCTGAAGCCTGTAGCACGGAGACCCCGAACCACAGGCGAATGTTCTCCTTCAGGCAACGTCTGAACTGACGGTTCAGGAGAGCGTAGACTACCGGGTTCAGAGCACAGTTCACAAAGGTCAGCCAAGTTGCCAGGAAATCCAACATCCTGGGAACCTTTCTACCGGACATAGAGCCAGGGTGAAAGTTCAAAATGAAGTAGGGCATCCAGGTCACAACATGGGCGGTTAACACAGCGGCGATGGTTTTGGTTGTTTTTGACTCCATTGCTATGTCAGAAGTGCTACTTGCGTTGAAGTTAAAGGTCGAGTTGGAAGATATAAAGCTGGCCCACTTTCGCGAAAGGCTTGACTGCAATAGTCTGAAGGACCTCAGTTCCATCAGGGTGGGACTACCTTCCTGCTCAGGAGACAGGTTACTGGTGAAACGCTGGGTTTTGTGCTTCACATGGTCACGGGTAACTTGGTATATGAGATAATAGGAGATGGCGACCACTAGCAAAGACATCAAATAGATCCAAATGAAAAGGTAGATCCCATAAGCCAGACTAGACCCTCCGTCAGACCAGCTGTAGTCACACAAACACCTTGCAGGGGAGAACTTGTAGAGGCCGAGACCGAAAAGTGGTGGGACTCCACAGAGCAGGCCGCTCCACCACAAGAACCCGATCATCTTCCTCGCGTTGACCCTTGTTATGGTGAGTATAAACGGCCTTGCGATGACATAATACCTGTCAACCGCAATGCCGGCCACCGACAAGATGGAGACGTTCCTCAGCGAGAAGGTTAGGAAGCCCGAGGTTTGGCACAAGGTCCCACCAAATGGCCAACTCTGGGCGCTGGTTGCTATGATGATGACCGGCAGGCCTAAAAGAGCAACGAGCAAATCCGCCAGGGCCAGGGATACCACAAACATATTGGGGATACTTCTCAAAGGTCGACATTTATAGACCAACACGAGGACCAGGATGTTCAATGGAAGAGCAATGATTAAGATGAGCAGATATAGGATTGCCTGGGTAGCTGTGGCTGCCAGAAATTGTGGTGGTTGTCCACTGCTATTGGATCCCAACGTTTCTGAGGTCAAGCTCTGAAGATTGCTCATCGTTGATGTAACTTCACTCAACTCGGTGGTGACCTGCGACTCTGCGAAGACAAGCCTTATCATCAGTTTGATTTGCTGGGATATTAATGCTCAGTAAGTCAGCGTGGCTGGTTGGTCAATAGTAATCCCTTGGAAAACAGAAATAACTTATTGTTTAGCACAGAAAAAAAGATGACTGCCACAATCACGCCTCTGAATTCCAAGGTTTTGGGTTCAACAGCCACTCCAGAGCTCAAGCACAAAATGCTAAACTGACACTCCAGTGCAGTACGGAGCGAGTGCTGCATTGTTGGAGCCTTTGTCCTTCGGATGAAACGTCAAACTGAGGCCCTATCTGCCCACTGGGGGGGATGCAAAAGATCCCATTGGCGCTGGAAGGGTGTTGGCTCCTGGTGTCCTGGGGCCAATATTTATCCCTCAATCAACATCGGGAAAAGAAGCAGATTATCTGGTCATTATCTCATTGCTGTTTGTGGAATCTTGCTGTGCGTAAAATGGCTGCCGCGTTTCCTGCATGACAGCAGCGACCACACTTCAAAAATTACTTCTATGGCTGTGACGCATTTTGAGATGTCCAACAGTCGTGAAAAAAATGCGATATCAAAACAATTTTCTTTTGTTTATCAAAACTTCGCCCAGTGAATGAGTTGGTCTTTGGTGCTCTGTGACCCTGGAGCCGGCAGTCACACCCTGGCACCACCACCCAGGCCAGTCCACCGGTTCTTGATCTCAGGAGGTTGCCCCATGAATACCCTGCCTTATCTTCACTTGTAGAAACAGTTGGTGGCTGGATCAGGCAGACGACCAGTTGGCTCTGATCAGCCTGAAAAGATACAGAAATAACATGGGTTGTTAAGATCAATAATAGAATATGGTGGGGGAATAATACAGCAGCTTGTGTTTTACCTTCAGCAAGTTTATTCTTCATACGGCTCAGCAAATTTACAAAAAATCCTTATGGTTTCCCCCTAACTGTGCCCACTATTTAGGAGGTCGAGCCAATGATCGTGACCTGTCTTTAACAATGCAATTGTTTAACAATGTGATTTCCAAAGCATGCAATTGCTGATGCATTGGCACCAGGGAGTCTCTGCCGTTTAATATCACAGCTTCTTTATCCTTCTGTTCAAAACAACGAAAGCTAAAATATTTTTATCTCATTACCAATTACAGAAAGTTAGGTTAAGTGTCTAATAAGGGCCTTGAATTCAATTTTGTGAACATATATTTGTGGTAATAGAAACATTTCAAAATGATGGATGGTGAATATTCCATCAAGCCTGACCCATAACACCATGACGGCTGCTGCTATGTCAATGCCGTTGCCCAATCCCCTTCCCACCTCCTGTCACTAATCTCACCCCCCACCCCCTTCCCTTCCCCCAGCCTGTCATCAGTCACGTGATTCATCGGAAGAGGCAAAAAACCCAGAAATGACCCAGAGTCAATAAGGAAAGAAAAACGCTCTGCAAAATTCCTCCCCTTTAGCTCCAGGCAATTAGAACCTAGTTTGGACATTTCATCAACTGATGTCTGCCGTGAGGACAGATTTCCCCGTTGCAGATACTGTGCTAATCACCCACCCCCCCAGGTTTATGCTGGGTGGTCAGTAGCCTGTCAACAGTCAGGTGTGGTGTAGCTTGAGCTGGGGAGAGATTGGGGGGGGGGGGGGGGGAAGAGAGACCCAGACTGGGTTTCTGCTGCTTACTGTAAGTCTCTCAGCCCCAGTTTGGGTGAAGCCAGGTTTAGATGTGGCAGTGCTGAATGGTCAAACCCCTAAAAGCAACACAGCACGGTTCAATTCCCGTATCAGCCTCCCCGGACAGGCGCCGGAATGTGGCGACTAGGGGCTTTTCACAGTAACTTCATTGAAGCCTACTTGTGACAATAAGCGATTTTCATTTTCAGAGGTAACTGGGAGCAATGGTCCTGGGATACTCATGGGAAAGTCCAGTGTTACCCATTGCCTGTTACACTGTCTACAAACCTTTATAACCCAGGGTAGGAAACCGTTCTCCCTGTGAGAGAGAACAATCTAAATTAATCATCAATGTTGTGATCTTCCTCTGCTGCCCTGCAGTTAGGTTCTTCTCTCTTGGGCCCATGGGACTTGATTCTTAGACAGATTCTGGTATCTGCTTAACACTTATTATTACATCAAAACAGGTTACAGAGTAGACATGTAGCTCTTAGGCATGGACTCCAACTTCTCTCTCTTGACAGTCTAACACGTGACTAACTAATGGTGCACCATCATCCACCTTGTACGTCAGCACAGCCCACCTGTTAACCCTTTATATTACTCCTACTTTTAGGCTTTCAATCGCAACATTACCCCACCCCCCCAATCTCTATCACACAATCTTTATTTCTCTATATTCTTTTGCTACCCTGGATGTTGCTCTTCTGTCCTCACTCCACACTTTGTATTTTATGCCTCATCCCAATCCCTTTACTGTGACTCATTGTTTCCAGGAAGTTAATGCTTTGAAAGCCTTTACTTCCCCCGGCCTTCCCTTTAACTCCGAGATCTCGAGTCTTTTGAGAAAAACGTAGTGTTGCCAAAATGCTGGATTTGGGTTAGGGTTAGGGTTAGGGTCTTCTCTTCGCGCTGGTGTGTGTCCGCCATTGTGAACTCTGACCCTTCACCCAAGCTCCTCAAAGGGACAATTGCTGTTTGGGCCGAGAATTCTAGAGCCGTGAGCTTCACCTTTACTGAACGTCCCAGTATTCGACAAGGAACTATCCAAGCTGTCGAAGGCTCAGTCAGACATGCATCATTCACGAGGCACTGTCAACACCACATCGCTCAGTAAATCGGTCGTCTGAACCCACTTTGCCCGGGTGTCGACTGCAACAAAGTTAATGAGCGAAGTTACAGCGAAACCCGGAATATAAGAATATTTACAGCACCCACCCCCACCCTCCCCACCTTGACGTTTACTGCTCAGAATTCCGCAATTCATCACTTGAGTCCCCAGCCCACCCTGAGACTCTGCAGCAGGGATGAATAAAGTATCTGAATGAGTTAATTGGCATGTTGAATACCCTCCAAACGTAGAAATCACCATTGAAATCAATATCAATTTTACAGTGAAATCTCTCACTTGAGGTTTCTTGTAACTGTTTTGTGCGGAGTCTGCACGTTCTCCCCGTGTCTGCGTGGGTTTCCTCCGGGTGCTCCGTTTCCTCCCAAAGATGTGCAGATTAGATGGATTGCCGTCCAACGGTTAGGTGGGGTTACGGGAATGGGGTGATCTTTCGGAGGGCCGGCGCGGACTCGATGGGCCGAAAGGCTCCCTTCTGTACTGTAGGGATTCTATAATTCTAACCGATGTGAAGGAAAGAGCTCTTCCCTCAGTTGGGACCTTGGTCTGTTGGATCATCTGACAGATGGCATCGGGCAGTGCAGCTGGAGAGATACCAGTGAAATCGACGTCGTTTACGGGCGGATCAACGTCACACCAACTGTCCATGCAGAATGACGTAATCCATTAGGACTTTGGGTAACAACGGTATCCAGAGCCAATAATGAGCCAGGCAGGTTGGTCAATAATCAGCAATGTCCTGGAGCACTTGCCGTGGGATTGTCCCTTTAATAGCGGCTTTTGTCTTGTCACATGGCTTCTGTGATGTCATTGTGTGGGTGGAGCTGGGCTGTGGCTCTGTGGAGTTTTACTTTGAGCTTTGGACTGGTTTGCACTGCACAGGTTGAAAGTTGTTTCTCTATCTTCATTTTAAAAGCTGCCTCCTGACTACTTGGTAACTAAAGAGATAATTGCTTTCTGGAAGGAATTCAAACCGGCTGCTTCAAAAGGGGAACAAGAGTATCAAGAGCAAGTCTTATACCAGTGAGAATGGCGTGTGCTGGGCCACACCTTTGAAAAGGGTTTTACTTGGATTTTGTTATTGAATTGGAACAGTTAAGGGGGAATTCATTAAGGGTTATATATAGATTACTGTAGTTGTGTGGGGTCTTTATGTTTGTAGTTGATCAAAGTTCTTGCTGTGTGTGTTTATACAAATGTTAACTAAATCCTTAGAATAAAGCTTGTTTTTTGATTAAAAGCGCCTAAGAAGTCCTTTGAATAACGCCTGAAAGGCAGGCCATTCTGCCCATCCTAGCCAAATTCAACAAGCAGTTATTGGTCAGCTGAACGCCATAATATATTTTGGAGTTTTCTAAACCCTGGCCCATAACACACTGCCAACCCTTCGGGGCTAGGTGTCTGAACCTGGCATAGAAGTGCCAACTTGGTCCCATTCTTGCAAGATCAAACCCCAGTCATCTTGGAATCAGTTCAACCCATCAGAGACCCCGACTGGTTTTAATGGGTTAGTGACGATTGAGGTGATTTAAATGAAAGTAAGTTGCGAAGACGACGTAAGGAGGCTGCAAAGGGACATTAGTAGGTTAAGTGAGTCGGGCACAACTCTGGCAAATGGAGTATAATGTGGGAAAATGTGAAATTGTCCATTTTGGCAGGAAGAATAAAAAGGTTTATTATGTAAACGGTGCGAGATTGCAGGGCTTTGAGATACAGAGGGATCTGGGCGCCCTAGTGCATGAATGACAAAAGACTGACATACAGAAAGAGCAAGTAATGAGGAAAGTTAATAGAATGTTTTGTTTATAATAATAACCTTTCATTGTCACAAGCATGAAGTTACTGTGAAAAGCCCCTAGTCGCCACATTCCGGCACCTGTTTGGGTAAGCTGGTACGGGAATTGAACCCACGCTGCGGGACTTGTTCTGCATCATAAACCAGCTGTCTAGCCCACGGAGCTACACCAGCCCTTAAGTGAGGGGGGTTTGATTACAAAAATAGGGTAGTTATGTTTGGATGTACAGAGCTGGTGAGGCCGATACTGGAGTATAGTGGACAATATTGGTATTACAGCAAATGCGAAGCAGTTCAATGAAGGTTTAATAGGTTAATGAAAGCAAAGTATTGCAGGCACTGGAAATCTGTAATAAATACAGGAAATGCTGGATAAACTCAGCAGGTCTGGCAGGGTCTGTGGAGAGAGAAAGAGAGATGGAAGGATCATTTTGATCCAGAAAGTTAACTCCGTTTCTCTCTCCACCGATGATGAAGGACTGCTGAGTTTATCCAGTATTTTCCGCTTTTATTATTAAACTGATACTTGGAATGAGCAAGTTGTCTTCTGAGGAGAGGTTCGAGAGGTTGGATTTGTATCCGCTGGAGTTTAGAGGCGACTCTGAGAGCGCGATTCTCCGCCCCCCACGCCGGGTGGGAGAATAGCGGGAGGGCCTCCCGACATTTTTCACGCCCTCCCGCTATTCTCCACCCCCCCCCCCCCACGCCCGACACACGCCACGAATCGCCACACGCCGTTTTTTACGGCGAGCGGCGATTCTCCAAAGCCGATGGGCCGAGCGGCCAGGCCTTCACGCCCGTTTCAACACGGCAGCAAACACACCTGCTCGCTGCCATCGTGAAACGGGCGCCAGATGCCCATTTGAGGCATCTGGGGGCCCGATTGGCACAGCAGTACCACGGCCATGCCAAGGGGGCCGTGCGTCCGTGATGGATGCACTCTTTTCCCTCCGCCGCCCCGCAAAATCAGGCCACCACGTCTTGCGGGGCGGCTGAGGGAAAAGACGCCAACTGCGCATGCGCGGGTTGGCGTCGTCCAACCTGCGCATGCGCGGCCTACATCATCGGCCGCTTCAGCCGGCGTGATGCTTGACGTGCCGCCGTGACTCCTAGCCCCGCCCGGGGGGGGGGGGAGAATCGGCCCCGGAAGTGAGAAACGGCGAGCGCCGATTCTCCGAGCGGCCTGTCGAAAAACGCGACACGCCATTTTTGGGGGAGTGGTAGAATCGCGGGGGGGTGCCAGGGCGGCGTGGCGTGATTCGCCCGGCCCTCCCGCGATTCTCCCACCCGGCGTGGGGGTCGGAGAATCGTGCCCAATGTTTTCTCTTGTCGGAGAATCAGGAACTAGAGATCACAGCTTGAAAATAAGGGGTCGTCCAGTTAAGACGGAGATATTGAGGAGAGATGTTTTTCCCTGTGATGGGGGGTGAGTCTCTGAAACTCTCTTCCTCAGAAGACGGGGAAGCAGAATCTTTGAATATTTTTGAGGCCGAGCTGGATAGATTCTTGATTAATAAGGGGGTGAAAGGTTATCGGGGGGTCGGCAGGAATGTGGGGTTGAGGTTACAGTCAGACTAGCCATGATCGTATTGAATGGTGGAGCAGAATCGAGGGGCTGAAAGGCCTCCCCTGCTCCTAATTCATATGTAATCCTATTCCACAAACCCGCGACACGTTTTAAAATAAATTGAGTGTACCCAAATCTGTTTTTTTCCAATTAAGGGGCAATTTAGCCTGACCAATCCACCTACCCCGCACATCTTTGGGTTGTGGGGGTGAAACCCACGCAGACACGGGGAGAATGTGCAAATTCCACACAGACAGTGACCCGGAATCGAACCGGGTCCTCGGTGCCTTGGGGCAGCAGTGCTAACCCGCTGTGCCACCGTGCTGCCCTTACCCTCCACACTTTACATCAACATACTGGTGATACTGTATAAAACAAATCTGAACTTTGAAAAAAGTGGGAATGTGACCCTTAAACATTACTTTGAATAAATCCGTTAGACATTTTGATGACGTTTGCTGCCAAACAGGTCACAGCCCAACAAAAGGCAGATTCCAAATTCTCAACACCTATCACTTCAACTCAGTGAAGAAGTCACTGCAACGATTAAATTAATTTGTGCTCTTACCCATTTTCATTG
Organism: Scyliorhinus canicula; assembly: GCF_902713615.1. NCBI lineage: Eukaryota > Metazoa > Chordata > Chondrichthyes > Carcharhiniformes > Scyliorhinidae > Scyliorhinus > Scyliorhinus canicula. Next base: position 4,317,594 of record NC_052169.1, on the reverse strand, counting down.
TCGACCCCACTTTGGCAGCAAATCGGATCTCCCACTGTTAATTTGATCTTCAGTTGGTTTGATTGGAATCTCTGTTCCACTCCTTTAGAATTCCCATGTTTCCCTCCCAGTTTTTCTCAGGACATGTCCCCGTGTTGCTTTCCAGCTTTTCCTCGGAATAATGGACCTTCTGTCGAAGGCAGTGACGGCTGTTTCAGTGGCCTTCGGCTCAATTCCACAGCTCCTGGTAAAGGAAGTGGAATGTTTCCTGCCTCTGTCCCACTAAAATCCTTTATCAAACCAGCCCACTCGTCTTGGGCAGTCCCATTTCACTCTCAGCTTGTTACAGGACCAGAGCTTGATAGAGACAGGGAGAGGAGGGAGGGAGAGGAGGGAGGGAGAAGGGGGAGACAGGGAGAGGAGGGAGAGACAGGGAGAGGGGGGAGAGACAGGGAGAGGGGGGAGAGACAGGGAGAGGAGGGAGAGAAAGAGGAGGGAGAGAGAGAGGGGGGGGGAGACAAGGAGAGGAGGGAGAGAGAGAGGGAGGTAGAGGGAGAGGAGGGAGAGAGAGGGAGGGAGAGAGAGAGAGAGAGGGGAGAGAGACAAGGAGAGGAGGGAGAGGGAGAGGAGGGAGAGAGAGAGGGGGGGAGACAAGGAGAGGAGGGAGAGAGAGGGAGGGAGCGGGGGAGAGAGACAAGGAGAGGAGGGAGAGGGAGAGGAGGGAGAGGGAGAGGAGGGATAAAGAGACAGGGAGAGGAGGGAGAGAAAGGGATAGGATGGAGAGACAGGGAGAAGAGGGAGAGAGAGGGAGGGAGAGGAGGGAGAGAGAGAGGAGGGAGAGGGAGAGGAGGGGAGACAGGGAGAGGAGGGAGAGAGAGGGAGAAAGAGGGAGAAAGAGGGAGGGAGAGGAGGGAGAGAGAGAGGAGGGAGAGGGAGAGGAGGGAGAGAGAGAGGGAGGGAGGGAGAGAGAGGGAGGGGGAGAGAGAGGGGGGAGAGACAAGGAGAGGAGGGAGAGAGAGGGAGAAGAGGGAGAGGAGAGGAGAGAGAGGGAGAGGAGGGAGAGGAGGGAGAGAGAGGGAGAGGAGGGAGAGAGAGGGAGAGGAGGGGAGAGAGAGGGGGGAGAGGAGGGAGAGAGAGAGGGGGAGAGACAGGGAGAGACAGGGAGAGGAGGGAGAGAGAGGGGGAGAGAGAGGGAGAGGGGGGAGAGACAGGGAGAGGAGGGAGGGAGAGAGGGGGAGAGAGGGGGGGGAGACAGGAAGAGGAGGGAGATAGAGAGAGAGAGATGGAGAGAGAGGGAGAGGAGGGAGATTCCTGGAGAGGAGGGAGAGACAGGGACAGGAGGGAGAGAGAGGGAGAGGAGGGAGATTCATGGAGGAGGGAGGGACAGGGAGAGGAGGGAGAGAGGAAGAGGAGGGAGAGACAGGGAGAGGAGGGAGAGAGGGGGAGAGACAGGGAGATGAGTGAGCGAGAGGGAGCGAACGGAGAGACAGGGAGAGGAGTGAGAGAGAGGAAGAGGAGGGAGAGACAGGGAGAGGAGGGAGAGAGAGGAAGAGGAGGGAGAGACAGGGAGAGGAGGGAGAGAGAGCGAGAGGACGGAGAGACAGGGAACCAGACAGATTGACAGACTGAGCCGGGGGGGGGGGGGGAACAAAAGAGAGGGAGTGAGAATTGCACTGAGATACTTTGAAAATAGAGCAAACAGAGATGGAGAGGGGGAAAGAGAGAAACAGACACAAGGAGAAAGGATAGAGAAACAGAGATTTAAAAAAAGTAGTGAAAAGAAAGCCCGAAAGAATAAAACACACAAACAGAGATGTCATAATAATAATCTTCATTGTCACAAGTAGGCTGACATTAACACTGCAATGAAGTTACTGTGAAAAGCCCCCAGACGCCACATTCTGGCACCTGTTCGGGTCACAGAGGGAGAATTCAGAATGTCCAATTCACCTAACAGCACGTCTTTCGGGGCTTGTGTGAGGAAACCGGGGCACCCGGAGGAAATCCACGCAGACACGGGGAGAACATGCGGACTCCGCACAGACAGTGACCCAAGCCGGGAATCGAACCTGGGACCCCAGTGCTGTGAAGCAACAGTGCTAACCACTGTGCTGCCCTTTGATGTGATGGTGGAATAAGACAGAAACACACAGACATAAAAGGAGGCAAGGAAATGAGGTTAAGGACACTGTGAAAGGATTAATTTCAGAGAATCCCTCCAATCCAGCAGGCAGCCATTCGGCCCATTGGGCCTGCACTGATCCTCTGAAGAGCACCCCACCTAGACCCACTCCCTGTAACCCACCCAACCTGCACATCTGCGGACTGTGGGAGGAAACCGGAGCACCCGGAGGAAACCCGCACAGACACGGGGAGAACGTGCAGACTCCCCACAGACAGTGACCCAGCGGGGAATCGAACCCGGGTCCCTAGGTGGCAGTGCTAATCACTGTGCCGCCCACAGGAATCATTCTTGCTGATCACAGTATTAGTTTGCATTGGAGTCTAGTCGAAAAGAGGCAGTTCCGTCGTTTGTTGGTATTAATACACTTGTTCTTCTAGAAACACTCAAAAAACTCTAGAGGAAGTACGTAGACATCAGCTCAGCAAGAGTGGCTGGAGAACTGGAAAGTCTCAAACTAAATCTGACCCAGCTACTGTTCATAACTCTCCTTTCCTGCCGTCTGCAGGAAAGGGTTTAAAAAATATTAGTCTGGGTTTGCATTCCTGCTGATTAACAAGTGACCAGCTGCTGGAGAAAGTCAATGATCGGCAATGATGGGATTGAGCTGGCTGATACACCCAGTTATTAATGTGTGTCCGTAGCTGAGACATGTCTGTTTCTGAGAGGACCTCTCCTTTTTTTAAATGTAGTTGTTCCTGAGAATACAGCGTCACTGGCTGGGCCGGTATTTGTTGCCCATCCCTAATTGCCCTAAAACTGAGTGTCTCGCTCGGCCATTTCCGAGGGCAGCTCAGAATCAGCCATGTCCGGAGTCACATGTAGGCCAGACAGGGTAAGGACGGCAGATTTCCTTCCCTACAGGACATTAGTTTGACAACAATGATAGTGTGTGTATCTGTGTGTATGCATCTGTGTGTGTATCTGTGTGTGTGTGTGTGTGTATCTGTGTGTGTATCTGTATGTGTGTATGCATCTGTGTGTGTATCTGTGTGTGTGTGTGTGTGTGTGTGTATCTGTGTGTGTATGTGTCTGTGTGTGTGTATCTGTGTGTGTATGTATCTGTGTGTGTGTATCTGTGTGTGTATCTGTGTGTGTGTGTATCTGTGTGTGTGTGTGTATCTGTGTGTGTATCTGTATGTGTGTATGCATCTGTGTGTGTATCTGTGTGTGTGTGTGTGTGTGTGTGTATCAGTGTGTGTATGTATCTGTGTGTGTATATCTGTGTGTGTGTATCTGTGTGTGTGTATCTGTGCGTGTGTATGTATCTGTGTGTGTGTGTATCTGCGTGTGTATCTGTGTGTGTGTATCCGTGTGCCTGTATGTGTGTGTGTATCTGTATGTATGTTTGTATCAGTGTGTGTGTGTATGTATGTGCATCTGTGTGTGCATCTGTGTGCCTGTATGTGCGTGCAAATCTGTGTGTGTGGGTGTAGTTGTGTGTCTGTGTGTGGGTGTGTCTATGTGTGTGTGTGTGTGTGTGGGTGTGTGTCTGGGTATGTGTTTGTGGATGTGTCTATGTCTGTGTGTGTGTGGGTGTATTTATGTGTGTGTGAGTGTCTGTGTTTGTGGGTGTGTGTCTGGGTACGTGTGTGTGTGTGGAACTGTGTGTGTGGGTGTGTGTCTGGGTACGTGTGTGTGTGTGGAACTGTGTGTGTGTGTCTGGGTACGTGTGTGTGTGTGGAACTGTGTGTGTGGGTGTGTGTCTGGGTACGTGTGTGTGTGTGGGTGTCTGTGTGTGTGGGTGTGTGTCTGGGTACGTGTGTGTGTGTGTGGAACTGTGTGTGTGTGTCTGGGTACGTGTGTGTGTGTGGAACTGTGTGTGTGGGTGTGTGTCTGGGTACGTGTGTGTGTGGAACTGTGTGTGGGTGTGTGTCTGGGTACGTGTGTGTGTGTGGGTGTGTGTCTGGGTACGTGTGTGTGTGTGTGGGTGTCTGTGTGTGTGGGTGTGTGTCTGGGTACGTGTGTGTGTGTGGAACTGTGTGTGTGGGTGTGTGTCTGGGTACGTGTGTGTGTGTGGGTGTCTGTGTGTGTGGGTGTGTGTCTGGGTACGTGTGTGTTCACATTCTGGTGTAAAGTGTTGTTCACCAGTATCGAGCCTCAGTGTAATTTTCAGATTTATCCTGTTGTCTCTGACCAGTTCAGCCCTCCCTCAGCGAGTGCTGTTTGTTTAGTTCCACTGCTTCCTGTGGGACTGCAGGGAGATTTCAGTGTTTTCTCAAAACAGCCCAGCCTCTCTCTCTCTCTCCCCCCCACCCCCATCCCAGTACTTCTTCAGCCTTTTATTAATTTAAATCTTTGGTTTCTCACTGGACCCTGCACCTCCCCCACTCCCTGCCACACGCGGCTTAAACTGGGCAGGCGGGGAAGGGTGGGCGAGGCCCTGTTGTTCCGAGTTCTGTTGAGTTTTATTTCCGATGCTGCCCAAGGTGCTGACTCATTCTGGCCCCCAGCCGGACCCCTTCACAAATGCCACTGATTTAGGCGCAAGCCGGGCCGTCGGCATCAGCAGGGTATTCGGCTCTGGAAGGCATCACACTCTGGTTGGGTCCTTACCAGATATCCACCTCACCACCATTTCCAAGAGGGATCACAAAATAGGAATCAGAAACAGGTGGCAGGTGCCTCCGGATAATTTCTGGTGATTCCAGTGAGAGATTCCAGATCAGGGTTTGAGTCCGGCACATTCCTGTTCTTTAGAACATTACCGAATGGGGCCACGCCCTCGCCCCTCCCCATCCCTGTAACCTCCTTCAGCTCAACAATTCTGGCCTCACGCACAGCACCGATTAATTGCTGACCATTGGCGGCCGTGCCTGCAGCTGCCTGGGCTTTGTTCTTAGAATCATAGAACCCCTACAGTCCCAAAAGCTCTGCGCCTCCCTCCCTCTTCCTTCACCTACATTTGGCCAAACCTTTTGCCGCCTGTCTTGATATCGCCGTTCGTGGCTTGGTGTCGAACCTTGGCTGAGTTATGCTGCTGTGAAGCGCTTTGGGATCTTTTCTGATACTAAAGGTTATCTATAAATGCCAACGTATCGGAGTCGTTGTTGTCACTTCCCAGCTCCTTACTGTTGGGCAGCGATGACAACGTGCCTGAACACTGGGAGTGTGTCACACTGTCAACTAGGTCACCAGCTGAGAGCAAGAACAATAATTTCGAAGCAACAGAAACAGAAAATTCACCGTACGCTAAGAATCAAGGGGGAGAAAAAGGACAGGAATTCCTCTGGAAAACCCACACATTCCGGCAGAATGTGAAGAGAAAAGGTGAGATAATGGCTTGGACACCGGCCCTTCAGTACTCGCCAGCAACTCTTTTTTTTTTTAACAACTTCAACTGGTTCTGAAACATAAATAAAGGCAAATAAATATACAGCAACGGCTCTGGGGCCCTGTGCTGTACTGTTCTATGTTCTGACAACATCCCAGCTATAGTACTGAAGATTTGTACATCCAAACCAGCCGTCTCCCCAGCCAAGCTGTTCCAGTACTGTCTGGCTGGGTATGTCCTGTCCACAGAGAGCAGGGAGAAACCATTTCAGTAAATCAGCTCCATCAGTCTACTCTCAACCGTCAGTAAAGTGATGGAAGGGGTCGTTGACAGAGCTATCAAGCAACACTTACTCAGCAATAACCTTCCCACTCACGTTCAGCTTGTGTTTTGCCAGATTGCATCCTTGGTCCAAACACGTGCAAAAGAGCTGAACACTGGAGGTGAGCTGAGCGTGACTGCCCTCGATGTTGAAAGAGCTTTTGAACAAGTGTGGTATCAAGCAACCCCAGCAAAATTGAAAATGAAAATCGCTTATTGTCACAGATTTAGGCTTCAATGAAGTTACTGTGAAAAGCCCCTAGTCGCCACATTCCGGCACCTGTCTGGGGAGGCTGGTACGGGAATCGAACCGCGCTGCTGGCCTGCTTTAAAAGCCAGTGATTTAGCCGAGTGAGCTAAACCAGCCCCTGATTGAAGTCAATGTGAGTCAGGGAGAAAACGTCCCACTGGTCGGAGTCATACTTGGCACAAAATAAGATGGTTCTGGTGGTTGGAGGTCAATCATCTCAGTCCCGGGACATCACTGCAGGAGTTCCTCAGGGTGCTATCCCCAGCCCCAACCATCTTCAGCTGCTTCATCAATGACCTCCCTTCCATCATAAGGTCAGAAGTGGGGATGTTTGCGGCTGACTGCACAGAGTTCAGCACCATTCGCGACTCCTCAGATAATGAAGCAGTCCCTGTCCAAATGCAGCAAGACCTGGACAACCTGGCTTAGACTGATCAAGTAACATTCACATCACACAAGTGCCAGGCAATAACCATCTCCAACAAGAGAGAATCTAACTGTTAGATATTTGGTGTTAGCCACAAAGCAAAAAAGGAGATGGGGTTGCCACACTTGATGTTCTTAAAAACATAGTGCGGGGTTTATTAAGAGATGTTGCTGCTACAGAGTGAGATGGCGAACTCCCCCAAAAGTCATAAAATGCTCCTCTGACGTCATTATGTATCACATGACATTTCACCAGCAAACAGTGTTACTTGAATACATAACATTAACCATCTCCCCTTGACATTTCAATGGCATTACCATCACTGAATCCCCCACTAGCAACATCGCAGGGGTTACCAATGATCAGAAACATAACTGGACCCAACTATATAAATACTGTAGCTACCAGAGCAGGTCAGAGCCTGGGAAGGGAGAGTGACTCACCTCCTGACTCCCCAAAGCCTGTCCACCATCTACAAGGCACAAGTGAAAAAAAAAATGAAAATTGCTTATTCTCACGAGCAGGCTTCAATGAAGTTACTGTGAAAAGCCCCCAGTCGCCACATTCCGGCGCCTGTCCGGGAGGCTGGTACGGGAATTGAACCGTGCTGCTGGCCTGCCTTGGTCTGCTTTCAAAGCCAGCGATTTAGCGCAGTGTGCTAAACAGCCCCTAAACAAGTCAGGAGTGTGATAGAATATTCTCCACTTCCTGGATGAGTGCAGCTCCAACAATACGCAAGACGGTCAACATCTGGGCAGCACGGTGGCCTAGTGGTTAGCACAACCGCCTCACGGCGCTGAGGTCCCAGGTTCGATCCCGGCTCTGGGTCACTGTCCGTGTGGAGTTTGTACATTCTCCCTGTGTCTGCGTGGGTTTCACCCCCACAACCCAAAAACGTGCAAGCTAGGTGGATTGGCCACGCTAAATTGCCCCTTAATTGGGAAAATGACTAGGTACACTAAATTTATTTTAAAAAAGGTCAACATCATCCAGGACAAAGCAGTTCATTTGACTGACACCCTATCCACCACCTTAAATATTCACTCCCTCCACCGCCGACGAACAGTGGCAGCCCTGTGTACCATCTACAAGATGCACTGCAGTAACTTGCCGAAGCTCCTCAGACAGCACCTTCCAAACCCACAACCACTACCATCTAGAAGGACAAGAGCAGCAGATACCTGGGAACCCCACCACCTGGAGGTTCCCCTCCAAGTCGCTCACCATCCCGACTTGGAAATATATCGGCCGTTCCTTCACTGTCACTGGGTCAAAACCCCGTAACTTCCTAACAGCACAGTGGGTGTACCTACACCACAGGGACTGCAGCGGGTTGAAGGCAGCTCCCCACCACCTTCTCAAGGGTAACTAGGGATGGGCAATAAATGCCAGCGAAACCCACGTCCCATTAGCAAAAAAAAAATTACCAGCCAACTATTAAAACTCTTTCAGTGCAATTTTTATTTACTTTCAAATGCAAAGAAAATATCAGAATCCAAAACTGACGTCAATCCACTTTAAGGGACTTCAGGTCAAGCTCCCTGCGAGGTAATAGGTAATAGGCAGGCACAGGAACAGGGCCACAGGTTTGCTCGAGACGGACAGGACTGCACGATTCTTGCCTGGAAGTTTAAAGAGAGATAATATTTAGCACTAAATTCACCTCCTTTACTCCCCCTTCCGCCCCCATCTCAGCAATTGGCTTAAGATGCCGAGGGACTGTTATCTCTGACTGGACTGTCTGGACCTGGAGTCTCAGAATAAGGGGGAGATCATTTAAATCTGAGATGAGGAAAAATCCTTTCACGCAGAGGATTGTGTGGGTTTAGACCCTAAGAACATAAGACATAGGAGAATAATTAGGCCACTCGGCCCATCGAGTCTGCTCCGCCATTCAATCATGGCTGATATTTTCTCATCCCCATTCTCCTGCCTTCTCCCCATAACCCCTGATCCCCTTATTAATCAAGAACCTATCTCTGTCTTAAAGACACTCAGTGATTTGGCCTCCACAGCCTTCTGCGGCAAAGAGTTCCACAGATTCACCACCCTCTGGCTGAAGAAATTCCTAACCCAGAGTGCTGTGGATTCTCAGACATTGAGACTGGGAGTGATAGATTTTTGGTCTCTAAGGTATGGGAATACGGCGCTGAGGTGAAAGACTGGACACAACCTTTTTGAATGGTGAAGCAGGCTTGAGGCCTACTCCAGCTCCTATTCCCATGTGACCTCACCCGCGTGGCCATTTTCCTGGCGGAGGCAGTGAATGTCAGCAGCAAGCTCGGAGGGTACGTGTTCAAGATCCACTCCAGAGATTCGAGCACATAATGCAGACTGACACTCCGGAGCAATGCTGGGGGGGTGCTGCAATGCTGAGGGAGTGCTGCAATGCTGAGGGAGTGCTGCAATGCTGGGGGAGTGCTGCAATGCTGGGGGAGTGCTGCAGTGCTGGGGGAGTGCTGCAATGCTGAGGGAGTGCCGCAATGCTGGGGGAGTGCTGCAATGCTGAGGGAGTGCTGCAATGCTGGGGGAGTGCTGCAGTGCTGAGGGAGTGCTGCAGTGCTGAGGGAGTGCTGCAATGCTGGGGGAGTGCTGCAATGCTGAGGGGGTGCTGCAATGCTGAGGGGGTGCTGCAATGCTGAGGGAGTGCTGCAGTGCTGGGGGAGTGCTGCAATGCTGGGGGAGTGCTGCAATGCTGGGGGAGTGCTGCAATGCTGGGGGAGTGCTGCAATGCTGAGGGAGTGCTGCAATGCTGGGGGAGTGCTGCAATGCTGAGGGAGCGCTGCAATGCTGAGGGAGTGCTGCAATGCGGGGGGAGTGCTGCAATGCTGAGGGAGTGCTGCAATGCTGAGGGAGTGCTGCAATGCTGGGGGAGTGCTGCAATGCTGAGGGAGTGCTGCAATGCTGAGGGAGTGCTGCAATGCTGGGGGGAGTGCTGCAATGCTGGGGGAGTGCTGCAATGCTGAGGGGGTGCTGCAGTGCTGGGGGAGTGCTGCAATGCTGGGGGAGTGCTGCAATGCTGAGGGAGTGCTGCAATGCTGAGGGAGTGCTGCAATGCTGAGGGGGTGCTGCAGTGCTGGGGGAGTGCTGCAATGCTGGGGGAGTGCCGCAATGCTGAGGGGGTGCCGCAATGCTGAGGGAGTGCTGCAATGCTGGGGGAGTGCTGCAATGCTGGGGGAGTGCTGCAATGCTGAGGGGGTGCTGCAATGCTGAGGGGGTGCTGCAATGCTGGGGGAGTGCTGCAATGCTGGGGGAGTGCTGCAATGCTGGGGGAGTGCTGCAATGCTGGGGGAGTGCTGCAATGCTGGGGGAGTGCTGCAATGCTGAGGGAGTGCTGCAATGCTGGGGGAGTGCTGCAATGCTGGGGGAGTGCTGCAATGCTGGGGGAGTGCTGCAATGCTGGGGGAGTGCTGCAATGCTGGGGGAGTGCTGCAATGCTGGGGGAGTGCTGCAATGCTGAGGGGGTGCTGCAGTGCTGGGGAAGTGCTGCAATGCTGGGGGAGTGCTGCAATGCTGGGGGAGTGCCGCAATGCTGGGGGAGTGCTGCAATGCTGAGGGAGTGCTGCAATGCTGAGGGAGTGCTGCAATGCTGAGGGAGTGCTGCAATGCTGAGGGAGTGCTGCAATGCTGAGGGAGTGCTGCAATGCTGGGGGAGTGCTGCAATGCTGGGGGAGTGCTGCAATGCTGGGGGAGTGCTGCAATGCTGGGTGAGTGCTGCAATGCTGGGGGAGTGCTGCAATGCTGGGGGAGTGCTGCAATGCTGGGGGAGTGCTGCAATGCTGGGGTAGTGCTGCAGTGCTGAGGGAGTGCTGCAATGCTGGGGGAGTGCTGCAATGCTGGGGGAGTGCTGCAATGCTGGGGGAGTGCTGCAATGCTGGGGGAGTGCTGCAATGCTGAGGAAGTGCTGCAGTGCTGAGGGAGTGCTGCAATGCTGGGGGAGTGCTGCAATGCTGAGGAAGTGCTGCAGTGCTGAGGGAGAGCTGCAATGCTGGGGGAGTGTTGCAATTCTGGGGGAGTGCTGCAATGCTGGGGTAGTGCTGCAATGCTGGGGGAGTGCTGCAATGCTGGGGGAGTGCTGCAATGCTGAGGGAGTGCTGCAATGCTGGGGGAGTGCTGCAATGCTGAGGGAGTGCTGCAATGCTGGGGGAGTGCTGCAATGCTGAGGGAGTGCTGCAATGCTGGGGGAGTGCTGCAATGCTGAGGGAGTGCTGCAATGCTGAGGGAGTGCTGCAATGCTGGGGGAGTGCTGCAATGCTGAGGGAGTGCTGCAATGCTGGGGGAGTGCTGCAATGCTGAGGGAGTGCTGCAATGCTGAGGGAGTGCTGCAATGCTGAGGGAGTGCTGCAATGCTGAGGGAGAGCTGCACTGCTGAGGGAGTGCTGCAATGCTGGGGGAGTGCTGCAATGCTGAGGGAGTGCTGCAATGCTGGGGGAGTGCTGCAATGCTGAGGGAGCTATAAATGTTAGCCCAAGGCCTCACCTGCCCTCTCAGCTGGGATCCCTACTTCAATGAAGTGTAGGGAAGTTCTCTCCCGTGTCCTGGTTAACACTAATCCCTCAACCTACATTCTTAAATCAGATTATCTCTCAACGCAATGCTGATTCATCCAAACTTTCAATAACCAGGAGACACAAAGTGATGGAAACGTGGGCTTTATATTTGTGCCGGGCAGGCGAGTTTCAACACTCCTCGCCGGACATCGCAGAACACAGACCAATGGAAAACCTCGTACCTGATCCAGAAATTGATTTTGAATGCAATGTGCCTCCAGAAACAGAGTCCAGCATCAATGTGCAAGCTTCGACAGCACCTTCCAAACCCTTGACCTCTACTCTATAGAGAGGGACAGGGCAGCAGACACAGGGGAACCCCCCCCCCCCCCCCCCCCCCCCTTGCAAGTACCCCTCTGAGCCACTCACCACCCTGACTTGGAAATCTCTCGGCCGTTCCTTCACTGTCGCTGGGTCAAAACCCTGGAGCTCCCTCCCTAACAGCACCGTGGGCGTACCTACATGGACTGCAGATTTGAAGGAGAAGGCGGCTCACCGCCATCTTCTCAAGGGAAATTAGGGATGGGCCTAGCCAGCGACACAGTGGTTAGCACAGTTGCTTCACAGCTCCAGGGTCCCAGGTTCGATTCCCGGCTTGGGTCACTGTCTGTGCAGAGTCTGCGTGGGTTTCCTCCGGGTGCTCCGGTTTCCTCCCACAGTCTAAAGATGTGCAGGTTAGGTGGGTTGGCTATGCTAAATTGTCCCTAGTGTCCAAAAAAGGTTAGGCAGGGTTACGGGGATAGGGGGGCTTAAGTACGGTGCTCTTTCCAAGGGCTGGTGCAGACTCGATGGGCCAAATGGCCTCCTTCTGCACTGTCAATTCTATGGCACCCGCATCCCGAGAATGAATTTTAAAATGTCAGGACCTGCCTGAGCTGGTCCACCCCCCCGGTGAATTGGTGTATGACACGTACCTCTCTGCTCCTGGTGAATCTCCCCGTCATATTGGGCTGCACTGACAGCTTGCCGCTGCTCCAGGCTCAGCTTCTCGTACTGTTTGCTGGTCACAGCAGAGGCCTGGGCATTGCTGAAGGAGGACAGTTGATCGGTGCTGAATACAACCTGCCGGTGAAGGGGGTGGGGGGGGGACAAGCACAGAATATCAGCGAACAAACCTTACTCTCCACAATCTTACAAATGAGAAACCTCCTAAGCATTTGTCACCAGACTGGGACGTACCAATCAGGAGCAGGAGGCGGCCATTCGGCCCCTCGAACCTGGTCCAAGCCCCTATAAAATCATGGCTGATCTGACCATAGCCGTAACTCCACATTCCTGCCGACTACCCCCGATAATCTTCCCCCCCCCTTCCGTCAGGAGCTGGGTGATTGGGCAATTGTTAGAATCTTAGCCTCATACAAGCCAGGGAGAGGCCATTTGGCCCATTGAGCAGGGCCAGCTCTTCAGTCGACCTATCGAATGAACCATCACCCCCGTGAGTGTTTCCCCGTCAATTATTTCCCTACTTCCCACTTGAAAGTTCCTATTGAATCTGCTTCCCTCGCCCTTTCAGGAAGCACCTTCCAGATCCCAACTCACGGTATGTATAAAAAAAAACTATCCTGATCTCCCGAGGGATTCTTTTGCAAATCAGCAAGGAATGGGCGGGCGTTTAGCAGTCAGACGTGGAGAAGTCTCTTCACTCAGATGATTACGAATCTTTGGAGGTCAATACTCCAAAAAGCAATGCATGGTCAGTTATTGAGGATTATCAAACCAGAGATTAAAAGGCTAGACAACGAGTCGCCCAGACTGGAAACGTCGGCTCCCTTCTCTCTCCACAGAGGCTGTCAGGCCAGCTGAGATTGTCCAGCATTTTCTGCTTTTGTTTCAGATTCCAGCATCCGCAGTATGGGAGGTGGTGGCTCAGTGATATTGTCACTGGAATAGTAATCCAGTGGATCCAGAGTACTCTGGGGTCCCAGGTTCAAATCCCGCCACTGCAGATGGTGATGTTTGAATTTGATAAAAATCTGGAATTTAAAAAATCTAACGATGATCAGGAAACCATTGCAATTGTTGTAAAAACCCATCTGGTTCACTAATGTCCTTTAGGGAAGGAAATCTGCCGCCCTTACCCAGTCTAGCCTACATGTGACTCCAGACCCACAGCAATCTGATTGACTTTTAACTGCCCCCTCCAGGGCAATTAGGGGTGGGCAATAAATGCTGGCACAGCCTGCGACGCCCACGTCCCATGAACAAATGAAAAAAAAAATTGCTTTTATCACAAAACCTCATCCTGTCATTGGCATTTTACTGTTTTGGGATCTTGCTGTGCAGCAATTGGCTGCCGTGTTCCCTACATCGCATTAATGGCTACACTGCAAAAGCCCGCCATTGGCCGTAAAGTGCTTTGGGACATCCTGAGGTCATGAAAGGTGCTGTAGAAATGCAAGTCTCTCTTCTCCTCCTTTAACCCAATTTTATTCCCGATGAGAAGACACGTTTCCCATTTTTGAGGACTTACTGCTAATTTGCTGGGTGTGATGAGAGAGATGGCGGAAGGCCGCAGCCCTTCGATCTGTTCCTCCACCAGCGAGGAGAGAGCGATGTCGGATAACCCAGCTGCAAGGGAATGAAAAGCAATGAGCTGGCTCCGCTCGACAAGCAGTGACCTCTGACACTGCGCAACATCGCCCAACGCACAAGCCAGTCAGCTGGCCCAATGCCAATGCGTATTACACCTCGGACTGGCTGCTTAACCAATCCGCTGTTTCCTCTGGCAGTTCCTCTGTACAATTTGGAGGCCGCTCCAGTCACCCTCACCCCCACCGCACCAATGTCTCCGCACTGTTAAGAGGGGCAGGTGAGGCCTAAGCCGGCCTTCTCATCCTGGCTCCAGCTGCAGCCCTCAAGAGGCCAATTCATCGAATCATAGAATTTACAGTGCAGACGGTGGCCATTCGGCCCATCAAGTCTGCACCGGCCCTTGGAAACAGCACCCCATTAAGCCCGCACCTCCACCCTATCCCCATAAACGAGTAACCCCACCCAACCTTTTCTTTGGACACTAAGGGCAATTCAGCACGGCCAATCCACCTAACCTGCACATCTTTGGACTGTGGGAGGAAACCTGAGCACCCGGAGGAAACCCACGCAGACACGGGGAGAACGTGCAGACTCCGCACAGACAGTGACCCAAGCCGGGAATCAAACCTGGGACCCTGGACCTGTGAAGCAACAGTGCTAGCTACTGTGCTACCGTGCTGCCCTTTAATTATTATTCACTTAATGACCACTTTCTGCCTTGCCTCAATTTTGAGGCTGGTCTGAGGGTTCCAGGAGCATTGGAGGGGGGGGGGGGGGGGGGGGGGGGGAGTTGGAAGACCCAGTGCTTCACCTTGGCAGGGTCTTGGGATAAACGTGTGGTACTGCCCACTTCTTGTGGGGGTAGCACAGTGGCTGGCACTGCTGCTTCCCCACTCCAGGGTCCCGGAATCGTTTCGCGGCTTGAGTGACTGTCTGTGCGGAAGTCTGTACGTTCTCCCGTGTCTGCGTGGGTTTCCTCCGGGTGCTCCGGTTTCCTCCCACAGTCCAAAGATTTAGGGCAGGTTTAGTTATGGGATTACAGGGATATGGTGGGGAGGACAGCAGAGTGGAGATGGGCAGTGTGCTCATTCAAAGGGCCGGTGTAAACTTGATGTGCCGAATGGACTCCTTCTGCACTGTCGCGTTCCCTGGATTTGTTGTGACAACAAAACAGGCTGCCTGAGAGTGCATGCGGACGTGACTCAGTTGTATGTTTCAAAAGAAAATTGGATAAATACCTGGAGGAAAGAATTGTATATCTGTGGGGAAAGGTCCGAATCACACCCTGCCACTGATAAAGTAAACTCCTTCCGCACTGTCCCCATCAAACACTCCCAGGATAGGTACAGCACGGGGTTAGATACAGAGTAATGCTCCCTCTACACTGTCCCCATCAAACACTCCCAGGACAGGTACAGCACGGGGTTAGACACAGAGTAAAGCTCCCTCTACACTGTCCCCATCAAACACTCCCAGGACAGGTACAGCACGGGGTTAGATACAGAGAATGCAATGGAGTATCTCTAACATAAGTTTACATGGGTCAGTCTCAACTCTGCGAACACTGAGAATATGTCTTTGAGAGGGTGTTGTGCAGAGGAGGAATGTCACAGGTAAACATGCCAACGTGCTGTTCATTGAGTTCGCAATTCCACATTGAATGGCGATAGGAGAGCAATCCTGATTACCTGCAATTGAGCCAATTTCAGTGAAGATTTCAGCTCCCCACTTGCTGATGGGTCCAAAGGCCTGGGGTTGAGTGGTGAGGATGGCCAGGGCCTCCATTTGAGCTTCAGTGCATTTCAGAATCAAACCACCAATGAACAAGACAGCCTTACTGAAATGAAAATAAGGAACACATATCAACAGCACAGTATCAGCTTGTCAGTTACACCCTGTATTAACAGCACAGTGTCAGCATGTCAGTTACACTCTGTATCAACAGCACAGTATCAGCATGTCAGTTACACTCTGTATCAACAGCACAGTGTCACCATGTCAGTTACACTCTGTATCAACAGCAGTGTCAGCGTGTCAGTTACACTCTGTATCAACAGCACAGTGTCACCGTGTCAGTTACACACTGTATCAACAGCACAGTGTCAGCGTGTCAGTTACACACTGTATCAACAGCACAGTGTCAGTGTGTCAGTTACACTCTGTATCAACAGCACAGTGTCAGTGTGTCAGTTACACACTGTATCAACAACACAGTGTCAGCGTGTCAGTTACACACTGTATCAACAGCACAGTGTCAGCATGTCAGTTACACACTGTATCAACAGCACAGTATCAGCATGTCAGTTACACTCTGTATCAACAGCACAGTGTCAGCGTGTCAGTTACACTCTGTATCAACAGCACAGTGTCAGCATGTCAGTTACACTCTGTATCAACAGCACAGTGTCAGCATGTCAGTTACACTCTGTATCAACAGCACAGTGTCAGCGTGTCAGTTACACCCTGTATCAACAGCACAGTGTCAGCGTGTCAATTACACCCTGTATCAACAGCAGTATCAGCATGTCAGTTACACTCTGTATCAACAGCACAGTGTCCGCCTGTCAGTTACATCTGTATCAACAGCACAGTGTCAGCGTGTCAGTTACACCTGTATAAACAGCACAGTGTCAGCGTGTCAATTACACCCGTATCAACAGCAG